>NC_143135.1:22825000-23155000 GCF_059928025.1 Delphinapterus leucas
TACTGCTGTGTACTTCAAAATCCAGGGGTGCCATCCTTATTTCAGTTTATGTCAGTGCCCCCTGCAGGTGTGCAGTGCATAGCCTGAGTGGCTATAGCAGTAAAGAATTTCCTTGATATGTCAATGAGAAAGTGAGCACAGCATAGCTACTGACTCATTCAACAACAAACGTGTATGGAGACCAACTACTGGCTAGAAACTGTGCTGGGCCCTAAGGATCCAGACTAGGTGGTACGGTTGCCGGGAGAGATGGTCACATGAGGCTGTGTTTGTATAACTGTCCATGTGAGGGGCATAGAGAGAAGGGAGCATCTCATTCTGTCTGGAGAGGGTGGCCAGAGAAGGCAGCCATACTTGTACTGAGACTTAAAGGATGAGGAGTTTACCAAATGGACCAAGAGTGATGGGAGGGCCCATTCCTGGCCAAAGAAATAGCACAAGCAAAGGCAAAGAACTGTTGGTTCATGCCCAGCCTAAGGGGAAAGCAGTTGAGATATTTTAGTTTGCAGTGGGGGATAGAAGTTTATGCACATGGTTGAATAGGTAGGTGGGAATTTGGGTCCTGAAACGCTTTTCATGTTATGCTAAGAGGTCAGATCTCCATACTAAAGAGGTGTGTGGTGAGGCAAGCCCTTCCGTCCCCATCCTCTAAGATTAGGATTGTGACACTGGAAGTAATGAGAAGGGACATGGAGAGCCTCTTATCATGGACCTGAGGGCAGAGTCGCTGAATAATAAACTTACCATGTGTCTACTTAGTAAAGGGCCTAGATTTACTAGGTCCTTTGATGAATTAGCAAATGCCTACTGGGCGGGTAGATAATGTCACAGAATGAAGTTGGCAGGTGTCAGAGCTACTGTGGAGTGGTGGGGACTCTGGTGGACTGATGCCTTCACACCCATCTAAAGGGGGCAGCTGTTACTCAGTTCCAGTCAGTTGTTGTCTTGAAGGAATGTAGGCCAGGTTTTGCCAGAGCTTCTGATTTTTCAGGAGAGGCCAGAAATCCAGATTTTTAGATACATTTTTCTGTATCTAAAATTAGAACAACTAATTCAAATACCATATAGGTGAAACAAAACACAAACATGAACAGGATTTGGCTAGCCACCTAGCTCCCCTATCGTCCCATTCATCACCCACTCATCCATTCATCTACATTTCCATCCATCCAGCCATTCATCCATTTCTCCCTATGCACTTCTCCATCCATCTATACTGTCCTCCCATCCAATAACCCACCTATCTACCCACCACACGCACACACACACACGCATCTACCCACTTATCTATCCAACTATCCATCCATCCATCCTATCCCTCTGTCCATTTCTTCCCATCTACTCATCTATCCACCTACATATCCACCCATCTTCCCACCTATACATCCACCCATCTATCCACCTACATATCCACCTATACATCCAGCCATCTGCCCACCTACACATCCACCCATCTATCCACCTACACATCCACCCATCTATCCACCTATACATCCACCCATCTATGCACCTACATATCCACCCATCTATCCACCTATACATCCACCCATCTTCCCACCTATACATCCACCCATCTATCCACCTACATATCCACCCATCTATCCACCTATATACATCCACCCATCTATCCACCTACATATCCACTTGCCCCAACCCCCACACCGTACATTCACCAATTTATCTATCCACCTACCTATTCACCCATCCATCCATCCATCCATCTCTCTTCCACTGCTCCTCTTAAACCTTTGCAGGATAAGACTGAAACATTCATTTTGTTCCACCTGCGCTTGGCCCTTGAAAAGTCCTATGTCCCTCCAAGTTCAAGCAAATGGTAAATTTGTAAAGTGGTGCTAACATGAGGGAGCTTGTACCTGCCTCCTTTTACATGGAAATTTTTGCTTTCTCTTTATGCTTGCTGTGCTGTCTGAAGTAGTAGGGCATTTTTTCTCCCCTTGGATTTGAGCCCTCACAAGTGTTCCAGAACAAGATGAAACCAAGAAGAGAATTAGGTTCCCTCCCTTTCCTTGGAAATATCTTGCCACTGGGCCACGCTCACCTGGAATTATGTAAGTCTTCAAAAGGAGATCAGAAATAGATTTCTCAGTGGGGGTTGTAGATGTCAGTAAATGTATTTACGGGAAATGGGTTAGGTCTGGCACATTCTAAACTGTGATATGATGAACGTGCAATACCTCTGTGCAAATAAGCCTTCATTTTCCCCTTCTCCGTATCCAACTGGAACTCCCCCTCCTCAATGTCCTGCTTCAACTGTCCTTCCTCACCTTACCTAAGCATTTCTTCCAGCTTGAGACTGGCGGATTGGAAAGAGGGAAGGGCAGATAAACAATATTTACTGTACTGTATGCTTGATATATGTGATGGCATTTATAGTCCTGATTTCAGTGGCATGTAATTTGGCATGATCTAAATAGGAAGGCATTACTACATTTATAAACTCTTTGAGCCTCAGTTTCCTCATCTGTCAAAATGGGACAAAGCTTTCCTATCCCCTTCCTCACCAATGAAATATCTTCACATGGGCTGCCAGGGTGCCTGACAACACCCCTGGGACTCATCCACCTTCAAATGAATGAAAACGTTGCTGAAACGTAAATGCTCCCTGGGAGGTCTTCCCATCGTCAAATAAGCTTTTATTATTCATTAATTCAAATGTATTAGTCAGATTAGGAGGCCCACGAGGAGATGGAGCACGAGGCAGCGCTCTTGTTGATGGAGCGAGAGAAAGGTGTGCACAGAAACTGCAGTAGGGAACACGGGAAGGGCATGATCCCACAGATCCTGGGGAGTCTCAGGGGCAGGTTAAATGTTGGTGGGGAAGGGATGGCAACAGAGGAGGGACCCCTTCTTTTCCATCTCTGGACCACGTGGTCTGCTACTGTTTCAGCTGGAACCCTTCCCTGTCTGTGAGGCATCATGATGTGTCATGGAGACAACTGAGCACTTCTCGTCATCCATGACCCTCAGTGTCCTCTTCTATCAAAGGGACAGGATTGCTGTGAGGGAGTAAACGAGGTGAATCAAGCTAATATCTGTGTGGGGATCTGCCTTCTCCTCGAGGGGCTGCTTCAGACCAGGCTGTCAATCGGGGGTTGGGCCTCTTCTGATACCAAGACCCGTAAGGCAGGGAGGGGTCTGCACATCTAGCACCAAGTGTGAGGGCAGGACAGGTGACCCGATGGCCCTACTCCCCTTCAGACTTGGGGAGTGGGAGGTGTAACAAAAGCAGGAGCCTTTCATGTTTATTTGGTGCAAAGCACTTTCAAGATATTATTTCATGTAATCTCTCAACAACCACCAGAAGTAGGGACTCTTTTGAGTCCCATTTTATAACATGGAAATGGCAGCACCACAGGGGTTAAGTAATTTCCCCAAAGCCCCAAGGAGTGGGGTAATCAGGGCAGAGTAGTGGCGACAGAGACCATGTGGCCCACAAAACCTTAACTATTGACTGTCCGGTCCTTTACGGAAAAAGTGTGCAGTTGCTGCTACAGCAGAACAGAGCTACTGACCCCTTGATGTTTTCTCTCCCCTGCCCATGTTCTATTTTTCTTCAAAGCACTCATCCTTACCTCATGTTATATATGTATCGTATACACATGAATATGAGTATAGTATGCATGTATTTTATGTATGCACACGCAAAAACATAAAGTATACACATATGTATGTGTGTGTATATAGACATGTACCTATGTATCGTTTATTATCTCACATCCACCTTGTCATCTTATCATCACTCTACCACTTACGCTTAAAACACCAACCTGCTCAAATCAGGCACTCAATACATGCTGGCTGAATGAAGAAGTGACATAATTTTAGTTCCTTTTAATAATTTCTTTTGTATTCCTCTGTTATGGACTGAATGTTTGTGGCTGTCCCAAGATCCCTATGTTGAAATCCTAATCCCCAATGTGATGGTATTAGGAGGTGGGGCTTTCAGGAAGCCTTCATGAATGGGCTAAGTGCCCTTTTTTCTAAAAGAGCCTCCAGAAAATTCTCTCACCCTCTCTGCCATGTGAAAACCCAAAGTGAAAACCCAGAAGAGGGCTCTCACCAGGCCCTGACCCTGCTGGCACCCTGATCCCCACCTTCCAGCCTCCAGAACTCTTTTTGTTTGTTTGTTTGCGGTACGCGGGCCTCTCACTGCCGTGGCCTCTCCCGTTGCGGAGCACAGGCTCCGGACGCGCAGGCTCAGCGGCCATGGCTCACGGGCCCAGCCGCTCCGCGGCACGTGGGATCCTCCCGGACCGAACCCGCGTCCCCTGCATCGGCAGGTGGACTCTCAACCACTGCGCCACCAGGGAAGCCCCTCCAGAACTCCTGAGAAATAAACTCCTGCCGTTTATAAGCCACCCAGTCTACGGTATTCTGTCAGAGCCACCCGGACTAAGGCCCCCCTGAGTGCCCAGCCTGGGCAGCGCTTTGACCACCGGATTGTTCTGGATGAATGCACGAGTTTTGGAGACACGTTTACAAGCATATCCGGGATTGAGACCCCTCAGTAGGGGAGGGGCCCACGCTCTCACCTAAATAAATGATGCCCTTCGGCTCTGCCCCTCGCCCTGCTTTGCTTCCCTTTCCCATGAGCTCACCCTCCTCGTTTCCTCTCCCCTTGGCCTCAGAAGGCAGGTGAACGGGGCAAACAGCTGCGCTGCCAGCGCGCACCAAAGGCAGGGAAATATGTGCAATTTCCTGAGGAACACGCGAGGAGAGCGCCATCCTTACCGGAGAGGAAGGAGGAGTTAGGAGGCCGGCTGGCAGCTGCCTGGCTTCATTTCCCGGGGGCCCCGGCGGCTGGCGGAGCGCGGTGCAGTCATGGCGCAGGAGGTTCCTCCCCGGCCCTCTGGCGGGAAGCGTTCGGCGAGGGCTGAGGACCGTCTCCCGCAGTGGGTAGTAGCCCGCCTCTGGACCTTTCGGTGAAGCTCTCCTCGGCTTCTGTGGCTCTCGGGGTTTGCCCAGAAACACCCCTTCATCGGAAACCCCCGGGAGCCGATTTCAGCTCGTGACGCTTCGGCTCCTTTTTCTCGCTGGCGCCGGAGTCGACAGGCCCGTTACAGGTGGAGCCAGTCCTCAAATTACCCACAGTTCTCTGGGGGCTGCAGAGAAAATGTAGTTCATTTGTCCATATCTACCCAGATTTTTTTCACAGGCCCCCAGCTGCTGGATAAAATATTTTCTAGTCCAATCCTGTCAACTTACTGCGGTACGCGGGCCTCTCACCGCTGTGGCCTCTCCCGCCGCGGAGCACAGGCTCCGGACGCGCAGGCTCAGCGGCCATGGCTCACGGGCCTAGCCGCTCCGCGGCATGTGGGATCTTCAGGGACCGGGGCACGAACCCATTTCCCCTGCATCGGCAGGCGGACTCTCAACCACTGCGCCACCAGGGAAGCCCCTGTCAACTTACTTTAATGCAAGTTTTTAGAAATCATGGTTCGCCTCCTTAAGTAAAACAAGCCAACAAACAAATACCCTCTCAGCCTCTCATACTGTCCCACTCCTCTCGGAGACAGGGCTTGGGCGTGTGGAGGACTGTGGCCACACACGTGGCAGCAGGGGGAGGCGGTGGCCTCCGCATCCTTGCACTGGGCCTGCTGAGGGGTGACTGTCCATGCCCGGCCGCAGGTGGTGGCCAGGGCAGCGTGTGGCTGGTGGACGGTCCCCTGGCCTGTCTTTGGGCTTGGTCAGGTCCTGGGCGTGCCCCCAGCCTGCACCGGCCCCGCCTTGGTTCTCACCTTGAGCACCTGCCAGGTTCTCCATCCAGCCCCTGGTCTACAGAGCCAAGAACCAAGTCGTATCAATTTTGCTTTTCAAATCTGTTGTTTTCTTTCATTATGATTCTTCTATGGGAAATTTCAAACATACGCTATTTCAATGAGTGTCCTGAAGAAACAAGTGTTACACCCAAAAGGCATTTAGCCAAAGAGAACTGAATGTAGGGGGTAAGGAAAGTGTGATCAGGTTCGTGGAACCAGAGAAGGGAAGGGTGGCACTCTGGGATTAGCAACAGCGGGAACTGTTACCACCCCTTAGCCTGAAAGGGCAGGAACCATTGAGAAGTTAGCACGTGAGAAGAGGGCTGACCGACAGGAGCTGTCATCAGGTGCAGGGGTCAGTGAACTGTGGCCCGTGGGCCGAACCTGGCCTGCTGCCTATTTCTGTAAGTGAAGTTTTAGTGGAACGCAGCCGTGCTCATTCATTTACATATTGTCTGTAGCTGCTTTATGCTGCAATGGCAGAGTTATGTAGCGGTGATCAAGACTGTATTGCCCACAAAGCCTAAAATACTTACTGTCTGGCTCATTATAGCAAAAGTGTACTGACCCCTGCTGTTATGGGCTGCATTGTGTCTCCCCTGAATTTCACACGTTGAAGTCCTAAACCCCACTACCTCAGAATATAACTGCATTTGGAGATAGATCTTTAAAGAGGTAAGTTAAAATGAGGTCATTTGGGCGGGCCCTAATCCAGTATGACTGGTGTCCTTATAAGAAGAGGAAATACGGACACAGAGATGTATAGAGGGAAGATCATGTGAAGACACAGGGAGAAGGCAGCCATCCGCGAACCAGGGAGAAGCCTCAAAAGAAACCCACCCTGGGCTTCCCTGGTGGTGCAGTGGTTGAGGGTCCGCCTGTCGATGCAGGGGACACGGGTTTGTGCCCCGGTCCGGGAGGATCCCACGTGCCACGGAGCGGCTGGGCCCGTGAGCCATGGCCACTGAGCCTGCGTGTCCGGAGCCTGTGCTCCGCAACGGGAGAGGCCACAACAGCGAGAGGCCCGCGTATCGCAAAAACAAAAACAAACAAACAAAAAAAGAAACCCACCCTGCCAACACCTTGATCTTGGACTTCTAGCTTCCAGAACCGTGAGAAAGAGGTTTCTGTTGTTTAAGCCACCCAGTCTACAGTCACTTGTTATGGCAGCCCCAGCAAACTAATACCACTGCTGTAGCGGAACAGAGTTACTAGAACCTCAGGAAGGCAGAGAGGAAGCGAGGGGGAATAAATACCCTGATTGCTTGTCACTCCCACTGCTGATCTGCTGTTGGTGACCTCCACTGGCTGAGCCCACCCAGAAACCAGACAACACAGAAGTCTAGGGGATTCCATCTATCAAGATTGGCCTTTAGGGCACAGAGCAAGGAATAGTAGAACAGAGAATAGATCTAGGGGCAAAAAAATAGAATAACCAGCACAAACACAAAAAAGCAGAGAGAATGGTATAATAAACCCCTATGTACCCAACACTCAACTTCAACAATTACCAACATTTTCCATTATTGTTTCATCTATACCTTCCCACTTTTTTTTTTTTTCTGGAGTACTTTAAAGAAAATCCCAGGAATCTATAGGTCAATATGCATCTATACTAGACAAGAACTTTAAAAAACATGACAGCAATGCCGTATCATACCTAATAAAATTAACAAAAACCCCTTAATAGCACTATCTCTTCCTAGTGTATACTCAAACTTCCCCCATTGTCTCAAAAATGTCTTTTAATACTTGGTTTGTTCCAATCAGAAGCCAAAATTCATACATCGCAATTATCTTTTTGGAAAAAGTGGGTCATGTGTCCTATCATAGAATCTTTCACATTCTGGGTTTGCCTGATTGCACCTTTGCGTTGTTGTTTAACTTGTTCCCGTGTTCCCTGAATTTCCTGTAAGCTGACTGTTAGATTTAAAGGCTCGATTAGGTTCAGGCTCCATATTCATGGGTGGTGCCTTCTGTTGCACCACATTATGAGAAGAGCATATCTGCTTCACTCCCTTTCTGCAATGTTGGGAATGATCACTGGCTTCAGACATGTCAGCCTCATCTCTCCACTATCAAGTTTCCTATCAACCTTTGATCTAATTATGCTAGTGTTTATTGAAAATCACTGCCAAATCTATTATTTCATTCGGGTTTGTAAAATGGCGAAGTATTAGCCAGGGTCTTTCCAAAGGAACAGAACCAGCAGGGTTCTGTAAAGGGATTTATTATGGGGAATTGGCTCACGTGACTATGGAGGCTGAGAAGTCCCATGATCTCCCATCTGCAAGCTGGAGATGCAGGAGAGCCTGTCATGCTATTCCATCTGAGTCCGAAGGCCTGAGACCCATGGGAGCCGATGGTGCAAATCCCAGTCTGAGGGCAGGAGGAAACCTATATCCTAGCTCAAGTACTCAGGCAGAAGAAGCAATGAATTCTTCCTTTCTCTGCTCTTTTGTTCTATTCAGGCCCTTAATGAACTGGATGATGCCCACCTATATTGGGGAGGTCAATCTGCTTTCCTCAGTCTACAGATTCACGTGTTAATCTCATCCAGAAATATCCTCACAGTCACATCCAGAAATCATGTTTAGCCCAGTCTCTGGGCACCCCATGGCCTGGTCAAGTAGGCACACAAAGTTAATCATCACAGGTGATTTTCTAAATCTACCATTCCTCTGCATCTATTAGGCAGAATTAGTCTATGAAGAATTTAGCTCATCAGCTATTTAGTCCCCCTAGAGTATACTTTTTCACAGAAAAGACAGAATAGACACATAATTCTTTTCTTGATCAACTTTCAGAACTGAGTTGGTGTACTAGCTACCAATGATTTTTTCTCTTGGTATCATTAAGAACTCATGATTTAAAAAGTACTTGATGTGTTTAAATCCACTGTAGTCAATATTTCTTTTGATGCCTAAATTGTCCCACCTTTGGCCAGTTGGAGCCCCTTCAAATTTGCTCCTGTGTCCTTTTGATATGACACCATTAGTGTCTCGCACAATAAGATGTCCCAGGCTCATCACGTGCATTTCTTTCTGCAGACCAGTAATCAGTCATTTTTCCAAGAAGCCCTGTGTCTTGGTCCAGGTTCACTAGAAGACAGAGGCTGAGGCAAAAACATACGCGTTAACGCTTAACTGGGAAGAGTGCAATTCCAGGGAAACAAGGAAGGTGAACAATGGAAGTGAGGCAGTGGGGGGAGATGGAGTACGAGGGGAGGTGTCCCCAGGCTGCCCTGGCTTCACAGAAAACACAACCAATTGCTTGGCTGGACAGCACCTCTTGAGATAAGAGGTGTGAAACCATGGTATCTCAGAACAGCCTGGCAGTAGGGAGGAAGGGCAGCAGTTCACCTTCTGTCTCTTTCCCATTTGCTCTCACATGCTATAGTGTGAGAGCAAACACACCTGCATGTCCCTTCTGCCTCTCCCAGTTGTGTTTCTTGGCTCTGGTCACAGCTGTAGGGGAAGCCAGGGTTTCCACGTGCCCAGACCCATCAGTGTGCAGTGAAGGTGGTCTCTCCCTACCAGTCACTGCTGTGCATGGGGACTCCCCAGTGTGTGCTGGTGGCAGTGGTTGTGGGCACCACTTTACAATCAAGACAACAGTGTGCGTTGTCAGGGCTGCATTGGCCAGGAAGCAAGGCAAGTGTGCAAGGACCACTGGTGGAGACGGGCCAAGGAGATGTGCGCTAGTACACTAACTGGGTCTGGTTCCTCCACCCCTTTGCCTCGCAGACATGCTCCTACCCTCCTACAATATTCAGATCTCACGTGAAATAAATCGTCCTCATTTCTTTCCTAGGAGTGGAAGTACAAGTCCAATTCTTTCAGGAAATGTTCAGTTGCAATCTCCTAAAAAGACCTACAGAGGTTTAGCAAACCAAGCTACAAACCCTACCGCCACAGCTGGTCCAACGGTCAAAATACATATTCACCATCTCACTCCTCTACTACCTATTTTAGTTCTACAACTTCCAGGGCAGTGAAATCCTTACTACAACCCTGGTGAAAGCATCCCCCTCTGGGTTCCCAGGCACTAGTCCAACAGAATCCACGGTGGCAAGAACATGAAGCTAAAATTTGGCATGTCTACTGGGAGTGAGGCTGAGAAGGCCAAGGCTGCTTCCACCGCTTGGTTTCTGGACCCGTGCACCTTAGCACCATAGCCTGGCTCTGGCTCAGTGTGTATACTGCACCTAGTGCTGAAGTATCCCTGAAATGGCCTTTTAGCTGAGACTTCACCAGCCCTTTCTACCCTTTTTATCAGGCTGGTCAACCCGGTGTGATGAAGTACATGGAAAACTGGTGTAACTTGTGGTTTTTGAGCCCAACGTTTCATGTGTAGTAAAACGTTCTCTCTGGTCTCGTACAAAGTAGCGTAGGATATCATATATCTTATAGATCAAGCACTCTGTCAACCCTCAGATGGTGGTGCTGGTGGAGGCATTGTGGGAAGATGAAACAAACCTATACTTTGAGAGATGGATTTGTTTTTTTCTTGGCCGTGCTGTGCGGCTTGCGGGATCTTAGCTCCCCGACCAGGGATCAAACCTGTGCCCCCTGCAGTGGAAGGGTGGAGTCCTAACCGCTGGACCCCCAGGGAATTCCTCATAGCTTGAGTACGGGGTGATTCTGGTGAGGAAGAATGGAGTCTGATATCATCTACTTGCCCCCAGGAGGCTAGCTGACCTCCCCACAAAGGGGACCATAATGAGGGCTCAGAATCAGTCCCTGCTGCTCGCACGTTAGGCATTCAGCATCAAAGCTAGGGCAGCTTTGATGAAAAGGACTCCATGTTTTGGGACACAGGTGTAGCCTCCATTCCTGCCACTGTGGCTGCTTTGCTCGTGGCCCACTCTGCAAGCACTGCAGAGGCCAAGGAGAAAGGCTAGCTGATGTCAACTAGATATTTTGTGCCTACTCCCATAACTTTATTCATGTACTTCTTCCCCAGATTTCCTCATTCCTGATTTTATTCAGTGTATCTATCACCATCCACCACCACATAAGGACTGAAAAAATGCCCAATCTATCATCGTAGAATCCTACACTACATTACCACCGAACCAAAGAGCGCATTTTACTACCAAGCGGGAATGACCCACTGAGCTCGAACAAAAGATACACAGTCTTGGGCTTCCCTGGTGGCGCAGTGGTTGAGAGTCCGCCTGCTGATGCAGGGGACACGGGTTCATGCCCCTGTCCGGGAAGATCCCACATGCCGCGGAGTGGCTGGGCCCGTGAGCCATGGCCGCTGAGCCTGCGCGTCCGGAGCCTGTGCTCCGCAACGGGAGAGGCCACAGCAGTGAGAGGCCCACGTACCGCAAAAAAAAAAAAAAAGATACACAGTCTTTCATGTCCCTCATCAGCAAGGATTACCAGCCTGAGAAAAAATGGTGGAATGCCCTGGTGAAATGTCAGCTAAAAGGCCAGATCAGGGACACCTGGCAGGTTAGGACACTGGAGGTGGTATATGGACTGTAGTCTTTTTCCTTCCAGGTCCCTGACCAATAAGCTGAGCCATTCACTATTGACAAAGAGTCAACATTTGCACACACATTAAGCCAACATACTGCTGGCGCCTCTGCCCACTGGGAGGATTTCCTCCACCATGATTTCTGGGGCTGTAATGTGGCAGCAGCCCATTTTTGGCTACAGTTGACATTATATTCATGCTTCTAGAACCAAGTCCAAGTCCTATTGGGTGACTCAGAGGGATGAGAGTTTCCAGCGAGGCTCGAAGCCAAAAAGGGCTCTCCAGCTTGTCCAGGCAGCTTCCCTGACACTTAGGCTATGTGAGCCAGCAGCTCTGACGGTACTAGAGGTAACTATGGCAGGTAATGATGCTGCAGGGCTTTCAACAAACTTCAGTAAGAGAGATGCAGCACAGACTCCTGGAGTTCTGCAGCAAGCCCATGCCTTGATTCTGGGCTCTACCAGTGACTAATGTCTGACCATGGGACACCAAATGACTATGTAACCACAAATGTTCCCTGTGATCTGAGTATTATTGGAGCCAATGAGTCATAAGGTTGGGTGGATACAGCAGTAATCCACTGTATGAAAAATATGCTCCATTCAGGATTCGGCCTGACCAAATCCAGAGGGCACAAGTAAATGACATGAACAGGTGATCCAGACTCTGGTGGCACCTACCTCTTTTGCTGCAATACATCTCTCAACAGAGGAACGATAGAGAAGGTCGATTGCTTTCCTTGCCATGTAAAGGAGACCTGCTTTTGATTTTCCTATTATTAGAGATAAAAGAAAAAATATCAACAGCCTATCAACAGCCACATATAAAATGTCAGAGATACCACAACTGGCAAGGCAGCTGTGCTGCAAGCGAGGACACCTGAGTAAGTTCACAGCAATTTTCCACCACCATTCTCCAAGAAGTGTCTGGGGTTTGCAAAGGCTAGAAAAGTGAATTGAATAGAGATGTGATGGGAGCTACTATCCCTGCATCCTTTAAGTCTTCGGTAGTAGCATTCATTTCTGTAATTCCTCTCGAAATGATGTATTGCTTCTGATTTACTATCTTGGCCAGGACAAAAGATAGCTTCCACATGGCCCTTCTTATAAAAATGGCTTTTACCCCATCAGCCAGGGAACCAATGAGAAGGATCTCTTAAAGATATTCATCCCATTTATGCATTCTAACCAAAGTTATCACTGGGAACCAGAGAAATAAACAAGGGGTGGATTCATAGACTTTCCCCCCAGCAGACTATTACCCTGGCAAAAGACAACAGGTCTCTTCGGGGAAAGATTGGGGAACTGCTTCCTATATATACTTGAAATGGCATTAGAGGGTCCTTCTTTAGGGGGATCCAATCCCTCCGCCTATGGTCTCAGTGTTTGTGAGCTGACTTAGATCTGAAACTGGATGAAGGACAGGTATTAGCCTTTTGCTCTCCAGCTATCAGTACTTTTTCATTATAAAAATTGAGCAACACTCTTGTCCATCTGCCTAACTACTATGAACACCAACGTCTACTAGCCAATGCCACAAATGCAGGTCAAGGTGCCCTGAGTGCCACTCTGGCCTTCTGCCAAATATTATTATTTTTCTTTTAAATAAATAGATTTAGTTAATTTATTTTATGGCTGTGTTGGGTCTTTGTTGCTGTGTGCAGGCTTTCTCTAGTTGCAGTGAGCGGGGGCTACTCTTCGTTGTGGTGCGTGGGCTTCTCATTGTCGTGGATTTTCTTGTTGCAGAGCACGGGCTCTAGGCGCGCGGGCTTCAGTAGTTGTGGCATGTGGGCTCAGTAGTTGTGGCTTGCGGACTCTAGAGCGCAGGCTCAGTAGTTGCGGCACATGGGCTTAGTTGCTCTGCAGCATGTGGGATCTTCCCGGACCACGGCTCGGACCCGTGTCCCCTGCATGGGCAGGCGGATTCTTAACCACTGTGCCACTAGGGAAGTCCCTCTGCCAATTATAATAATCAGGCCTCTTGCCCTAGTGTTAGGTGCTGCCACATGGTTTTTTTGCCATTCCAGAATCCCGAAAATATCAATTCCTATTGATATTAGGAAGCCTAGTTCCATGGTAATATCTCTCATCGTCAACCTGGCCTTCGAAGATGCCAGTGCCCCTCTCACTGGTGAAATCTCTGTTGTCTTAGTGAATGAACCATTGCCTGTGTCCTCCGGGAGCACAGAGTCCGGTGATGGGTTCTCAGGTCTTACTCATAAGTCCATTCTACCATTAGTATTTCCCTGAATATTTTGGCTTCTTCAGTATTCTGCCAAGGCGGTTCTGACATTATTACTTCATTCACAGTATGTCATTGTCATGTCCAACTTTCAAAGAACCATTCTAGGTAACTAGACTGGCTTCAAATACCCTTGTCAAAACACACACAGGTGTGTGCCCTCATACATTAGCCCCATATTCTGCCCCTTCTCCTAGTCTAATATCCTAAAGATCCACTCCCACATATATTTCTTGATTCCTGTTGGTAAAACTCAGCCAGTTCCTAAAACTTATTTTGGGTGTAGGCAATTTCCTCCTGCAGTGGGATTATAATTCCCCACTCAGGCTGTGCTGGGATCTGCCCCCGATTATAGCCTGGGAACAGTAAGATGAGTAGAAGAGGATCTTAAGAAGACCAGGCTTCATAGCATGAGGTATTTACTTCAGGTAAGGTCAGTGATTACTCTGGTATACAGAAAGGGGAGGCTGTTCTCTGATAAAATGGATGGGGCTGTTTTTTCCAGTCAGGGTAATTCTGAGGAATGTTGATTAGAGAATCTGAAGCTCGTCTACCCAATGTCCCCATCCTATGTCTCAGAACCCCACTCTTTTTCCATCAGGGCTCTACTTTGACATAGATATTTCTTATGGTCACACATTTAGTATTCTTTGTAGTTCTGACCCTTTATAATCATATCCTTGATCTGATTTTCAGCATGATCTGACCTGCAGGGGTAGGAGATGAAAACTTTAAGGCTACTAGACCAGCCCTCTGGCTTTCACAGGGTGCCTTAAGGTGGCAATGAACAGTCCTGGGCTCATTCGTTTCTTATTTCAAAGTTTCTAATGCCCTCAAAAGCAGTTACTCATGCCACAGTCATTATAATTGTTATCACCCCTTTATTAATCAAGTGCAGAAGCCACCTGATAATTGAAAATTTCACCTCATGAAAATTATCCACAGGTGACAGCTTTAGTAATTGTAATATCACTACTTATCGGAGACTCCACTAACCAATAGCGATGGGAGGCTTATTGCATTTAGTCGGGCAGACAATCCAGCACTAAAATCCCATCCTGAGGGTCTGCTTCTTAAGAGCCACTTCTAGTAACAACTGCCTTAGCCTGAGTTTGGTGGAAAATAGAATGTGATGCAAACATTTATTCTCTAGCAATTTATTGGGATGAACAATCCCAGGAAAGCAAGATACATGGAAGAATGCAAGAGAGACATGAAAGGAGGGAGAATAATCACTAAGGGGTAATTACTGAGTTGCCTTGAGCTTTGCAAAAACACAAAACGCTGGTGGTTGGTTGATGTCACTGGACGTCATTAAAAACTGCTGTGCTTCCGAACAATCCACCAGGAAGAAAGAAAGGCAAGCAATTTATCTAGTGGTTACTTCTCACCTCATATCTTTGTTTGACATTTGTGCTAAATGGTGTTATATTCTGACGCATCTCGGTGGTGCTAAATGGGCCCTCCAAAGGGCTGATGGGGAAGCCATAACTTCTGTGGGTCCAATTCATGCAGTGAATTGCATCATTATCTCTATCAGTCAGTGCTGCTAAGGGCTATCCTCACTCTTGTGGATGTAGTAGCAGCAACATATATTTACATAGTACCATGGATTTACAATCAGAAGAACAGTGGGAGCCTAGACAGGGATGCTCTGGCCAGGAAGCTAGGCAAGTGACTGAGGTCCAGAGTAATGAGGGTAAGCAGGGTAGAGTAGGTCTGGGGTAGGTCAGGTGTGCCCTGGTTCCTTTTAGAAGAAAATGGCTTTTAGATCACAATTTAGGCACAGTACTTATTCATTGCTACAAGGTTGCCATTGCTTCTAAACCTTTTCATTTGACAGGATGCTTTCCTCTCTTTTAGAAAGATCAATTATGAGTTCATATTGGTATTTCCAATTCCCAGTTGTTTGGGTTTATACTTGCGTCTTTTGTCTTTTATGCTGAAGATCTTTGTAATGACATTAACAAAAGTACTAATTTGTTGATCCTACAACATGCGTGTGATAGTTCCAAAACAAAAATGTAATCTACTAACTCTGTGTGAGATTGCATTACTGTTCACCCCTATTTGGTGCCAATCTCTGCAGTGCTTCTTGCTGAGAGAAGATTATACATACCTGACATTTTGAACTCAGATTATGTGACTTTCTTTGGCCAATAAAATTGGAGTGGAGTAACAGTGATGGTCACCTCCAGAGAGATGTCTTCTGACTCAATGACTGGCAAAATATTTTGGACAGATGCTCTTCCCTTCTTGCTTGGGTCACAGAGGGAAGATGATACAGATCAGAGCTGAAGCCAACATACAATGAAAATGTAGCATGGGAGAAAAGAAACTTTTGTCGTTGAAGGCACCAGGACTTGGGTTTGTTATTATAACAGAACATAGTCTAGTCTATCCTGATTGATATACCACTGAATGCAGTTTAAGATTTCTTCATGGTTCTTTTTAGTCCTTAGGATCTACCCCTTTAAGGACATACTGTCAACATACTGTTTTATAGAGTCATTTGTAACAACTCTTCTTTGGGTGGCTAAGCCACCAATCTAATATGCCATTATCATTATGAGTTTCCATTTTTCCAACTTTTATAAGTTTCCTCTTCGTCTTTAACTTTAATTTTATTTAAAACATTTACTTGGGTACAAATTTAAAACTATGCAAGTTACATGCAGTTGTCTAGGTTCCATCTCTGCCCTTCTGTCATGTTCCTTCTCTCTCCTTATAGGTCCCCCATTTTTATTGGGTTTTGGTTTATTCTTCCATTATTACCTTTTGATAAGATAAGTATATATGTTTCTATATTCATATTACCCTCCTTTCTTAAATGAAAGATAGCATACTATAAACCCTGTTCTCTAACTTGCTTGTCTTAACAATATATCCTGGAAACTATTTCAAGTAAGTATGTAGAGAGCCTTGTAATTTATGTTTATAGTTGTATAATACTCCATTGTATGGGCGCGCCATAATGTATTCAACCAGTGCCCTACTGATGGACATCTGGATTGTTTCCATCCCCTCACTATTACAATTACTGGCAATGGATATCCTTATACTACGTCACTTTATATTTTTACCAGTTTACTTTTTGAGATAGATTCCTGGAAGTGGGATTGCTGTGTCAAAGGTTATGTGAACTTGTAATTTTGCTAGATGGTCCAAATTTCCCTCCATGGGATTGTATCCTTTTGCACTTCCACCAGCAACTTAGGAGAGAGCCTGTTTCCTGAAAGTTTTATCAACAGAATGTTGTTGGACTATGGATTTTTACCAATCTGATAGCTGAGAAATGATATCTCAGTATAGTGCTATCTTGCATTTTTCATATTCAGAGGAAGTTGAGCTCTTATAATATATTTGCACTGGGGTCACTTGCATTTCCCCTCTGTGAAACCATTCATAAACTCTGCCCATTTATCTATAGGGTTGTTGTTGCTTTTCATCTCAAGTTTTAGAAGTTCTTTATGTGTTAGGAATATTTATCTTCTGTCTAAGATATATGTTGTATTTTAGAGAACACAAAATGGTCTGAGCCTTATACAAGGGAGTTTGGGAACATCTAGCAACATTACTATTGCATCTTCCACTTGGACCTGGCGACCACACAGAGACACTGGGCCTGATATTGCTGAGTTGCTGACCCAGCAGCTGCTTACCTTTGGGCTTCTTGTTATGCAAGAAAAATAAGCCCTTTAAATTACTGAAATCGGTTTTTAAACTTGTCTTGTTACTTGAAGATGCTTTCCTACTTGAACACATGCATGTTTTTCTACATATCAGACTATTGTAAACATTTATTTACCATAGACATTTGAGAAAAACACTTTATTTAAGTGCTTTTCTCTTCTACTAGGCAGGTCAAGAACATCTATTCTTTCACTCCAACCACTATCTGTCACCTCTTTCATTTACCTTTTATGTTTTCTTTCATTTTTTCCCCATCTGATGTTCTTTATCCAGTGACACAGCTACAAGAATGTAGGATCTGATGCAGAGACTAATGTGAGCCTCCCCAGGGACAGCCAGAGTTCCTAGGGAAGCAGAAAGAGGAAATAGGTAGTTTCATTTTTTTTTCCTCCCTTCTATCTTTGGAATGAACACTCTGAGACTAGAAGGTGGATACCTCGGTACTCAGGCAGTGTGATTGCTACAGCTCTCTATGCCCAAGAGATGTCCAAAGAAATTGTGAATTGACTGGGATATGTACAGAGGCTGGGCCCTGAGCTGGCCTCCACCTAAGAGAAGAGCCCTGGAGGAGGCCAGCTCAGGGCTGCCTTGGCTGTGTATCTTCTTTGGCTACCAGCCCCTTGGCCGTGTAAATGGTACATCTTCTCGCCCTGACCTCTGGAGAGCTCACACATTTCAAGAGTCTGATGCTTTGGCACAGCTCACGGCTGTGCTTATCATTTCATATGGAGGATTCCAGATTTAGCACTAATGCCCATAGACCCTATCCTATAGAAATAAAAGTGCTGGCAACTAGAGATTTATATTCTAGGATATTTATTGCTATATCATTTGTGGTGGCCAAAAAAAGTGGATGCACCATAAATGCCCATCAATAGGGCCAATGAATGATGGTACCTTCAAACAATGGGGCATTGTTTGCTCCTAAAATATCTGTTAGATCTGGACCTGTTGACTTAGAGAGATGGCAATGATATTCTCTACTGGAAAAGCTACTGCAATGAAATGTGTACTGTGTGTTCCACATTTCCTATTTATTTTAAATGACCAAAAAACTTCCTTTGCTTGTGTCTAGGTATTTTTTATATTTTTGAATATTTTGTGTATGTCGGACCTCAGTTTTTTCATGTGTAAAAACTGAGGATAACACTAGTACTTCTTTTAAAGTTGTTGTGAGGATTAAATAAGCTATAGCAGGTAATGTGGTAAAAAAAACCAAAACGAAACAATGCCTACCTTGTAATAAGCATTGAGTAACGGTTTGCTGTTATTATTACCATTATTATTTTAAATGAACATAGAGAGAGATGTTCCCAGGCTGTTAACATTGGTTACAATGTGGGGGAAGAGCAAGTTGGAAGAAAGGGAGATAAATTTGTGACTTTCACAAAATGCAAATATTATTTAAGGTAAAAATCAAAGTGAAAAGGTAGAAATTAATATTCTAAGTTATATCTATAATGTTATAAGGAATATGAAAGAACTGTATATGCATGTGGAAAAAATAAAAATATTGATTGAATTAGGTGACTGAAGTGTAGGCAGTTTTTAATCTCAGATCCTGTGGTTATCTCAACATTGTTCTTCCGATCAACTATTTTAAAAAAGGGGCCTCATATAGCTCCTGGCACACAGATGCTCAGTAAACGGTAGCTACTGCTAAAATAATTTTATAAGAACCGCTTCCCTTGCAGCTTTCCATTCTTGAGTTCCTTCCAAAACACCTATGGCTCCTCCCAGTAGCTCTTAATGAACTCCTCTCTACCCAATGGCATAACTACTGATCATTCCTGCTCGCAGAGTTGTTTTGGTCCCGTGACACTAAGCCAGCACGGAACCATGATTGATATGGTTGTCAATGATTGAGCTGCAAAAGGCAGCAGTGCCTGATCCTGAGGCCCTGTACCTACTGCAGCCTCATCTATGCAGTGGACATGGGAGGCATAGCCTAATTTATTTTTTGACATAACACAGAGCCAATTTTGCAGACTGGAGCTCCAACCCCTGGGAAGTCACTCTGGAGAGAATAAAATGTTGGTGTCAAATCATCTTCCATTTAACCAGATAGGGCACACCAAGCTCTAGTAATGTAGACCAGAAGAAATGCAGGCCAAGGGGGAGAGAGACCTAGAATGGGTGGTAGAGGATGGAATGATGAATATTGGTCATGGCCTTGGGACCAGCACAGTGGGGAATGTAGCTTGCTCTATTAATCTTCTTGCCTTCAGTTTTACTGGAAATTTAGACTGGCTATAACCACGAAGGGACTCTGTGACTAACTAGATTGGAGAAGTGAGGGCATCTTGTTCTCAAAAAATAACTGCATGCCTCATATTATGATCTGGAAGAGGATGTAAAGGGAGGGTCTGAGGGATCTGAGGGATTCAAGAGGTGCAATGTGTTGGATACATCTCAGGGGCCTCCTCAGATTCCCCTGACTTCACCTGCTTTCTCGGATTCTTTTGGCTCCACCTGCAACCTGGCCCCTCAGCTGATGGCTCTGTCTTGGCCGTCACTTCCCTGTAGGCCTCCTGAGGCTGACCAAATGCTCATGGCGTATCTGGTTCCTCCCACCACTTCCAGACTCAGACACAACACCACACCGAAGGGCATAGGCCTTACAAAAAACTCTCAAAGGGGCCCAAATGATGTGGCCCGGAAATGTGTAGGAATTCACTCCACATGGGGCAACCTTTGATCAATGGGAAATAAGAGATGGGAGGGAACCCGACAGATAAATTCCCTCTCATTCCTTTCTTCAACTGACTGCTCCAAGAGACAGTTTCTCCGCATAACCTGACTCCCACAGGGCTGAACCCTTCACCCGCTGAGCAAGCTGCTGTGTCTTCTCTCAGCTCATCCTGAGGCAGTGGTCTGCTCAGTTACCATCATCTTGCATTGCTTTGCATTCTTGCTGCTTTACTTCCCTTTGTCTTCACTCTTACTGCCCTAGATTCATACATTACAATAAAACTATCAGCACATAATCCTTACCTCAGGTTCTATTTTCTAGGGTACTTCGGTAGACAGAATAGTGGTCCTTGAAAGACGGCTACATCCAAATCCCAGGAACCTGTGACTAGGTTACCTTACAAAGTAAAATGGACTTTGCAAATATGATTAAGTTAAGCATCTTCAGATGGGGAGATTATCCTGGATTATCCAGGTGACCCCAATGGAACCACAAGTGTCCCTATGAGAGAGAGGCAGGAGGGTTAAGGTTAGGAGGTGATGTGATTATGGAATCAGAGATCAGAGTGATTCAGCCATGAGCCAAGGAATGTGGGTGCTTGTAGAGGCTGAAAGGTGAAAGGAACTGCCTTCCCTGGAGTCTCCAGAAGGAACCCTAACTACATTTTCAACTCCTTTCAGACTTCTGACCTCCAGAACTGTCAGAGAACAAATCTGTGTTGTTTTAAACCACTAAGTTTGTGGTAATTTGTTATGGCAGCCATAGGAAACTAATGCAGGAACCTTGGCTAAAACTTCTCAATACCTTGGTTTTCTGCAAAATCCTATTTTGCATGAGTAAGGTTCAATGTCACATTGTACTTTCCCTATGAATTCCTTCTGTGAACACATCCTAGTCTCTTCTCAGGCAGATGCATGCCCTGGGTGGACTAATGCAAAGATTTATTCTCTGGAAGGCAACCGTTTTCCTATATGTTTATATATCCATAAACAACAAAAACAGGAAGTCCGGAAGGAGATATTAATAATGGCAGCAGGTGACTCATTTCCTGCCTTGAACTGTTATGGATTTTCCCAATTATCTCTAACAAACAGGCATTTCTTTTATAATAAAAAACATCCTTTTAAGTGATTAGATATGAGAGTCTAAGTATTTACACCATTCTCTGGTTCTTGAGCAGTTAATACAAAGAATAGACCACCATGAGCTGGAAGGATATGGGAAGGTTTCACAGAGGAAGGAGGAATTTGAGCAAGGCGTGGAAGGATGGGTATTTGAGAGGTAGAGAAGCAATGGGGCATGATGTGAGTCAAGAAAAGAGTGTATTTTCCTAGGTTAATAAATAAGCGCATTTGACTTAAGAGGAACGTCTGCAGAGAATATAATAACAACACAAAGAAAAAACTAATTTACCCAGCAGATACTTTTTGCTGGATACTGTACTAAGTGCTTTGCTAGATCATCTAATTTAATCCTCCCAACAATCTCACGAGGAAGGTTCTATAAATATCCTAACTATATAGAGGAGGAATAGATGCCATTAATTGTCCAGCAAGTGATAGTTCAGATTCGAACCCCATAATCACTCCAGAGCTTAAGTCTGAGAGATGGATTGGACATGTAGGCCGAATAAGAACTCTTAAGGTCTTGAAATATCAAGTGTATTAATTTTCTATTGCTGCATGCTAGGGACCGAGTGTGTGTATCTTCCCCAAAATTCATATGCTGAAGCCCTAACCCCCAGTGTAATGGTATTAGGAGGTGGGGCCTTTGGGAGGTAATTAGCTCATGAGAGTGGGAGACCTCATGAATGGGATTAGTGTCATCACAAGAACAGAGGCCAGAGAGATGATCTCTCTCTCCACCATGTAGGACAGAACAAGAAGACAGCCATGTGCAAACCAGGAAGAGGCTCCTCACCGGAACCTGACCATGCTGACACCCTGATCTTGGACTTCCCAGCTTTCAGAACTGTGAGAAATAACCTTCTGTTGTTTAAGCCATCTATCCTATGGTATTTCGTTAAGGCAGCTTGAACTAAGACATTGCATAACAAATTGCTAAAGATTTAGCAGATTGAAAGAACACTGCTTATTATATCATAATTCTGTAGGTCAGAGGTCCTGGTAGGCTCAATCTGGGGTCTCTGTTTCAGAGTCACAAGGCAGAACTCAATCTGGCAGTGTTGGCCAGATTAGGCTCTTAACCAGAGGCTCTGGGGAAAAATCAGCATCCATGCTCCTTTGGCTGGCGGGATTCAGCTCCTTGTGGTTGTGGGACTGAAGTTCCTGCTTCCTTGTTGGCTGTTGTTGAATCCTTCCCATGCTTCTAATCTCTGATTTCTTCTTCTGCTACCAGCTGGAGAAAATTCTCTGCTTTTAACAGGCTTATATGATTAAATTGGGTCCAGCTGGATAATTTCCCTTTTGCTGTATAGCATAATTGTGGGAGTGATAACTCATCCTATTAACAGGTTCCAACCACACTCAAAGGAGAATGGATTATATAAGGATGAGTGTCACTGGCTCATTTTAAGAATTCTGCCTACCATCACTAGGCTAAGAATTTGAAGTTTTGTTTTGGTCAAAAAGAATTTTTGTTGAGGGATGCACCTTGCTGAATAGTGGGGTTTAGAAAGATTACTGGGCATTAATGTATAGGAGGGACTGAGGTGAGGAAAGAGTAAAGACAGGGAGACCGAAAGAGCAGTGCTAGGATGATTATGGCCTAGACTAGGGTAGGCTCGGGGGAAGCTGAGAGAAGACAGATAGGATAGAAATTAAGAAGAGAGACTTACTAGGCCTGGTGATTCATTCTGTAGGATTTTGACCTTTTGGAACACTTTCGTATCCATTATCTCATCTGATCCTCATTACACACCTGTGAAGAAGAGACATTATTCTCTCCTTTTGACAAATGAAGAAACTGGTAAGTCCCCTAACATCTCTGTGCTTCAAAGGTCATCCTGTGGATGTGCGATCCTGGCCATTTGACTCAGCCCCACTCTTCCTGAAGCTCAGGAAAAGGAAATTGTGCAGGATAGATTTATGGCCTTGTTATCATGTGCCAACCCTGTTCCTGCCATCTACCCTTGCTTGTACCTATGGGTGGTCCCTTCCTAAGTGAAACATCTAGAGGGGTGTGATGGACAAGCTATGACTGAGGGTAGGAGAAATTCCTTTCCTACTCCGGAACCCCCAGCATTCTCAGCGAGGCTGTGAGGAGGGAGGAAGCGAGGGGAGAGAAGAGAGAGGGTGGCACCGGGAGGATTTTCTCATCCCTGTTAGACAGAAAGGAGATGGGGGAGAAAGAATTTTTTATTTTTATTTTTTAAAAATCATCACTTTGAGGGGGGGCATCCCTGGTGGCGCAGTGGTTGAGAATCCGCCTGCCGATGCAGGGGCCACGGGTTCGTGCCCCGGTCCGGGAAGATCCCACATGCCACAGAGCGGCTGGGCCTGTAAGCCATGGCCGCTGAGCTTGTGCGTCCGGAGCCTGTGCTCCGCAACGGGAGAGGCCACAACAGTGAGAGGCCCGCGTACCACAAAATAAAAATAAAAAATCATCACTTTGAAAAGGGAATGAAAAAGGAAAGAGAGGTGGAGGAGATGTGAGAAGAGAGTGAAAGGGGGTGTGGAGTCGCCAGATGACGTCTATTCTAGTATATCTAGTAGCCAAATGACACCTATTGATTATAAGGGATATGAGACTAGAGAAGAAAAATTAGCATTACAGAGGAGCAAAAAGGGAAAAAAAGTCACTAATAATCCCACCAGGCAGAAATAGCCCCTTTTAAGATTTTAGAGCCAAAGTTTCCAAGTTTTGTACCTGAATATGTGTGTCCTGTAACAGGTACCTACTGTTCTAGAAATCTGCTTTCGTGGTTGATCAATACTTACGACAGCTGTCAGCTGTCCCTGGAGCCAGTAGGAGCGGATGCCTCTCCAAGCAGTCTCCTGCAGGGGCTACTCCCCCTCCCCCGCTTCCCCCGTGACCAGCGGACAGGCAGCAGGCAAGCCCCGTGTTCTTCTCTCTCCAGGAAAGCAGTCCACTTAGCCATCCCTAGACTGCCTATTCTTCAGAAACAAATCACTCCCTCCGCCAAAACAAAACCAAAACCAAAGAACACTCCATTAAGAAACTCAGCTCAGTAATCTCAGCCTTAAATGCCTGCATAGGAGAAAAGCAGAAAGGAGAATTCTAAATGGCACATATTGATTGGCTTGGCTCACCGAAAGAAGGCACTTTCACCAGCTTTCCAAATTACAATTTGTTCAATAGTGAGAAAGTAACTCATTTTGAGAAAGCACTCTGACACCCTTAGGAGTTGCTTTCTCACCACTTAAATTTTATCATTATTATCGTTCGCTCATTCTCTGGAAGCCACTGGGCAAAGCACAGTTCTTGGCACTTAGGAGGCAATCAATAAAGGCCGTTGAATTAATGAGACTGTAACTGGCAGGGAAATTCAAATTCCAGAGACTTGGGAAATTTGATGTGGGCTGAAATGAGATGAACTCCTGAGGCTTATCCCCTTTGATAGGCACTGGGAAGAGCACATCGTTTAGAATCAGCCCGACCTAGGTTCACATCCTGAGCCTTTTTACCTCTGTGAATACTTCATATTTCTGAGCCTTTGCTTCCTTGGGATGGTTATCCTTCCTGCGTGCTTCTTGTGAGGATTCAAACAGATGCTCCCCATCAAATGCACCTATAGGAGCAGAACAAAGAAGATGTCAAAATACTCTTGCAGCCTCGTGCTTCTAGATCATGTTTTGCTGGAGACTGGGGTTTGATTTCCCAAAAGGAGAGGCAGCTATATCTTGAGTCCCCTAAACTAGTTGTTGAATTTTTTGAAAAAAAGTTGCTTCTCTTTACTTCTCACTTCTTTTTCCTTGCCCACAATTCCAGAAGCTACCACTAGGGCTAGAGCAATGGGTCGACTCAGAATTGCAGGGAAACCTACATTGGATTGTTGGCTTGAAGAGTGCATAATTTTTGTATACATTCCCTCCCCCGTTTTTCTATCTTCAAAAGATCTGAATTTCTTTACCCATAATAAAAGGATGTTTGTATATTAGTTTCTCAATGATTTCATTGTCAAAGCTGTGGGGTGCATCTTTGCTTGGGGCTGTCAGTTGTAGGTAAGAAAAAAGATAAACAGGGGGAAAGTATTTGCAAGTTTCTGGATTCTTGCACTGCGATCAGTTGATGACAACTTGGGAGAGATTTACTGCTGAATGTTCTGGGATGCTTAATGAGCTTCCAGAAGATAAGTGGTTAACTCTTAAAGTCAAACACTGGAATTACGAACAAAGGTCATAGGGGTGTGAAAAAGAATTTTTTTAGTTGCATGGGGTTTTCTTTCATTTTTAATTTTCATTCATTCAATTCATTTTACTCCATTCTATTTCATTTATTCATTCTTTTTTGGGACCTCCCCAGTGGTCCAGTGGTTAAGAATCCATGCTTCCACTGCAGGGGACACGGGTTTGATCTCTGGTTGGGGAACTAAGATCCTGCATGCTATGTGCAGCCAAAAAAAAAACCCCTTTATTATTCATTCCTTTCATTTCATTTTCTTTCTTTCAAACATTTATTGGGTGTTACATTATGTGCAGCACGGCTATATTTAGGCCCTGGAGATATATCTGGGAACAAAACAAATGGAGCCTTTGCCTCATGGAGTTGATATTCCAGTGGGGAAGACAGACAATTGAACAATAAACAAACATAGGATAATGGCAGGTAGTAATAAATGTTTCAAAGAAAAACAAAGCAAAGTAAGAAGTTAGCCCATTATGGAGGTAGTATTAGGGCAAAGCAACAGAGGACAAAGGCAGAGTAAGCCTTTGAAGAGATCTGGGGGTGAAATAATGTTCTAGGCAAAGGAAATAGAAAGTGAAAGGCCCTGCAGGCAGCAGCAGGCTGTGTGGATACGAGGAGCTGGGAGGTCAGTGCAGCCAGAGCACGTGGAGCAAAGCGGGAAGTGGAGGGACATAAAGTTGGAGATGTGGCAGGGCCCCGAGCACATGGAACCTTAGAGAATGCGGAGGTGACTCAGGATTCTATTTGAAGTTTGCTGGGAAACCATAAAAAGGTGTTGTAAAAGGGTTGCATTGTGTCCCCCACAAATTAATATGTTGAAGCCCTAACTCCCACTACCTCAGAATGTGACTGTATTCGTAGATAGTGCCTTGATAGAGATGATTAAGCTGAAATGAGGCCATTAGGGTGGGCCCTAATCCAATACAACTGGTCCTTATAAGAAAAGAAAATTTGGACACACAAAGAGATACCAGAGATGCACGTGTATAGACAAAAGGCCACATGAGGACACAGCGAGAAGGTAGCCAACCACAAACCAAGGAGAAAGGCTTAAGAAGAAATCAAACCTGCTGACATCTTTTTTTTTCTATTTATTTTTCAATTTTTGAATTTTATTTCATTTATATTTTTATACAGCAGTTTCTTATTAGTTATCCATTTTACACATATTAATGTATCTATGTCAATCCCAATCTCCCAATTCATCACACCCCCACCACACCCCCACCACTTTCCCCCCTTGGTGTCCATATGTTTGTTCTCTACATCTGTGCCTCTATTTCTGTCCAAACCTGCTGACATCTTGATCTTAGACTTCCAGCCTCCAAAACGATGAGAAAATAAACTTCTGGTGTTTAAGCCCCAGGCTGTGGCTTTTTATTATGGCAGCCCTTACAGACAAATACAAATGATATCAAAGCATAGATTGCCACAATCTGACTTTAATTTTCAAATGATCACTCCAGCTGATATGAAAAGAAGACTAGGGGGAAAGAGTAGAGTCAAGGAAACCAGTTAAGAGGCTGCTGTGGTGATGCCAGTGAAAGGGCCCATGGGTTGGACCAGCCTGGTAGTAAACGAGGTGATGAGTCAGGCAGATTTTGCAGGCAGAGCAAACAGGATTTGTGGGAAAGAGAGGAATTAGAGCTGCTGGCAAGGTCAGGCTTGTTCAGAATGTCCACTCAGTCCCTGGCTAAAATCACTCATATCCTGACCCCCAAGAGGTTCTGGGTACTGTGACAAGCTCTTAAAAAAAAAAGAAGAAAAACAACCTCCTAAGATTTTGGAGCCAAACCAGTTTTAGAAGGAGCAAAAGAAAGACAGAGGTTACTGAAAGAAAGGAAATCCAAGTATGGTTCTAGAGTCAGAATGCTTGGGTTCAAATCCTGGATTCACTTCTTACTGTTTGACTTTAGGGCAAGTTATTTGAATTTTCTAAATCTCAGTTTTTTTCATCTAAAAAATGAGGATGACAATATCTACTTCATGGGCCAGTGTGAGAATTAAATGAAGTATTTATGTAAAGCTCTCAGCATCGATTTGGCTTACAGTAAATGGTCCATAGATGTGATGTATTGGTTAACTCTTGCTGTGTAACAACGCCCTCCCCCAAACTCAGTGGCTTAAAATACGAAGCATGTATTGTTGCTCATGAATCTACCTGTCAGCTTTATTTTTAAGGGGGCCAAGCAGGACTGAAAGAGATGAGCTCTGTTTCCAAAGGGCCTGTAAACTATGCAAACAGTGGAAACACACGCACAAGCTCACAAATCTTTGCACAGGTTATAGGAGGTTGTGAGCGTGGACTAGGACTGGCTGGGGGACCTGAGTTCTCGTCGGACTGTGTGATTTGGGGCAAGTTTTGTCCCTCACTGTGCCTCAGTTTCCTCCTACATAAGGAGAAGAGTTGGATGAGACAATCTTGAGGCTTTCCTCCAGATATGAATTCTCTTGAATATATGTAACACACCTACCTACCCGTGTCTGAAACAAATAGGGAGTTATTTGTCTTATACAAATCCAGAGTTAAGCAGTCTGGATTGGTGTGGCAGCTGAATGACATCATAAGAACAGGTTCTTTTTGGTCTGTCTGCTCTACCACCCTTAGAGTGTAGGCTGGTTGTCTTGTGGTGCCAAGGTGGTCACTGCACCTCTAAACATCACATCTTTGTTCTAAGCAGGCAAAGGGAAAAGACAGAAAGAGAACAAACATTTATACCAGTGGAGTCTGTTTCTTTTTACAAGGGAAGAAAGGGCTTCCCTGGGAGCCCCATCCTGATGATTTATGCTTATGTCTTATTAGCCAGAACTGTTCCTCATGGCTACTGAGCTGGAAGGCAGCTAAGATTTCTGAACGGGAATCGAGTCAGCCAACTCATGGTGTTGGCTGCAAACGCTAACCACAAATTAACATAGTCCTGAAAGGGCACCCTTGGGTTACCCACAGGAGCTCTGGCCACTCAGCTGGCTTCATGGTGGCCTGCAGAAAGGTTGTTCCCCTGGTAACAGTACTCACGTAATCCCAGGAGACTAAAAATTCCAAAAGAGAAAGACATTGTTTGCTTGATCTCAGCTGGAGCTTCAGGACCTAATTCAGGGCCTGGTACATTATAGCTGCCTGACAAGCATTTGTGAATGAACGAATTGCCCATCAATGAATATGGATTTCAGTGGACTGGGGCACTTGGGGAATGAGGGATCAGGATAATTGGATTTTCTGGCAGCTTGAGGGTGAAGCAGAAAAGCTTATGTTTTCAAATTAATTCCAGCAACACTGAGAGCCTTCCACATCCAAGGCTCCAAGGTAAAAAAAAAACAACAAAAAAAACCCAACAACTCATGTGCTATATATGAGTAATGATCAGGATCTCGGCAGGAAAGGTGGCACAATCAGGGTAGTTGAGGACAGCATAATGGGGACTACTTACAAAGGTGTGGGCAGGGTTACAGGAAACCAACAGTGGGTGGCAAAATCTCCTGGGACTAGTGATGCCAGGGAGCTGTTACCACCCCTGCTGACAGAGGAAGGGGAGGAAGTGGATTCCAAAAGAAGAAAGGAGCTATGGCTGGAGTTGGAGCTGGAGCTGTAGGTGTGGACTACCTGGGAGGAGCCGTGGCCTTCCATAGAGGAGCACTGCCGCTGACCAATGCCATGGACTGGGGTCCTGGCACACAGGGAGCTGGGGGAATAAACAGCCCGTCCTCTCTTTCCTTCTATCTACTGCTCACCTGTTGGCGTATCCCATCAGCTGACCACTACTGGGGACCAGAGCAGGGCCCTGCTGATGCAGTCTGTTAAGATCAAACTCTGGGGCACAAAGCAGGTAGGAGAAGGGTGGAGAGAGGATCTGGGGTGGGGTAGATGGAGAAGATCCAGCACAGTGTATAATTTTACATTTGCATGATTACTCTTTGAGGTGGATATTATCGTAACCACATCTGGATGGCATAACAGAGGCCCAGAGTGGTTCAATTTGTCTAAGTTCACACAGCTTGTTAGTGGCCAAGCCAGGACCAGAGCTCAGATCGTGTGACTCGCGTTCCAGTGCTTGTGACGGGCTCCACGCCGCCTCCCACCCCAGCCTGCTAGGGAGAAAGCCTGCTCATTCCTTTGGCTTCTGGACTCTTCTTGGGAACAATGGGACCAGGGTGGGAAAGAACTGACTTTCTGAGAGGGAGAGTAAATTCTACAAAGTGTAGGACTGGAATTTGGATGCCAGGGACAGGGGTTTTCTGTTTAAGACTCCTTAGAGTAGCAAGAGGACTAGGTCAGCAGTGAGCAGGGCCGAGGTCTAGGTGGCCCCCGCTCATGATCGGAGGCACAATAAACTGAGCCTGTGTTGTATGCCAGGCTGCCAGGCACTGTGCTAAAGGCTTCATGAATATCATAGCAAACTCTCAAAGGAACTTATTATTATTTTCATTTGCTGGCCCCAAAACAAAAACACAGGTTAAATTGCTTGTTAAATGTAGAAACATGATTCAAAATCAAGACTGGCTACAAAGGCCAAGCTCCTTCCTTTACTCCAGTGGTTGACTTTTGGAGGCCTGCAACCTGATTCTGACTCACTGAGACCTCAAGATTTTTGTAAAAAAAATGAAACCAGTGGCCAACATCTCAAAAGTGTGCAATTTCACATAAAAGCCTGAATGCTTGACTTCTGTTGAAAAATTGGAAGGTTGGAAATGCTGGGCCCACATTCTCACATGGCAATGATTGACTAAAACTGAGTAATGACCGCCTCCTTTAAATGAAGGATTTGTTCTCATTGTTGCCACAGTCCCCACCACTCCCTATTGGCCCAACACTGAGGCTGAGAATCAGTTGCCATTTCTTATCTGTCTATACCATTGGTTCTCTTACACTCAGTCCACTTTCCTTATTTATGTTGCCTGCTTGGCTCTGGTAGGCATTTGGTTTGTGTTTCCAAAGTGCCCACTTCATTGATGGCACAAGATCATCCACTGGGGTGAGAGAAGCAGATATCGGACCTTTTATTAATATGTGTGATCTCAATCATTTTAATGTTTGTTTTTATGCTTTATAATATACTTAATATATCAACACAATAGTCATGGCTATATTTTATAAATAAATTATGCATACACATTCGGGGTATTTGTTCAGAATTCATCTTTCTGATAAGGCTCTGAGAAAGAAAAGTTTGAAGATCACTGCTCTTAATCACTACCTTTGTACTAGCTGTGAGACACTGTGAAAATCCCTTTGACTTTCTAGGCCTAGATTTTTTCCACTGGAAAATGGAGATATTGATACTGTCTACCTTGAAGAGCTGTTTCAAAATTCTAACCCCCCAGCAACCAATACAGTGCTGAGCAATAAAAGCAGAAAGCCACCCTGGGAGAAGTGACTTAGCACAGCTGGCCATGTGGTGGCAGCTCCTCCTCTGTGAATGTCAATCTGGAAGGGGAATTGGAAGCTTCCCTGTAGGGTGTCCAGTCATAAAGCCTGGGCTGCTGGCAACCTGGCCCAACCCCTGCACAGCAACAAGGATTGATTTTCAGGTTTATTAGTGCTGTTGATGTGCTCCTGGAGCAGACAACAGCTCTGCTCTCATTAAAGAGAAGCAGCTGCCCCATTTCTGTTCACCTTGCCCTCACCTCCAGCCTACACCTGGCATCCCAGGGAGAAGTTTCCCCATTTCCTTCATCCCCATTGGCCTCCTTTGTTCTTGGGTTCATTCTGGCTCAGAAACACAGGGGAGGGTGTCAGTGGAATGCTCGTCCTAGTATGGACATGTCAAAGCTCCCTCCCACCAGAAGAAAAGAGGTGACCCTGAGACCAGGCACTTCATAGATTCTCAAGGAGAGCTCTGCCCTTTGGTGGGCTCAGGGGGTTAGACAGACCCTGAGTGCTGACTGAGCTTCTGGGACAGGATGCTCCAGGCACTCACTTCGTTCCTTCCAATCACCAAGGATGACTGCAGAATTGTTCAAATCCTCATGGTACGGAGAGGTAATGTTAGCCAGGTTCACTGCCCACTAAGGAGTCTAGTGAAGATGACCAAATGCCCTGCTTTGCCTGGGACTGAAAGGTTCCCTGGGATGTGGGATTTTCAGTGCTAAAACTGGGACAATTCACGGCAAGCCAGAAAGATCGGACATCCCAGATGGAGCCACAGTTCAAACCCTCACCCTCTGTCTCCAAAGCCCACGCACTGAACTGCTCCTCTGCAGTGCCCCAAGTGAGGACAGTGAGAGCCACTGGGGCATGTGCAGTGTGACACGCAGTGAATACCTGCAGGAGGAAAGAGAAAGAGCCTCGAATATAGGGACAAGTTCTCCGTTTTGCTTTTCTGTCTGGGAGTGGGGCAGGAGAGAGGAGAGAGGGTGGCCCTGTATTCAGTCTGTTTGCAAGATGAGATTCCAGTAGGAACTACTGTTTATGGAGCATCTTTACATTTATAACTTCAGTCCAAACCCTTGGGAGGTAGGTTTTCACAGATGAGGAAACTAAGGCTCTGAGATGCTCCGGAGTCTGCTCAATGCCTGCTACAGTCCCTTCAGGCTGCTATAACAAAATACCACAGACTGGGAAGCTGATGAAGAGCAGAAATGGATTGCCCGGAGTTCTGGAGGCTGGAAGTCTGAGATCAGGGTGCTGACATGGTGGATGAGGGCCCTCTTCTGGGTCACAGATTTCTCATTGTATCCTCACATGATGGAAGGGGCTAGGGAAATACATGAGATCTCCTTTCCATGAGTACTAACCCAATTCGCGAGGGCTGTACCCTCATGACCAAATCACTTCCCAAAGCCCCCCACCTGCCAATACTATCACCTTTAGGGGTTAGGATTTCAACATACGAATTTCGGAGGGAGGACACAAACATTATACCATAGCAGTACCGCTCCCCGCCGCCCCCCTAGTTGAAAGTGGTGGAGTCTGCACTTGACCTCGGGTCTGTTTGCTTCCAGGGCCTGTACCTTTACCATGAGGCAACACTGTTTCTCCTTCTCCAGGAGGACTTTCTTAAAACATCAAATCATTTCAGGTGATCATTACAAGTCAGGAGCTGGCAGGGTTGGGAAGTAGGTGGTGGGAAGTTTTGTTAAATCTTTCTGTGCCTTTTGAGTATTCTCGAGTTTCCATTATTGGTTGGCAGGGAGAGTGAGGCAAACTTCAGTGTCTTACATTTCCTACGTATTAACACCTGGTCAGGAAAGGTCGTCAAATCTGTTAAGTGCAATGAGGTCTTGGCGCTGGATTTCAATTAACCACCAGAAACTCTCCCATCCACAACAAACCCAGGCAGTCTTTGGCTGAATTTAGCTCAGAAGATACAGGAGGTGGGAGGCTGCTCAAGCCTCGTCGGAACCTTCTCGAGTGCAGTGAGTGGTGTTGCCACACGCGTGCGTGCTCTGGGTTTAATTTATCAGTGTTACTGATTGTAAAAAAAAGTTAGACTTTGCAACACTGCCTATGGGCAAGAATCAAAATTAAAGTGTTATTTAAAATACAGGAGAGAAACCAATGGTCACTTAAATAGCTTTAAAAAGTGTAAGACCCCCACTGGCTGTAAAATACTACCTCCTTGGGAGATCCATTCCAAAGAAGAGTTTTTTCCTAGGTCCTGAAAATATACATAGATGCAGTCTTCTCATATCTGAGTAAAAGTTATTCATTTATTCATTTCACAAACATTTATTGAATGTCTCCTGTGGGCCGGGCCCTGAGCTAGGTGCTGTGACGATATAAAGAAAGGTGAAATTGACTAGAATCTTTCCCTCAAGTCCCCAATTCATTAAAGGGGATAAGACACAAAACTAAACATATTAGTGGGTAGAAATAAAGAAATGGAGAGCATTCCAAGCAGGGGGAGTGGCCTCAGCAAAGATCCAGAGGAGGGAAAACAAGTACACTTGGAAAGCTAGTAAACTAGTCTGGCTCACAGAGCACAAGGGAAACAAATGAAAGAAAACGTCAGGAAAGAAGTACCCCCCTGATGTCAGACCTCATTCCTGAGGATATAGAGATGTGTATATAAGCCAGAGGTAGGTTCCAGGAAGACCTGATGATGGCCAACTTCAAGAGTCTTAAATGTTGATACATCAAAACCCAAAGAATGACACAAACTTGGGGAACTGCCAAACTGGGGGGCACAGATGACAAGGTCAGAAGTTCAGCTGAGAGAGAGCTTGGTAGGGGCTGGAGGAGATGTAATGTATTTCAAGGGCAGAACAGGCATTTAACCTAGACGTGGCCTTTGGAGGACGGAAAGAATTTCTTTGGTGGGAGAGGAGGGCCCAGGGCACCCTGAGCAAAGAAATTGCCCTCAAAGGGTGGGGAGGAAGGAAGGAGGGATGCCTGGGTCGGGTGAGTCCCTGGTCTGACAAGCACAGAAGGGGGCTGCTCTAACTTCTTCCCCTTCTGGACAAGTGACAGATTGCGGTGAGGAAGTGTGGCCCCGGTTTTGGAGGCAGACAGACCCAGGTTGGGTTCAACTCCAGCTCTGTCACTGATTCATTTTAAGGCACCTCTGTGTACCTCCCTTGGCCTTGTTTTCCTCATTTGCAGAAAGGCCTTAACCAGGCTTCCCTAGTGGGGTTGCTGTGAGGGTTAGAGCCTTATGTCAGTTAGAGCATTTTGGGCACAGGTCATGGCGCGTCTGTCCCAAGTTGCCTTGCCTTCTGCTTTGCCTCCCCAGGTTGGTTTCCTCCTTGGAGCCTGGGTCACACCCAGGCACCTGTGGACCCAAAATTATTAAAACAGCAAATTATTTTACTAGCAAAATTTTGCAAAGAATTGCAATTCAGGACGTGTAGTCTATGGTGAACCACAGGCATGCCCAGAGAACAAAGGAAGGGAGCCTGCTTTTATGGGGAAAAGCAGGGAATTAGGAGGGGCTGTTCTAAATGAAAGTTCATTGGAGAAAGGTAGAAGTTCAGGGTGGCAGTGGCTTCTCACTGACTGAGCCAGGGTGTTTCTCATTGGCCAGGTTGTTGCTGAGCAAGGAGAAATACTTCCCTGGGGATAGTCCAGTAGTTGCACTTCCTGCTTGGGGGTGCAAGGTATTCTCCTGTGGGCCATGCAATTGACCTTGAGTAGAAGGGCGTGAGAGCTCCCCTTTCTGACCTCCTGACTCCATTTTAAATGGAGGTTCCTGTGTATTAATTTTCATACAAGAAATTGTATGAAAGAAGAGAGATGGGGCCTTGGGTGTCTTTGCGTGGCTTTCTCCTAGGGGTGAGGAAGTCTCCCAGAAGCCCCTGCACGTCATGTGCTCATTCTGAACCACTGACTGACAGAGGGGGCGGGACTTCCCTTAGACCAATCAGGCACACCCCTGGAGCTGGGAGGCGGGGCATATTCCCAGCGCAGGGGCGGGAAGGGGGGCTGATGCAGCACTCTGGTTAGATAGACCACCTGAAGCACCCATTTCAGAGACGCTGCAAAACGCTCCGCACAGAGTAGGTTCTCAGGCTGCAGAGGTCACAGATAACTGGGCTCAAGGTGTCTGTCCTTAATTGTACATGAGGTCATTAAACCTCTAAATAACAGGGGAGAAAGGGAAGCAAGATTCTGAGAGAGCCTGAGCAGCTCAGAGTGGTTAGCATTAGAATCATAATGTCGTCTGTAAAGCGCCTTTAAATCCGTATTTCATAACTTTAAAAAAAATTTCTCTCCTCTTCTCCAAGGTATAGCGACATCCTCTTTTCATTTAGTCGTGACAACCACCTGGTGTCTTGTGGGGACATTCTGGAGTCCTTCCTGGTACCTCTTTGTGCCATCTGGAGGCTTTTGTATTGGGCCCACAGTGACTGTGGACCCGGTGTGGGCCAAGATACCTGGCTACAAATCTCAGCTCCGGCACTTCATAGCCTCTCTGTGCTTTTTTCCTCATCTGGAAAAATAATAATAATAATAGTACCTGGCTCTTTGGGTTGTTTTGATGATTAACAAACAGTTTGGTCTTCTCTGACGAAAATAGCCGGTTGAAGATAGGGAGAATTTGTGAATCCTTGGAGACTGGATTCTTCCCACTTCCTGCCATCTCAGCAAAGAGCAGAACATAGGATAGGGACATGTGAAGGGAAGGAATGTGCAACTTCATGAAAAGCATGCATTCCATAATTTAAGGAAATTATAGTATTATTACTTTCCAGCATGGCAACAAGATATAAATAGATGCTAATAAGTAAAATTAGGTCAATTGCTGAAAAAAGTACAATTCGTAATAGGGTTGCATTATAAAAACGTTTGCACATGTAAAAGTTCTGTAATATACATGGACTTTAATTGCTGCATCGGCATGGAAAATTGTCGGCTCTGCCACTACTAGCTGTGTGATTTCAGGCAACTCTCTTTACCTTTCTGAGCCTTAGTTTCATTGGCTATAAAATGAGACTAATAACTTCTTTCTTGCAATAAAGGACCAGATGAGGTAATGTGTGAAAGGGCTTTGAAAACTGGAAAGCACAATACTTTCCTTAGGTATTGTAACGAATTTTCATCCACAACAAAAATATATTCAAGGAAAATGAAAAGACTCATTGTTTGAAATACCAACCTTAAAAAACAATCCAGAAATACTAAACTTATGCTTTTCTTTACAATAGCGTCTATAAGACTTTTAAGTTTTTAGACACCATCTTTTTTGTTAACATCACCTTAGGATCTCATGGCATCTTTCTTAGGGACTGAACAGCAACTGGTGAACTGTTTCAGACAGAAATCTGGAGGGTCCAAGCTCCTGGATTAAGGTAGCTCCCTTATAGAATGTATTTTCTGGGTAAACATGAAAATTGGATTAAGCCAAGCACGTCATTGTAGATGAGGAAAATCGGTGCCATGTGGGCTGAAATGTTTATAGTCTTAACTACAGAAATGGATGAACTATTTATACCTATGAGTTCTGCTGTCTCAAACCACGGCAGTCCGCTCCTCACTTCAAGCTCACATAGCCATCACTATGAAGAGTCAGTCACAGTGGGTGAAAAGCAACCAATGTCAGACCCCTGCTGGCCTAGTCTGGCACTGCATGGGGAAACACAACCTCCTATTCATATTAAGGGGGAAATTAGCTACAGGGGCAAGACCTGAGATGGCAAGAATTCAGTCTTGCCTCACTTTCTTTGTAGGTGTCAATATTCATCAAAAAGTGTGTCAAAATGGGAGCTTAAGATCAGACTTGACTTACAATGGCTCTTAAGAGGCAGCCGGGGATAATAACCTCCCTTCAGGGCAGTTTGGAGCTTGAATCTGCCTGTCCTGCCAGCTTGCTCTTCATTGCTAACAGCATGTAGTGTAGCACTTGTTTTTCAACATGCTTTCAAACTCACTGCTTGTTGCATAGTTTAACCTCTAGAGGCGGCAGAGGTTTTCTCTCCAGCTTTTTCATTCTGCCTCATTTGCAAGGAGGAAGAACTCTGAAGGGTTACTGTCAAAATGGAGTGCTCAAGGATGTATATAATGGGGTCACTATAATAGGAAGTAGAGTTTGCAGGTATAAGGACTGCCCAGAGCTACAACGTGTTTCCTTCTTGTGGTCTGTACTCTCTCCTCTTCTTTCATTAAACTGAAATAAAATGAAGGCTGCCCCTGCAAGGAAACTGGGGTCTAGGGAAAGCAAGCACAGAGCAGTCCAGGGATAGAGAGACAAAACCCAAACAAAACAAGAACCTCAGATGAACAGTGACAGCTCTTGTTTTGAGGAAGAGGATCTTGATTAGTGCTCCTGGCTGGGAGAAATCAGACACAGCAGGAATGAGGATTTCATTTTGGAGGAGCAGAGGTTGGAAAGTGGCAAAGTGCCTGAGGTGCCTGGCTCAATTCCCAAGCTAGTGTTTTTGCTACAGGGAACAGGTGAACCCCAGGGAGCAGACCAGGGGATTGGGATTGGGGGGCAGTAAGAGATGGGGAAGGTCATTCCACTTTTTCTATTTTAACATGGCCTAGGAGATGAATTTTTCTTCCTCTCATGGTAGAAAGCTCTGATGAGGGCTTCCAATGGCCAAAAGTGAGGTCCTTAACTCATTTGCTCTGCCCTAGTGGCCCCGTGACTTAAAGGTCATAGGAAGAAGATGGGATTGCACCAGGAACCAGGGCATCTTTCAGCCAAGCCTCTTGATTCCTTCCTCTTCAGGGCTTGTGCCTCTTCAGTTTGTCTTGAGTGATGCAAATCCACTCTTCCCAGTAAAACAAAATCATCATCTCATTAGATCCCAGAGAATATTCTGTGATTGCAGGAAGGAAAGCTGTAATTGCCAATCTAAACATGGAGGCCTTGGTGATTTTCAAAAGCATTGCTGGCTGTGCTGAACAGGCCTCGATTTTCTGTACAGTAGTCCTCTACATGGAAGAACTCTAAGATACTTAGCTAGTCTCCTGTTGATGGATACTTAGGTCATTACCACATTTTTGCCATTAAATACAATGCTATATGGACATTCTTAATGCAAAAATCTTTGTACATGTGTCATATTTCTTTCAGTTAGGCTTCTAGACATGAGATTGGATAAAACCAAATTTCCTTTAAAAGCCTTTCTTGTACTTCATCAATCAATTTATAATAATGCTAATATTAATCACAGCTTGTTTCTTGAGGGGTGACCATACAGCAGGTGCTATACTAAGCCCTTTCCATACATTATCTCACTGGTCATCTCATCAATCCAGCACGGTAGGTTCCATCAGTATCCTCATTTTAGAGGTGAGGAAATAGAGACACAGGGCATGTAAGTTACTTGTTTAAAGTGACGTAATAAATGCCAAACCTAGGCATTCTGACCCATTATTTTACTCAAAAGAGAACCTACCTCTATTTTAGAAAGAGAGAACTTGGTAAAATGTGAGGTGAACTTGGCAACCACTGCTGGGAAAGGAATCCAGTTGGAAGCATATTATTGGAAGTGTCACCATCTTGAGTCTTCATTAGCAAATCTTTGAGTTTGGCATTAGTACAAGGACCTTAAGCTCACGGTCACAAGAGGATTGGATTTCTTTCTAGCTGTGCCTATGAAACCTCATTTTTTTCTTTTTTTTTTTGCGTTACGCGGGCCTCTCACTGTTGTGGCCTCTCCCGTTGTGGAGCACAGGCTCCAGATGCGCAGGCTCAGTGGCCATGGCTCATGGGCCCAGACGCTCCGCGGCATGTGGGATCTTCCCGGACCGGGGCACGAACCCGTGTCCCCTGCATCAGCAGGCGGACTCTCAACCACTGCGCCACCAGGGAAGCCCCTGAAACCTCATTTTTAAATGCATAATTCAATTGACCTAGTAGTTGTTCCATTTAATCTCTGCCAAACAGTCGGTTGAAGTGATTTTTTTTCGCTCCGTTACCTGGCTGTCTTGGCGTCCTGTTGTGTAAGGCTAAGAGTACCTGAAGTGGGATGGTGGGTAAATCCAGTTCAAGGCCATAGGTTTTGTGCATTCTTAGAAACGGAATCTCTCCATAGGTGTGCAACATCGTGATGACAACTGGGGACCATTCAGGCAATAGTTTTTGTCCAGGCGTGTTTGTGTCCGTGAGCTCCTCTGGACGATGCCTTTGTCCCTGGGAGAGAAAGGGTCAGAGGGGACTACGGAAAGGGGTGAGAAGAAGGAGGCAGAGGAGAGACAGCTGCTCCAGCAAGTGGGGATATTTATTCCTTACAATTGCTCAATGCTCTTGCTACATTCCAGTGGATATAATAATCTCCTAAGAAAATACTGCCCTGTGTCTCTTCCTTACTTGGAAGGCCCTGAACTCAGTAGGAGAGAGCCTGTGACCACATGAGAGTGTCACACACACTTTCTATATAAGGAACAGGGTCATCACTAAATCACCAGCCTGACGATACACACACACATGTACACATGACATATGACCACTCTGTTGAGGGTGAGGGCTGGTGTAAAAACTTCACTAGAATTGTAATGAGGTCGAAAATTGTACTTTCTTTTTTTTTTGCAGTACGCGGGCCCCTCACTGTTGTGGCCTCTCCCGTTGTGGAGCACAGGCTCCGGATGCGCAGGCTCAGCGGCCATGGCTCATGGGCCCAGCCGCTCTGCGGCATGTGGGATCCTCCCCGACTGGTGCACGAACCCGTGTCCCCTGCATCGGTATGCGGACTCTCAACCACTGCGCCACCAGGGAAGCCCCAAAATTGTACTTTTAAGAAGTCCTTTCAGGGAGATAATGTGTGGAGTTGGAAGAAATACTCTGAAAGTCATTTGTTAGTGGGTGGGGTGAGACCGCAAGAGTACGTTGGAATAACAACAGAGGATCCCTAAATGGTCTTTTCTAAAAAAGGGGGTCAGGGCTTTTGTCTCTATGAGTGTGGAATGCAGGTAGGGATAGCCTCGACTGCTTGCCCACCACACTCACAGAAAGGTGCCTACCACCCTCTCCTCTAAGTAAATATTGACCTAATATTTAAAGAATAGCAGTTTGGAGGGGTGCCAAGCCGGTATTCTTCCTGATGTGCCCACATCTCCTTCTGGTGTTGCCACACGTGTGCATGTGCACGCACATGCGTGCACACACACACACATTCACTGGTGTCTCCCACCCCTGTGCTGCTGCCTGCCACACTGATGCCCCCACGAGTGCACCTGAAGGTTCAAGGCTAAAGTGCCAAAGGAAGGCATTTGAGAATGGTCCACAGTCAACTCCTTTAGAGGCCAGACACAAATGCCGTGACCCTTCTTAATAACCTTACACCTTAATTACCTAGTCCAGAAAATGGATGTAACCATTAAGCTGGAATAAAAGGTCTGGCCAACGCACAAGGCTTACTGAGCACCTTCACCCTGGTGCCTGGTGTACTGCTATGGTAGAGGTCTCAATCAAGCAGCCAGTGCTGCCTTTACTCGTCACAAAAGTAACCCCAGAATGCAGCCTGGAAAAGAGAACTGGGGTGTGGGAGAGGGAGAGAACCAGAGAGAGAGAAAACTATGTATATATACACACACAGAGAGAAGGATAGAGAAAGGGAAAGCGAGAGAGAACCATAGCTTGGTTCCAGATGTTGCCACTCTTGAGGAGGAAGTCTGCACTGTGCCGAACGCTAATGTCTGCACAGGCCTGAGACTAAGAACTCCAGCCTATGCAACGCTTCCCTTTAGTATCAAAGAGGGAATCTTGGGGTGTTTCCTAGAATGTTCTAATGTAGGCTCTTGGGCCAATAAACAGACTTTCTCTTCTGGGAGACAGTGGCCAAATCTGGGCAAGAACTCGGGTTTCCCAACAGCTGTATGACCTTAGGCAAATCATTTAATCTCTTTGGGCCTCAGTTTTTTCACCAGTTAAATGAGGTCAGCTGGACTCATCCCTAAATCAGTGTTTCCTAAAATTGTTAGACGGAACGCCAGAAAACTGTACTCTACCCCTTCCTGAAATTCCACAGTGCAACTGAACACATTAAGAGGTCTGAGAAGGCCCACAGAAAAGAAACCTGCTCAGCTTTGTTTAGCCCACTGTTCCACTTCCCCGTTTACTCGACTACGGTACCTTTGGTCATGGCTTATGCACATCTGGTGTCAGTCTGCTTGGCCTGCTATAACAAAATACTATCAACTGGATGGCTCTTCAACAAGAATTTATTTCTCATAGTTCTGCAGGCTGGAAGTCTGAATCCTGGTCAGGTTCTGGTGACAGCCCTCTTGTGGGCTGCAGACTGCTGACTTCTCCTTGTGTCCTCACATGAGAGCTCCACCCTCATGACCTAATTACTCCATAAAGGCCCCACCTCCTAACACCATCACATCGGGGATTAGGATTTCAACACAGGAATTTGGGGATAACTGGAATATTCAGCCCAAAGCATTCGGGGAAATGTCACTCTCCATAGAGTCTACATGAGTCTAGCTCTCCTGGCCCGCCCCAGTTCATGTGTCCCCCCTGGCACCCTGAACCCCACTGCCGCTTGCATGTGTGCATGTACACGTGCACACATACGTGCACACACACAGAGGAAGAGAAGCTGGGATTCTTAGAGCAAGCATCTTGCCGTTCTCGCTGTCACTTCTTGCTTTGCTAAAATCTTACAATGTTAGATCTGGAAGAGGCAGAAAGATCCTCCAATCTAGTGGATTCTAGCCCCCATTTTATGAGTATTTAGAGAGGGAAGCTGACCTGCCAAACGCTGCACAGCTTATTGGTGGCAGAGTAGGAATGGCAGTTAGGTTTCCTAACTCTCTTCCCTCTTCTGGGAAGAGCAGGTAAGTGACCTACTCTTCTACTCTAAGTGACTCAAAGACCTTTTGAGTGCGATGGTCACTTATGCTGGGGCAGGTGTAGCTAAAGGTGTTTCCCAGTTTCCTGCGTCAAGATGTAATTAATACCTGGAGTAACTCTGGACACGAATGCTATCAAGATATCAGTCAGCAAGTCCGCAAACATTTCTGAACATCTATTTTGGGTCAGGCAATTTCATCAACATTGCTAATACATCAGTGAACAAACAATACAAGCTTCAAAGAGGTACAGACAGTAACCATATGAACAAATAAATACATATAACTTCAGATCCTTATAACTGACATGAAAGCATAATTGGGTGGGTGTGGTAGAGAGGGCTAAGAAGTAGCCTTGGGGAGGAGCTAGAGGCTGCGCAGACAAGCCAGTGTGGGACAACATGAGGGCAGGCTCCATCTACAGCCCCAAGAGGACTCCAATTTGATGAGTGATGCTCATCACAATACACAGTGGTCATAAGCTACCACTTACTAAGTTCCTCCTATGTGTCGGGCACTGTACTAGGCCCCATAGATCCAGCTGCTTCTTTAATTCCTCAGAGTTAGTTAAGGATAGAGCCAGTACTAGAACCAAGTCTGTCTGCTTTTGAAACCTAGTATTTATTAGGAGAAAGCTCATTCCATTTTCCAAGGACAGAAGACCACACATTGTTCTTTTTCCTGGAGATGCAACACTGGGGTTAAGTGGTTCTTAACGTTAACAGTTTCTCCCTAACAACTTAGGCTACATTTTACTTTTCACTTCATTCCATCACTCTTAGTTCCACCCTCCAGAGACCCTCCCCAACACCACACACAAAATCAGTTACATCCTATTATCTGATGCCAGTTACGCTGATACCTCACAAGGGAGAAAAGTATGTTTTTAGGAGTGGAGATTTTGTTTTTTTCCATTCTGTTCCCTCCCAGGAGGGAATCTCAATATTGTTTCTGAAATCAGACATTGTGTGTGGGTTTGGAACTGAGTGGGTAAGGGGATGGATATGTACCACACCTTATTTATTTTCTCTTCTGTGCAAGGAAGGGTCTCAGCTGTTTCTCCTCCCAAATTGAATTCTCTTACTGTTGAAGAATGACCCAAGCAAAGACATTTCCCAAACATCTGAAATCTGAGACTTGTGCCTGGAATCCATGAGGCTCATGGTTTCCAGATGGAGAGACCGGAAGAAGAGGAGGTGGGGGAACAGAGGAAGGAGGGCGGAGGATAAAAGGCAAGGGGAAGCCTGAACTCTGGATCACTCTGCCTGTGAACCGGGCCAGGCCTCTCATTTGTTCTGCAAGTCTGCCATCTGAGAACGTGCCAGGCCCAAAGAAACGCAGCAGCTGTGCACATCCTCGTGAGACTGTTCCAGTGATTACTAGGAAGTAAGTCATCGTGAAATTGTCCCTTCTGAGGGCGGTGACTAACCTCAGTAGCACGATACAAAAGAAAGCCCATGGCTTGGCTATGAAGAGGGGCATAAACACTCCAGACGGATTTTCTCACCATCTCGGAAACGACAAAACACAGACACTTCTAGAAATCTTGGCTTCTTTACACCACTTAACCAGATGCAACAGTGGCCCCCCAGGTGACCTAATTCTTCCTCCACATGTCTTGTCCTCATGCCAGAGGTGGGGAAAGAGGTTTAAAAGGCAACCTAGTTTTGAGTAAATTAACAGGCAAGTATAGTTTGGCCATAAGTTGGCTAGGTATGGTCTCAGAAGGAATGCTCTTTTTTGATCAGACAGGTCAGTATCTTCTAGGGAAAAAGAGATCAGAACCCCTGTTAGCAGATGGAAATTGGTTTTTTAAGTGCTGAGAAAATACCCATTTTTATTGTTATCAGTGGTTTCTTTACCATCATGGCCACCCATAATCACCCCACTGACAAGAGTCAACACCACCACCGCCACCAAGCCAAAGAGCAATCTTACTTGTCTGTCATGGTTCTTCCCACTTGGAATAGGCTGAATCTGATACTAGGATATAGCCATCCAACTGGGTCAAAAGGTCCTAGAAGCCTGAATGTGTGGAGAGAAACCAAATACAGAAAAGTTACTTCCAGTTAACACCTGCCATCTCCAGATGTCCTAATAAAAATGGTGAGGCAGCAAATGGCGACCTTCAAGCCAGAGAATTACACTTGGACTCAATGTTTTCAAGAGCCAAGCCAAGTATTCAAGCTCCTCATACCCTGATCTTCTGGCCTGGGACATGTAAGTGTTCAACTACATTCTGGCTTGGGGGAGAAAGCAAGCAGAGGTGAACGTATTCTGTACTGGCATGACTTCAACAGACCATTCATCTCACCCTGAGGTATGAAGGGATGCTGCCTGCCTCCTCAGGCTGAGCAGTGCCCAGAATTTATGAACTTCTCCACAGTATGATGTGAATCTGGGGCCTGAGCCAGGCATTATCATCAGGAGAAGGTGGACAATCTCCCTCTCCCTCCCCACTCCTTTTCCTACTGCTGATTGTACTGTTCAGACATGAACTATGATTTAACGCCTTCTGCTGCTAAGGGTGTTACAAAATATTGGTTGCAATGTAGTCATAAAAAGTGTTTAAGTAAAAGAAAGAGAAAGACAGAAAGAGAACAAGAAAGTAGAAAAAAGAGAAAATTATAGCAAATGTCAAAACTCATCCTTACCACAGGCAGATGGAGAGGCAGGGGAAAACCTTGGCCTGTATGCCAAACGGAATGCACCTGATTAACTTCCATCATTTCTATACACAATCAACAGTGTTGAAAGCAGTGCAGCTTGCGATAAAGGATAGTTCCAGTCACGTGTTTCTCAATTCCTTTACCTCAGGGTCATCGGATCAGGGCCAGATTGCCACAAAGGGCTCAATGACCCATGGGAAGTGAATCATGTTTTCATCCCAGGGCTTAATATATGCATTACATCACTATTAGAAGCAAGCGACTCTGTGGTCGATGGCTCCAATGTGGATTAAGGTCAAAAGTGGCCCTGGAGACCAAATTCCCTAGTGAGGGTTTGCCACACAGCTCCATGTGTCCTTTGCTTCTGAATTCTTCCTTCTCCTAGCAACAACTACTAAATACCAGCTTCCCAGGCTGGTATTATGTCTACATAAGATTTATTTTTCTTTCAGCAAAGAACTGGAGAAATACAAGAAAGAACCTGGTATTACAGGTTAAATTGTGTTACACCCAACTTGTGGTGAGGGTCCAGTTTCTTTTTATTATACCCCAATTTTGCTGTAATGACTATTGCTTGAAATAAATGGGGAATTGACAGGGGCTGAGAGATAACAGGGATGCTTAAGTGATTTTTATAGTAGCAGTATTTGTTTTAACAGGATTTGACCTGTATTCTGGTTATTAGTTTTATTCATCAATTGGAAACTTGGCACTTCCATTGTTCATGCCATTATATGCAAAGCACTGTAGCATGAAAGTCACTTACAAAGCTATGAAAAAACTCTCTAAACACAAGAGGCTCCTGGAACAATAAAACCTCAGGTGGGGGATGTTTTGTCTTAACTAAATGTTCTGGATAGTCCAAGGTTTATTCCTTTAACCCCTAAAAGGGGAATTTGTTTCATTTTTCTTTACCTTTGTGATAGAAATATTTCTAAAATGTTTGATATGCAAATTCTTGCTTTCTTCTGAGCATAACTTAGTTTCTTTAGGTGTGACGCTCAGGGTCATCACTTTGAGTATAATTACACAGTCCTATGATACGAGGTGTTTAGAAACTGAGATGTGTAAAGAGCTATTTTGGGCACTAAATGCCCCCCTAAAACAGTGCTTTTTGAGCTCTTCAGTCTACTTAAACTTTTTCTGTCTTCTCTATTGCTGTCAACTCCTTCTCCTTCTTGAGTTAAGTTTCCTCTAGAAATCTGTTTTCTGCCCTTCAATTTAATCTGCTGTAGGCTTGGAAACCAGACAGCAAACATTTAGAACTATGTGCGAAACAGGAATAAATAGGTTCTGAGTAGGTGCTTTATGGGTAGACAGATGGCCTTTCTCTTATGTGTTTGCTTCATACTATTTATTTCAACTGGTCAGAAGTCTTGTTTACTCACTTCTTAGTTCTCAGTCATTTTTGAATGGGTCCAGCAGAGGTTTCAGATTTTTCCAGTTCTGTCTCAATTACTGTCAAACCACTTGTGCAGATTTCATGTTTAAGAAATAGGGATAGGTGAAGCTGACTGAGCCGTAGGTAAATGAGTTGTGACTGACTCCCTAAAATGGTATGAAGGTTGTGGGCCATTTTTGTAAGGCAAATGGTATGCTATGGCCATGAGGGTTCAACTCAGTAAATGAACTATAAAACAGACAAGCTCCCTCTGCAGTCCCTTTCCAAGAATATGAAGCTGGCCTACTGTCAAGCTGCTGGAGACGCCTTCAACATGTTTAATTAAATTACAGGCTCAGTGCCAGAGTTGGCTGACTTTTGGGATTCTAAGACTATGGCAAAAGAAGCCATGGCTTTGCCTCTCCTGGTGATTTCATTATTTATGGCCTTGGAATAAAGGAGATAAAGCAAGTCTAAAAGCTTCCTCCTTCCAAAAGTGCAGTTTCAGGTCAGAAGAGAATTTCACTGCTCACCTTAACCCTCCTTCCCTCACTGTACACTGTACTTTGCAAACTGTACAAAGCAAGGCCTAAAAAAGACAGACTCCTTCGCCCCAAGGCCATACTGTATGTGTTTGTGGAGAGGGGGTGGATGGGTGAAGGTTATTCACCAGCATCAGCTGGAATCTGTGCAGCTAGGAGAGGAGCGCTTTAGAGCCAGGGGGTAAAGTCTGCTAGACCTGGGTTTAAATCCTAGCTTCCCATTTATTAGGGTGTGACCTTGGGCAGCGTTATTTAACTCTCTGATTCCTGAGCAATAAAATAGAGGATGATAATATTAGTGCTGTGAGAAGTAAATAACGTAAAAGGCAACTAGGACAGTGCCTGGCCCAGAAAAAGACCTCACTAAACGGTAGCTATTATTATTAACAAAATGAATGATTTAACCTGGAGACTCTAATATTTAACGAGTACAGATACTCAATGCAGCCAGTTATTGACTTTAAGCCGCCTTTCGTTTTGTTTTCTTTTCTGTGACACATTCTTCTCTTGTTAATACTGGCAGCCTGACTTTCTGCTGGGTGTACTTACCTCTGGTGCCTTGTTAAGGCCAGGAGATATTCTAGACCAGCTGCGATTTCACTTTTATGAGTGTAAAGGAAATGGGGCCACCTGTAAGTTGGACCAAGCAAAGATCAATGAAACAAAATAAAGAGTTGTAGCTTTCAGAGGGAAAGACAATAAAATGAAAAAGGGCTGAGGCAATGGGATGCGGTATTGAGATACTGGCACCAGGAAGTAGGGAAGAAAACCTCCAAACGCATTGTGGTTTGTTAAAACACCGAGACTCCCAAGTACTACAGTGCTTGGCAATCCCATCCCACCAGGCAGAAGTGTGCTTAGCAACTGGGGAGGGAGGAAGTGGGCCTAATGACTGATACAGGGGACAAGAGTCTCCCGGCCTGGCTTTATCAGCGTGGCTCACCGCATGACCTTGAGTGACTGACTCCCTCTAGAACCCTATCTTGAACAATTTCTCCAAAGTTCACATACAGCCTCTAGCTAACTAAAGGGGTTTGATGGAGACAAATCTGTTAAAAAATTTTTTTACAGCAGGGTTCATAAACTGCAGCTCCTCCAGACACTTGCCGGTGGGTTTTAAGGATGGACTTTAAAAATTGAATTGTAATGCCTTTAGGTAGGAATTGTACCTTCTAATTCATACAGTATCTACTATATTGAGTTTTCACATTTTGCCTCTTGATTTCAATGCATCCTCTGCTCCTGATATTACAAACTGGACTAGAATTGCTTCATTTAGAACTTAATTCTATCTCTTCATCAGTTATATCAAATGTGTACTTCTAAGGTTCCCCAAAGATGATTTTGCTGGCCTAGCTGTAATTTGCTCTATGAAGGTTTTTTTCTAGCAAATATGGTAAAAATTAAAGTGTGACCACCACCCTGGCTAATCCAAATTGTAAAGCTTTAACGTTATTTGAAAACATCATTCAGGACCAAGCAGTCTTTACTTTATAATCTACTTTGCTCAGAAAATTTAACCTAAGCAAGGATCATTTCACTTTGAGGAGAAAACATTTCTTTAAATAACAATGACTTTAAGTCTGTCCTTTTGCCACTCCCAGAGATCTCCTAAGCTATGCTAGAGAACTCAGGGGCAAATGAGTGTCCCACCTCTCATAACCAAAACACCATCATCTCCAGCATTATCACAGTTAACAATGCAGATCACCATGAATATTTACACCTAGCAGGGTCCTTTGTGCACAACTCTGAGAGACAAATGGTATTTCCAGTAATAGTTTATTGATTTCCAAATGCACAGGGGCACTGAGTCCAAACATCCTGGGAGAGCAGTAAATCTTTCTTACAAAATAATTTACAGTATGAAAATGATATACTGAAACATTAACTCAAATGTGTAATTCCCGCGAAAGACTGAGTGTTCCCTTGTTTAATGTAAAGTGTGAAAGAGGAAGATGACTGAGGAGGGAATGTGACTGTGCACAGGAAAACAGGCAGAGGACAAGGGGTTCGTTGGTTCTCCCCATCCACGCAGTGTGGCCTGTCACTGTACAAAGATTGGTCAGGTTTAAGCCCCATTAAGTATAAATCTACTGTCCCCTCAAGGTCATATCAAGCCTAGCATGGGCTCTGCGGCACTTTTTGTACCAGTATACCCACTAGTGTCTTAATTTATTTTTATTTTCCTGCCCTGGCGCGAACAAGCGCATGTTCTTGTGTGTTCTTGGTTCCAAATGCTACTGTTTTACTAGGCAGTCCCCATGGGCCTTATAGCTCTTGGAACGGGCTGTGGTGGGGCTTCAGAAACACCATTGGGTAAGGCAATATTAATGAGATCTGAAGTCTCCCCTGCAGGCCTGCAGGCCTTCTTTTCTCTCAGGGCTGGGCTGAGTGCATTCATAATGAGATAGATTTGTTTTTTAAACAGAAAATTCCAGTTGTGCTAGGCACACCGTAAACATGCAACTAATTTTCTTATCGAAAAGCATGTGTTGAACAGCTAGCTACTGAGTGTGGCATTTCAGGTATTGGCAAGAGAATATTTTCTAGGTGGAGGAGAGGACTTCCTAAGCCCTGCCACTCCTATCGGTCGTGAATTCTGCAGCCGTGCCCTCAGGCCTGACTAGAGTGGTTATTAGACTCTCAGGTCACCAAAGATTCTGGGTGTCCAAATTTCCCATATCATTAGACACCTTGGAGTAGGGCTGGAGTGCGATTTCCCTCAGGGCTGTCACCTTGGCTCAATGCTTTAGGAGCTGACAACCTTTGCCAAGGAGTTGCTCTTCTTGTTAGCATCTTGTAAGCAAGCACCTAAGCCCCATTATCTGGTGACACTTGTAATCAGGGCTGGCAGAAACCTCTGCGGTGGTATGCGAGCTAATGGAGCAGCGGCTGCTCTGAATTTCTCTCACTTGTTAAACTGTGTGTGTGTGTGTGTGTGTGTGTGTGTGTGTGTGTACACATCAGGTGTTAGCAGGAAAGTCTATGTTCACAGGACTTTGAATTACCACATCCTCACAGACTGGCTAGGTTTACTAAAATATGAAGATTTCCTTTTCTGCAGCAGTGTAGCAGCTGACATTTTCCAATAAAGTTAGAGAGCAGAACACTCCTCACTTCTACTATTTCTGAGAAGTTCCATACTCCTGAAGGCCTAAAAACACTGTATTTATGGGGGATGGCACCAAAAAGGAAAGGTGTCCTCCAACTCCTGGGGGCAGGCTCAAGTTAGCAATATGTACTTAATGTATCTGCTAAAGTAGAAGAATAAGGCTAACTTACTGCCATTTCTGAGCCTCAACTATAGCCATAAAATGTAATTTTGAAAAAGAATCCATAGAGTGGAATGGTCAGACTGCAGGGGGGGAACCTGCAGCCTTTTTCTCTCTCTCTGTTTTAGGCATACACAGAGTTAGGAAGAGCCGGGTACAAAACCTAGCTCCAATACTTCCTAGCTGTGTAACTCAAGGCAAGTGACTCTTGCCCTCCAAATCTGTATTATCATCTGAGAAATGGGTCCTCATAGTTGGTCCTCAATATTTTAAGTCATTTCCCTTTCTAGGCTGTCAGAGCAGAGACTCCAAGCAATTCTTGGAATTGTCCTGGATTTAATGACAATCAAATCAAAGGACAAACCCCCTCTTAGCCTCTAGATACCCAACCTTTGGAAGGGAGCCAGGGATTGCTGTGAGGACCCAATTCATTCTGAAGACATTCATTACCTGCCTCCCTTGATGACTTCTCCCTAGGGATTTCTGCAAACCCTGCAGCCAGTTAGGACACAGTTGTGAGCAACTCTTACTGACCTGGTAGGAGGGAAGTCTCATCATGCTGGGGCTTAAGGCCGAGAAGCATGCTCCAGCTTTAAGGAAGCTGGTGCCACTGCAGGAAGCATACGCTGATAAATGCTGCCGGCAGGAACTCAGGAGCCTGGGCAGAAGCTGCTGAGCTGTGTTTAATGCTTCCCTGGTTAAAGTTTTATCAGGTGCTGAAAACAGCAGGAGCCCACAAAGCAAATCTGAAATCCTTTCTAAGTAAAAGCGAAAGTGCTTTCCTTGAGGATTACAGAGTACGATTATTTATTGAGACAGGCTGGCATGTGTTTGTATTTCCATTCATATCCATTGCATAAATGCCTGGGTTTCCCAAATACTGATCTAAAGTAATAACGTATGATCAGGTACGGAGGAGCCAGTGATCTGTCCACTGCTAAAATAAGGCTACTATTTGGAGATTCAACAATACTTACTGGGGAAAGACAACACAAGCTTCCAAATCCTAAACTCTTCTTAATATTCTGATTTTAAAACTCTTTTAAGAATGGCCACTGGTCCTCCTTTAGGGGTAGTTTCTTTGGATGTGGTTGGGGGTTGTAATTAGTGGCATGCCCAAACCACCAGTCTTCGTGGGCAGAAAGGTAAAGCACCGAAAATGTCTTAGTCATTTGCTGGCCACCAGTTGGAGAGAAAAATACTGTGTTTTTTTTTAAACAGCCCAAACTACTGTCAGCCCCAATGTCCCAACAACGTATTTAGTGAGCAAGGGTAATCCTAACCCAGAAGCATATACACCTGGTAGCTTCCTGGCCTCAAAGAAACAATCATTTCATAGCATGCACAGGACTGAACAGTGATATAGACAGGATTCCTATAGTAAGTAAGCATTGTTTCTCCCTCAAAACCATCCTGCACACACATATCGGTTGGCCCTAAAGCTCTGTGATAGGTATACAGGCAGGCAAGCAGGCAGGAAGAGGAACTCCCCTCAGTGCAGCTCCTTTGTTTCTGCCTCAGAGGCACTAGAAGTCTAGGTCCTGAGTCAACAGAAACCCTAAGGCTGCTTGGATGTAGTTCCAATTGTACTTCTCAGAAGCGAACAGCAAAATACCACTGAAGGCAGAGGAGAGGGAACACCACCCCACTCGCTAATAAAAATTCTCTGTGAAGTCTCCTATTTTATCTTTACTGTTTATGTATACAAACATTCTATTTCATAATATAATTGTGTTTGTTTTATCTAAAAATAATGTCATTCCCTGACTCCAAACCATTTGTTAAGTATAACTCCTGTTTCAGAAGACGCATGTTTTTTAGTTTGCAGTTTTGTATTCCCTAGTACATCATTGCTTATTTAGGAGTAAAAAACTTGGTTGTAAGGAAATGTGCTTTGGGAGTGGGGAAAGACCAGAGTCCAACCACGGTGAGTCTCTGCTCATGTTTCTTAAGAGGAGAGAGCCAGCGTGTGGGAGATGACCTGGAGGTGGGGAGAGCCAGGGGAAGAGGGGTCCCCGCTGGAGTAAAAGGAAGGTATATCTGCCAGGAGATGGAGCTCGATTCAACACACCACAGAGGGCCAAGAATTCTCCCCACACTGCATTTAAGCCAAATTAGGCTAAGCTGGGAGAGGGGGAGCAAAACCTACACTGAAAATTCCCATTTGTAATACACATTCCAGACTTTCATGCTGTGACAAGACCCATAAAACCTCAGAGTCCACTCAAATAATTCAGGTTCCATCAGATCCTTTAGTGACTATTTTGGAAACTTAGGCAATTTGAGTTCAGAAATACTGATTTCGATTTCAACTTTTAATCAGATCTCTTTGGTCCTTTTTTTTTGAAAAAAAAAAAAAAGTCATTTCTTTTCTATCTCTTCAATCTTTTTTTTTTTTTCATTTCCACAGCACTGAATTATGAATCTGAAATCCTGGATAACCTCATGTACTAAAAATATCTCTATATATTTCTAACTTTTAACTCTTTATCTGTTTTCAAGCCATCCATATTATTTCATGAAACCACATTTTCACAGATGTATTAAATGGACTTTTAGAGACGAACTATGTGGGTTGATTCGGCCCTACTTTTCCCTCATTTATACCATGCTTCAATATGAATAAAGTGTGGTTTTATTAGCAGGTAGGGAAACAAATTCTGACTGCCCTTCAAGATTATTCCAGATCCTTCTTAATGAAGTGATACTGTTTGGGTATACAATATGACAGGGGCTGGCTTTCCTGAGCAAGTTCAAAGCAGCCATCGAGGGATTTACCTGAAGGACCCTTTAATTGCTCCTGGTTGATCAAAGGGGCATTTTCCTTGACCTATCACGACAAGAGAATGAGAAGCACAGTCAGTAAGAGTAAAACTGGTCATTCCTTGGAGAGCTATGTGCCTGCTGTGGATCTGGGGAGGCATCTGGTGGAAGCACGTTTGTTGCTGGGCAGCTTTCACAGGAATCAGAAGCCATTACATATACGCCGTCACATACACGCAAGGGGAAGGGATGATTTTCCACTGGGGATGGCAGGCCTTCATGTGTCTTCTTCTTCACTGGCACCACTACAAAGGAAAGGAGAACCAAGTGAGTTAAGACTTCACAAGAAGGGGGGCAGCCTAGTCTACTGACAGAAGGCACAGGCTCTGCTGTCAGACTCCCCTGGATTCCAGCCCTAACCCTACCACTGCTGGGCACTGTGGCCAGGGGCAAGTTACTTAGCCTCTCTACGTTCTGATTTCTTTATCTGACTGCAGAGATAATGATGATAATAAAACCTACTTTCTTAGGTTACTGGAGGAATAAATAATACATATAAAATGCCTGTGCCTGGTACACAGTAAGTGAATAGCTATTTAAAGGAGCAGGTGAGGGTCATAATATTTTTTTAACTTGACAAAATAAATTGCTGGTGAAAATCAGGAGTTTGACGTCCCCTAAGCCTTAAAGCCACCTATTGTTAGAAGAGAAAGGCAAAGAGAAGCTATCATTCTGCACACCAAATGGCACTTCTCACCTGGAATAAAGCCAAGGTTTTAATTCATGCCACAGGGACAGTCACCGGGTTTAGATGTCACCTCCTCAGAGAAGGTATTCTATCTAAGTCAGGCTCCCTGGTTACTCTCCATCTCCATCTTATTTCTTTCATAGCCCTTATCATGTCCTATAAATCATCTGTTTGCTACTTACTCTCCCCTCTACCCCCACCAGAGCATAAAAGAATAGCAATATTGTCTATTTTATCGACTACTGTTTATCTAGCACTAGGACTGTGCCAGGCATATAGAAGTGTTCAATAAATAGTTGTTGTAAAAAGACAGTGAGAAATAAAAACAGGAAGGGAGAGAAGGAAGGAGCTGAAAGAATGGTCAGTCATGACTGACTTGACCAGGGCATCCTAGATGTCAGTAGTATTTCAGTGGCCAAAAAATGAGTTGTGAGTCTCAGAAGCATGGCTAGAACGTCAGCTGCTCAGGGTTAGAGCCTCCCTGGCTTGGTCCTGGGAGAGAACATTGTTGATACAAGCACTAGGGCAAGAAAAAGTCAGGGCCAGAAAAAGGACACTTAGAAGGACAAAAGCAGCAAATGTGCCTAGTTTCTCCTCCTCCACCACTTCTAAAGGCCACTGTCCTTAAAATAATAACAAGAGCCAGCTTGATCAAGTGTGCCAGGGGCACTGAGCTAAGCGTTCCTCACCCATTCTTTCTATTAGTCCTCACAATAATCCTAGGATGTAGGGACTACTATTATTATTATTACTCTCCCCATTTGGCAAATGAAGAAAGTGGAGCTCTGAGAGATGTAAAATCCTCGGTCACATAGTAAGGCCTGCGTCCTTAAAACTTAAGGATTAGTTTCGGCTGGATAAAGTCTGAAGCAGGCGAGTTAGGGAGCTTGGAAGGGAGGTAAATCCCCCTTCCTCTGGTAGAGGCAGGAGTTAGGGAAGAGGACAGGCCTGGGGTGTACATCAGCGCCCTGCTATGACCTAGAAATGTTTTTTATCTCACAAGGGATTATCTACGTCTATATAAAAATCTGTGCTTTTTTGCATCCCTCTGGGAAGGCCTTTAAGGGAAAATATCCTAGACAACGGACCTGTAGTACTTCTGCTCAGGGCGAAACATTTCGAGGCATGGAGCGTGAAATTAAGGCACGTGCACTCAGGAGCCAAAAGAACCAGGTCAGCAAGCCACGCTATCCAAATTCTGCCCTATTTCCATTCCCTTTTCCTGCCTGCTCTCCGATCACGGGATGAAGGGTGCATGCTAGCAAGGGCTGGACAGTGGACCGTCATTAAGGAGCAGTGCTTGGTGGCATCTGTCCCAAAGGGAACAAAAAGGGTCTTTCATGAAAGCGTCTCACTAGAATCAAGACCCAGTTGGAACCGGTGCCATTGTCTCCCCTTTGGTATTATATCCAAAGCGAGCTCAATGTGCTTTTGTCAATTTTCCTTCAAATATGAGAGGTCTAGCACAAGCATGTGCCCCTTCCTTAAACTGCGGTTCATTATTCAGCATTCTTAACTTGAGATGCATAGTTTAAATGGTTCATGAACCTACTGGAGTTGTACACAAAATTTTGTCTGTGTGTTCCTTGTCTGAGAGAGGCCATAATTTTCATCATATTCACAAAGAGGTCAACAACTCCACAAAATTGAGTATAATGAAATTATAAATAAACTAACTTCTTTTCGAGTTGCCAGGTCCCTTATTATAAGATGTGCAGAGCTGACTTGGGGAAAAGATCAAAAACCCTGACTGATAAAATCTTTTCTTACTATCCTAAAAGAGATCTGTTCTTGGGCCTGAATGACACAGCTCATCTCACAGTTTAAAAGCCTAAGACCTTGGAATTCTGGCATATCACTGGTTAATGTGACTATCTACTCTGTGTTAGGCATAACACTAGGCACAACAACGAACAAGATGAAATCACAGTAGTTGCCCTCATGGACTTCAGAGCCTAGTAGCTGACAGAGGGAGGGGGGAAGGGGAGGGAGGGAGGGGGAGAGAGAAAGAGAGAGAGAAAGGGGAAGGGAGGGAGAGAGACATATTTTTGTCCAGAACAGCATCTTCAAATAAATCATACTCGTTTTCATAATTAATGAAATTAATTTTTTGCCACAATAAAGAAGAAAAAATCGTAACTGAATCTATAGCATACAGCTTTGTTCACCTTGTGTGTGTTCTCTCCTGGAGGGTCACACAGTATCATTAGTGTGAGATATCATCTGAATGTCCCTTCTTCACTCTGTATATAAGCTGATCTGTGTTCACAGGATTTTATCTTAAATAGTCTATAGGAGTCTACTTTATCCAAGGGAAGTAACACAGCCTTCCACCTCAGCCACTTGTCATCCTCCTCTGAAACATCTACCACTGACACTTACATTTATAATTGGAGTGATACTCAGAGGATATTGAAATTTTGAGTGTCTGTTCTGTTATTGTTGTTTTGAGAATAAACTAAGGGTGTTAGATAGCCCATTCTGTAGTAGGTATTTACCATGAGAGAAGCAGCATTATATAATGGCTTTGAAGTCACCAAACTAAACTAGGTTCAAATCCCCGCTCTGGCACTAATGAGCTGTGCAACTTTGGATGAGCTGCTCAACCTCTCTGAGTCTCAGTTTCCTTGCGGTAATACTTACTGTATATCTTACAGGGTTATTGCGAGAGTTTTATGTATTTTATGCAATATAAATACTTTAAAATGTTGGCTCCCTTCTTCAACCTGCTTTTCTTCTTATCCAGAATCAACACCTGCCTAACTTGCCTTCACCGTTGTTCTTCTGGCATCTGAAATGTTACATTCCAGAGCAAGTGCGCTCTTATCCCCAGATGTCCTTACATTTCTGGAATGCCCTTCTTTGCCTCCTTCGAGAGTTTTTAAAATGACAACTCCAGACCTACAGATACTGAATAGAAAGAAAGTCTGAGTTCCATGGTTCTGACCCTTCTACTTGACAGGTCTCTAGAAAAGTCAGTCCCTGCCAAACACCGGTGAGGACATACTGAGTGAAGCCCAGTTAACTGGCCTCAGTCACAGACTGACCCAGTTTGAGAGTGCTAATGTGTCTAAAAGCAGCGGTTTTAAAACTGAGGTACACATACCTTTGTGGTACCTAATGATTTTCCAGGAGGTATTTGGTCATTGGTAGTTCAAAGGAAATTAATGTCCAGATCCTTACCTTCCATACATACTCATTGTTAAAACTGACCTCTCTAAGGGCTTCCCTGGTGGCGCAGTGGCTGAGCGTCTGCCTGCTGATGCAGGGGACGCAGGTTCGTGCCCCGGTCTGGGAAGATCCCACATGCTGCGGAGTGGCTGGGCCCGTGAGCCATGGCCGCTGAGCCTGCGCGTCCGGAGCCTGTGCTCCGCAACGGAAGAGGCCACAACAGTGAGAGGCCCGCATACCGCAAAAAAAAACCCCAAAAAACTGACCTCTCCCGGAACGTGCTTGTGATCTACAAGTTCTCTCTTCAGCCACTCTCACTTTTTACAGTCACCTTACTCCTACTTCAGAAAAGAAATGCATACCCCTCATCCTCCCGAATCTCACCATGGGACAATTTTAGAATGCCTTGCTTCTAAGAGGAGTCCTATGAGAACAGGGTAAGAAATAGTGAAGGATATAATCCCTTATTCCATCCAGGTAATAAACTCTTGGCAAAGCTGTGTGCCCTTATCTGTCCACCCACAGATCTAAGAATTCATATTCAGAAATGAGATGGTTGTCATGAAGTGTGTACTAATATGTTTATTTTAATTGACAAAATGAAATCAGACTTGGATCTGACAGAAAGCAAGACTGATTTGGCTGGATGGTTTGACCATGAAAACCATCTTTGCCAATGAGATTACACAGTGAATCTCGCCTGGAAATTTAATATGCTAAATCTGTAGTGCCAAAGTTTTGACAAAAATGTATATAAAGCTCGTACTATGCAGTATGTCAGAATTAACATCCTTCTCAACTATCTAAACTTGACATATAATTTCAGGAGTTAACTTAAAATGGGCAAGGAGGCACATAATGTTTTCTAAATTATTTGGGGGGTATAAGAACAAAAAGTGTAGCTAAAGGAACTGAGAGTTCCTAAATCATGACCGGGAGAGTGATGTGACACTTAACACCCCCTAGGGGTAGGGGTCCAGGTGACAGAATGGGACGAAGGAGCCCAGCCAGCAGAATGCTGTGTCCCCTCTGCCAGTTGGGCACGCTGTCTCATGAGCAACCCTTTCTGTCTTGTTGTGCCTGTGAAATTGAACTGTTAGAGGCACGCCCCAAGCCCCAGTCCTATTCAGCCCCTAAGCACCTGCTCATAAAGTGATTAAGGTCAAGGCGTGTTTTCACTGCCTGACAAGCTTTAAGACAGTCCATACAGATAGGCAGCTCCGTTTTTCAGCTTCTGTCCCCAGAGATGGACACTTATAAGAGGAAGTTAATAAATGAGGTGGGTAGGCACTCTGATCTCGCAAGTTAGTCTCTTTTCCTGAGAATACAATACAACTTAATTTGATTTGGCATCACTTATATCGCTGAGTCCTTGGCTATTTATTCATTATTGATGTAAAAAGGATTATTCACTTAAGAGGATGGAGAAATTAAGAGGTATCAACAAGGAAGGAAGGCTAGATTCAGGTGAGATGCAAAAAGACAGATGTAGTATTCTCCAGAAAGGACGCCACATAGGTGTCGTATGAGGAATTAATGGGAAGTCTCCATTCACCATCTGAGGCTGCAGCTGCTCACTTCCAGTGAGAATGTGATCGGCCTAGCTGGGGAACGGGCCAAACGCCCTGACCCGGAAATACTCCTCCACCAGACAGAGCAGAGCCGCTACTTTTGTCTCCCATGTCACCTGTCCCAGTAGCCTGGGCTGAAAGTGAGGGGTTACTGTGCTATGAGGAATCAGAACTTACATATTTAGCTGCTGCCTGTGGAACTAATAGAAATTAGTCTTAAGAGATGTAAGTGTACATTTAAAAGAGATACAAGTACAAAATAAAGTAAAATGTCCTCCCCGTTTATCCTGGGTTAACTGAGAAAAACATCAGAGGACTTCACAGCTCTAGTCCTGGCTTTGCTGTGTGACTCCGGACCCAGTTTCCCCATCAGGGAAATTAGGACACCTCGCCTTGTAAGTGAAATTTACAAAAATTCAAACCAGACAAAAGCGAAGCTCCTTTCTGACTTACACATTTGCTGAGCTAATTAATTAGAGCTCATTTATACTGTTTTTTTCTCTTGCTTCCTATGCACTGCCCTCTTTCCCCATTCCTCTCCAACTCAATCTGAAGGCTGACCTCAACATTCCAAGTTCTTTCACCTCTTTTTCTGGCTGGGCCTAAATGCCAGGTTGATGAATTGTACTATTTGATCAATACCTAGTACACACCCTAGTACAGTGAGCTCTATGGGCAAATGATTTCCTGTGATTTCCCAGTTCATCGTGGTTCTTAAAGTGGTACCAACCCTTGTTGTGCCTTCCTTCGCAAATCACAGGAAACAGGGAGAAGGGCTCTTCTCTCTCTAGATCACGTTATACTTGATCTCATGAATCTTCTCTCCTTCAGTAATGACCACTGTTCACAGACGGCCGACTTAATGCTCCAGGCCCTGTGCTAAGCAATTTATATACACAATCTCACCAAACCCTAACAGTAGCTTTAGGATAAGTATCATCATCTCCATCCTACAGATCAGAGTAGTGAGGCCAAGAGAAGCTACGTGACTTCTTTGAGGCACACAGCTTGTAAATGGTAGATCCAGCTTATGCAGACTCCAGAAGCCTCAGATATGAAAATGCACTCGTGTAAGAAGACAGACATAAACCTGATCTTCTGACCCCTGGTTACCCAGACAATAAGTGACAGCCACTGAAGACTAAGATCTCTGAGGTTCAATTTTTTACCTGAAAAATAGGATGATAATATCTATTTCCAAGGGTTGTTGTAATGAGTTGGAAAGTACTTGCAAGTTCTTCTTTAAGATGAAAAAATGCCAGAAAAGGGTAGGATGACTACAGAAGGAGAAGGAAGTAGACACTGGGTTTGTCTTTCAGCCCTCACAGCTGCCTCTGCCCCTATAGACCGACACAGGCACCTGTGAGACGGGTCTGGGGCTCCAGGGCGGCCGCAGGTCCACACATTGACCACAGTGCTAAGTTTGATCTCCATGTACCTTGCAACCTGTTTACCGTTTTTATAGGTGGCTGCCCTTCTTGCACTCCACTTGGGGTGGTGGCCCATTTCTATGGAGGATGGAAAGGTGCCAGCAGGCCTGTTCAGGCAGGGCCCTTTGATAGGGAGACACCTGAAGAGAAGTAACAGGCAGGCTTCTTAGCCTGCCAGTGTCCCATGTGCTCTCAGAACTCCCTTCCTTAGGATTGAGTCTTCTGTTACTGCTGCTGCTGGATTTATAATGGAATCAGTTCCAGCCTTTTTTCTTTTAAATCAAAACGCAACTTTTTGTTTTTCGCTGATCTGTATTTTCTGTAGCAAACACGTATTGCTTCTATAAAAAGAAAAAAAAACCCATAGTGTTATCCACTGGTGATAATCAACAGTAACACACTGAAGTATATTCATCTATACCCCTCCTATGCATATGTAAAAATATATACTTCACAGGCTCTTTCATAATCTATTTTTTCATTCAACTATCAATCACAAATACCTTTATCAAGAAATGTATTTCTATAAGATTATGGTTCACGATTAAGTTGTATGGATTTATCATACCTAATTATTGGACACAAATTACTTCTACCTTTTCACTATAACCTACACCTCTGTGACACATACTTATGTTGGTGAATCTTTAGGTTCACCCTTAATTATTTCCAAAGAAAAAAATTCCCAGAAGGGAAACTCCGGGGTCAAAGTAAAAATTACAAAGATAGTACAGAGGGTTCCAATATCTAGTTTCCTCTATTATTAACATCTTACATTAGTGCATTTGTTAGAATGAATCAACAAATTTGGAATACTAGTATTAATGCTAGTATTAACTGAAGTCTAGATTTTATTCAGATTCCCTTAATTTTTCGCTAATGTCCTTTTTCTGTTCCAGATTTCACCTGAGATACCACATTATATTTAGTCATCAGGTCTCCTTAGTCTCCTCTTGGCTTTGACCGTTTCTTAGACTTTCTTGTTTTTGATGATCTTGACAGTTTTGAGGAGTATTGGTCAGGTATTTTTGTAGAATGTCCCTCATTTGGGATTTGTCTGATGCTTTTCTCATGATTAGGCCACGGTTACGGGCCTCGAGAAGGAAAAATCACAGAGGTAGAGCACCATTCTCATCACATCATACCAAGGGCACATACCATTGATGACTTAGTGCTGTTGATGTTGACCTTGATTACCTGGCTCAGGTAATATTTGTTAAGGTTTTTCCACTGCAAAGTTACTTTTTTCCCCCTTCACATACTGTACTCTCTGGAAGGAAGTCACACCTAAGGAGTGAGGAGTTATGCTCCCCCTGGTTGAAGGTAGAGTATCTACAAAAATTATTTGAAATTCTTCTGAACATGAGATTTGTCTCTTATTCATTTATTTATTTACTGATCATTTGTTTGTATCAGTATGGACTCATGGATACTTATTTTTACACTCTGGGTTATAATCCAATACTACTTGATTTATTTTGTTGCTCTAACTGTTCAGCTTTGGCCTCTGGAAGCTCTTTTAGTCCACTCCTGTGGCCCCTGACATGCCCTCACCAATGTAAGGGTTGTTCTGAGGTTTGGGGGGAGCACTTCTTTACTTTCTGACACTACAAGATGCTCCAAGCTCATCTTGTATATTTTCTGCTGCAGTCCTAGAATCAGATATTTCTCCAAGCAAAGGCTATGTATTGAATATTTTTAAAAGGATTTGATATATCCCTGTTAAATTGCCCTCCAGAAATCAACTTGCACTGATTTACAATCATTACTCATACAGGTATGAGAATGCCCATTTTCCCCACGTCCTCGCCAATGTCTGGCAGTTTCAAAGTGTCTGAGGATGAGGTGTGTGTGTGTGTGTGTGTGTGTGTGTGTGTGTGTTTCTCCTCTCTGAAATAACTTCTATGTTATTATTTGGTTTCCTGTTGAACTTCAAGAGGAAAATGCCATGGGGGCTGCAAGCTTTCCCTTTTCTCTGCCTTTCTGTTGGTCTTCCCCAACCTCCCTTCCCTTCCCCACCGCTGCTGGATTTCACAGAACTGACGACCTCCTGTTGTGAGGGCTGAAAGGAACCCTTCTCAAAGCCTCTATTAGGGCCCAGGCAATTCCAGGGGGTAGGGAGTGAAATGCAGAAAACAGTCCAAGGGTTTACCTTCCCTGTTTCCTGCACCTTCAGGAATTCCACCCGACCCAGTTTCCTCATCTTTTCTTGGCAAGTGAATAATGGAAACCAAATCTCAAGCAGTTTCCCTCCACAGAAATCTTAAACGTAAGATTTAATAAAATGCTGGACTTCAAATTTCCTGTTGCCTCAGCTGCTGTATCTTAGAAGTTACCAAAGAGGAGAAAAAATCAATCAATAAATACACTCTTGACATTAATCTCTAATCTCTGAATGAACAGTAGGCTTTTTTTCAAGTGTCCCTTATTAGTTCTCAGTAGTTTTGAGTCCCATGGTGACCTTAAACTGAGGTCCAGAAGTTGTAGAAAGTCAGAAATTGGACGGACACCAACTCTCAGAACCTCCTTCTCATGTCACAGAGGGTTATGAATATGCATTTAAGAGATAGGAACACCTAGGTTTGAGTCACAGCTTTGTCATTTGCTAGCTGTGGGATTTTGAGTTCAGTACTCTTACCTGGAAATGGAGGACAACTTAGTACCTACCTGAAAGAGTTACTGGAGATTAGATGAGGACTGATATATAGAGAGAGTGCTGGACATATAGAGAGAGAGCTTGGAATGGTACCGGGCACCTAGAAAGTGCTCAATACATTTTATGGCTAGATGAAGAAATCAAGGCTAAGAGAGGCTAAAAGTTATACAGTGAGTTGATGGCAGTGAGATTAACTGAAAATCAGAGTTTCTGGTTCCTGAAAACACCATCATACCTGCAAGCCTCATTTATTAACAAAAGAGAAGAGCTGACCCTGCTGTCACACATGCACTGCAGGCATCATTCTGTCACTGAATGGGTTCAAGATTGCTTCTCAAGCCTGTTCTCTTGGTGTTTGATAATAGGCCGTTCGCTCATAACAATGGTCAAAAGCTATAATTAATTTATTGAGTGCTTTATATGTGCCAACCACTGTGCTCAGAACCTTAGAAGCACCATCTCCCTCTCCCACCGAGTCCACCAGCAAGTTCCGTCCACTCCCACCACACTTCTATCCTGTGTCTATCCATTCCTCTTCTCCACTGCCACCACCATCTCTTGCTTGAACTGTGGCAGTTGACTTCCGACTGGTTTTCCTACTTCTATTCTTACTTCACTACTGTTTAGCTTTCAAACTGCATTCAGAGTAATATTTTTTAAATGTGCAACAGATTATGTCACTGCTCCACTTAAAAATCCTTCGATGGCTTCCTATATCCTTAGAATAAAGCCCATGGCCCACAAATCCCTACATGATTTGGCCCCTGCCTATCTCTAACCTATTTCACGCCACTTGCCAGACACACTGGCTGTCTCTCTGCCCCTCAAATAAGCAGAGTTTGGCCCTGTCTTAAGGCTTTTGCATTTGCTGTTAAGTTTCAAAAGCTCTCCCCTCACAGCTTGGAATGCTGGCTCCTTAACACTTAGGTCTCAGCTCCAATGTCACCTTCTCTGAGGCTTTCCTTGACCAAGCAATCTAGAGTAGCCACCCACCCTACCCCTGTGCTATTACTTTAGACTACTGTATTGTCTTCACAGCACTGATCACTATCTAAATTGTTTTGAGATGTAAGGGTCCTTAACTATTTTGTTCCCTGCTATATCACTAGTACCTGATAATGTGCCTGCCACCAGTAAAACCTCAACAGTTTTTCTGAGTGAATGATCAAAACAGCCCCCAAAAGAATTATTGTTCCAGAAACATTCCAAGTCTTCCCAGGCAAACTGTGGGCAACTTGCTGGTCTCAGAGACACTGCCCAGGAATCTCACGGACAGCTTACTATATAGGTAAGCCCAGGCTCCACTGATTTTCCGACTCTCACTGCAATCACCAGGCACATACAGCCACTGCGGATACCAGCCGTGTACTAAATGCTGTATCATAAACGATGATTACTCTTACAAATGACTAAGCCTTACTGGTAAAGGATGTGTGTGTTTGATGGACAAGGAATGCTGTGTCACTGAGGGCAAAGCATAAGTAGTTCATGTCCAGCCCTTCCCAAGCAAGGAAACTTGAAGAACCAATTCACCTCCATGAGGAAATGTTCTCACCTTCCTTATAAAACAGCTGCACGTTTGGCAACTTCCAGCCCTCTACAATCCAGCTGACTCAAGGCAGTCTTGGATTCCAAGACTTCAACCATTCGCCCCCTCACCCTAATGGTCTATGGAGGGAGAGACTCATCCAGGCCAAGATGGAAATAAAGGGATGTTTATTCGCTGCTCCTCTCCTTCCTTTGGATGAAACATCAGCTGAGGTGCAGATCCAGGAGTGGGACAGCTGTGTTAGTTATTGTGGTGGCAGCGACAGATAGTGGAACACACAACTAAGAATCAGAGACATGGCTTCAAACCTCATTCCAGTACACAACAGCAGTATGACCCTGAGCGGGAGGCCTCTTTAAACTAAAGTTTCCACGTCTGTAAAATGAAGATAATGATACCTATAAGTACTCGCTAAATGGATGCTACTATTATTTACTAGGCCCTGAACTAATCACTTCACCAACATTTTCACATTCAGTTTTCATAATAATAACCCTGTATAATAGCATTACCACTCTATTTTACAGGTGAAGGAAGTGAGGAGTAGAGAAATGAGTAACATCCCAAGTTCCACAGCTGGCAGAGCTGGAACTAGAGGGCCTGGTCCTTGTTTTTAACCATGGATGGTGGACTCACTGTTGAGTGAAGGCAGCTATGAGGGGACTTGTGAAACCAGCTTGGCTGCATTTATCCAGCCAGGTTACTGGTAATGCCTCATTACCAGCAGCACAGACGGTAACCTCTAGTGATTGCTAAAGATTTTTCCAAGGCCTCGGCAGACTCAAACTCTAAACCGTGTACTAGAAAACTACCTCCCTGCTATAGGGGATCCCAATAGTCTTTTAAAGAAAGGTACAACCAGATGTTTTCAGTTTTTTCAACCACAGCCAGTCTTTGACTTTCCTATAGCAACCTGGCTGCAAGTTAGCCATTTCCCTCCGATTTTCACCTCAGTTCTTGTGAGCTCTAGCAAACAGAGTCATGCAACCTTTTGCATGACTGCCACCAAGTCACCATCCCCTGGACGGAGTCTCTCTGGGTCAGACATCAGTTTCAATTTCATTTGTCCTGAGGTGACAGGCACCCAGGTCTCACTCATTTAATTAGGTTGCATAGAAAATATCTTTCAAGGCCTCAGCTGATTTTCACTGCACTGAACTAGAGAATAAAATTGGCATTAAGTCGAGATAATGCCTCCTTGTCTGCCTTCAGGGAACCGGTGATGAGGGTGGTCTGATAGATGCCTGCTTTGCCCTTGCAGCCTCCAGGGGTTCAGGGACTCAGCATGCCTACACGTGGCTGTATTGTAAATGCCAGTCTTTGCCACTTGAACTCCTTGGAGGCTGAGTCTGTTTCTCATTGACCATTTTACCTCGAGTGTTTAACAACATACCTGGCATTTAGGACACATCCGGTGGCTGGCACACAGCATCTCTCACCGCCTGCCTTGGCCTAGAAGGGATTTAGCTGGTGAAGTGAAAGCTGGGGAAGGCTGACCTTCAGGGAAGAAAGCGGGTGCAGCAGGAAAGCAGACCTTCCTCCTAGGAGCGCTAAGACCTGCCTGCTAGGAGAGCGCCTGACGGAGGAGCACGGCATGCAAGGATCGCCCACTTTGGGGAAGGACCAGAATTCCCACCCAAGCCCTCTGAGCTGCGTTGACTATAGCAAAGCATTTCAACCTCCCTAAGTCTCAGCCTCTTACCTGTGACACAGGTGATCATTCATTCTCTCTCTCAGTGAACCAATGCTTATCGAGTACTCACAATATATTAGGTGCTGCAACAGGTGCTGGCGTTACAGTAGCGAGCCAGACTGACAAAGTCTGGTTCTCATGAAGTTTAATTTCTAGTAAAGAAGGCAACTAATAAGGGAGTAAACAAATTAATAATTTCAGATAGTGGAAAGCACAATGCAGAAAACAAAGCAGGATGCTGAGATAGAAAACGGTGGGTGCGTGTGTGTTGGGGGACAACTCAGGAAGGCTAAACTATCAGGGTCTACTGCTCAGAGTTGAAAAGTATTAAATGAGATAATGGATGCAAAATATTTAGCATACTTACTAACAAGTAATGAGCACTCCACCAAAATTCAACTGTTGTTATATTACTTCCTCCTGAGTCAGCTGCCCCTCTTTCACCTCGCAGTGGCCGAGCCCCTCCTACACGCCGGGGAGGGGCATGCAGAGGGGAATCAGACAGGAGCTCACAGTCTGGCAAAGAATGTAGCCTATGTGCTATGAGCAAAGGATGAAGTAGTAAATTCCACCTATGGAGTCAGAAAAGACTATCACTTAATGTTGACAGATGGATTGGTATTTTCCAGGAAGACTACAGGGCCAGAAGAAGGGCATGCCAGGTGGAAGGAAGAGCTTGAAAAAACTCCTGAAGATGAGAAACAGCCTGGCATGTGCAGAGAGCTGTGGAAAACTCAGGCTGAAGTGGGAGCGGGCACACTGAGAGAAGAAGTATCTCATCAGCAGCTCTTAATGCTTATCTTCATGGGTCATGCTTAAAGTGTCTCCTAAGAAGATGGGGTCGGGGGGATGTGGATGGGAAAGAACAGGAGATGAGAAGCGTGTCAGGGCTCCATACGGCATCTACCACATTGCTAACACTCCATAATGTGAATAAGGGCTATGTTGAAGATGTTCAGCCTGAGGTCTGTGTGACACTACCCAAGGCAGCACAAACAGATGTGTCAAGGGGGGAAACCAAACACCCAGTGGTAACTCAAAATAAATCCTGTGTCAGGGGAAGGCAGGCGTCAGGCTGCTCAAATGTGACTACATCATCAGCACAAATCTGAGACTCAGCCTAGAAGGGGAATGCAGGTGCCAGTGTATGATGCTGGGGGTCTGGCGTGAACGGACTCTTGCTCCCAAGCAGAGCCAAGGACTCCCTCTTTGCCAAAGCCAGACCCACTTGTCCAAGAGTCTAAGGCCCAGGCTGGGGACATGAGAGGGCCCTGTAATAGGGAAACAGGAAACTACAGGAGGTTTCTTGTGCCAAGTTAATAACTCAGGCATCTCTGCCAGCACATTTTCTCTGAGATGAGTGTAACTGCAGAGGAGATGTTTGTGTAAGGGAACCATTCAGATAGCGCCCCGGTTCCCTGCCTGTTTACTACTCTGTCCTATCCCTGCCCTTGCAGTAAATGCTCTTGTCATGAGTCTCCCCAGGAAATGGAGAAGAAATTAAGGAAGCCATCTCCACCCCCAATATTCCAAAAGCTTATAATACAGCCAACAGGTCTGGACTGTAGGAATCTGCCCCTGCTGGGAGGAAGGCTGCTTAACGCAGACAGCCAAAGAGATGAATATCACATCCACCGTGCATTCAGCCAGTCTTACCAGAGGCTCTCCTTGGACTCCAGCTTAGTGCTGTCAGATGAGAGAGGGCACTAGTCTGGCCAGAAGAGAGGAAGATGACCCAAAACACATGAATACACCAAGCGGGAGAACCAAAGCAAAGTGAGAAAAGAGGAACTGAACACTACAGGTCTACATCCGTTTGCATGCCATTGCCCAATCACAAGACTGAACAAAGCCCACTGCTCTGACTCAAAGGGCTGCCCTAGGCAATGGAGGAAATCACATATACCCAACACGGCATCATGCAGAAAGCAGTCCAGCCTTTGTCACATTCAAAAGATCTCTGCATAAGTCAGTGAGTGTAAAGACCGTACCAAAGTCGTTCCTTTAGTCTAAGGTACTGCACTTTTGGCTTAGCCTCCAAAGTTAAAAATCAGTAGATATTACAAGACAAGAGTAGGCCATGGGATCACCATAAGCCGCTTGAGGACACGTGAGTTTCTGGGTGAGTCAGCTGTCATCTCAGAAGCTGATGGGTTAAGATGGATGGTTAAGTTTTGCTGGGGAGAAAGAAGTAATACTCTGTAAAGGACCAGGACTAGGGTATAAGTATAGGATAATGAGGGAAGCAGATAGATTATTAAAGACACATTCTGCCTTCCTCCTAGGTTTTCCTGAAGCCAGCTCTGCTGTGACACTCCAATGACATAATCCTACCACTTCAGGCCTGTTTCATGCATCTGCAGAAGAACCTGTTTATGGCTCAGTCTCAACATAAATCAGGTGTCATTAAGATTTATTTATAATACCCAGAAAGCAACTGTTCTCAACTGGCCCAGTTATAGGGCTCAGCCAGAGCAGACAATCCAAACACCCCACCAGGCACCAGGGGGATGTTCCCCTTGGTATCGAGTAAGGCCCAGTCACCCTCTAGGCCTGCGTAGTTGAGGGGCGTCTGCCAGCAATCTAGATGGCTCCCTGCTGCCAGACTCTCAACCCTGGCTTTCAGACTGAGAGGCGCAGGAAGGGCACAGAGAAACCAAGGTTTGAATCCAGTCCTTCCACTTATTACCTGGGTCCCCCTGGACAAAACTTACTCCACCGGGCCTCAGTTTCCTCATCTGTAAAACAGGGTCCATGGCTCACAGGTTTTTCATGAATGTAAGAGCATACGGCACATGGTAAATGCTCATCAAGGGACCGCTCTTGTCATGAAATGGTGCGCAAGACAGTGCCTGCACGTACCCAACTTTCCCCACATGTGGCTCGGTTCCCTTCTTCTTGCCTGGATTAGATCCTCTCTCAGGCTCCACATTCAAAGTTCCAATCAGAATTAAAGTTTATACACAACAGTAAGCATATCAGATGGCTCTTCTACACCAGCATGAGAAGTTAACAAAAGTGCATAGACCTTTTTCTTTTCCCACCCACTGCCCCCGCTCACTACTTAAAACACGGCACAGGGTCCTCACCCAGCCCAGCACAGATGGGTCTTAGGGGCAGGGGGCGGGGGCAGGGAATGACAACAAAATAAATATTTCAGCTCACCACTTTGGGGAAAAGATGCGAGAATTCCTTTAGGGGTTATTTTTAAATTAAAAAACATTTGCTGTGAGACTATAAAGCCACTCCTCCCTAAAAATTATTTTTAGGTCCCTTGGCTGAAATCTATACAAAAGGAAAAAAAAGAAGTTAAAAAGAAGACGATAATTCTGTATATAAGAGTTTAAGAAAAGCCTATGGAACTACCTGTTTTATGTTCAGCTGGAAAGAGAAAGCTCTATTCCTTCTCAAAGTGCTTCTCCAATCTCTCTGAAGGCTGATTTCTTTTTTATTTCACCAGCTTCACTCAGATATCACTGACATATCACACGGTGTAATTTAAGGTATATAACATGATGATCTGATACATGTGTATATTGTGAAATGTTTACCACAATAAGGTTAGTTAACACATCCTTTACCTCACATTAATTACCATTTTGTTATTGTTGTTATGATCTAAGTCTGATTTCTGCTCAGAGCCTGGTGGGATGAAGGATTCTGGTGGGTACTCAGATGCTTCTTCTTGCCCACTGACGAGGATGGGCTCTGAAAACGGGGTTGGATGTGGGGACCAAGGCTGGAACCACTGGTCTATAAGAAAGACAATATGATCACCCACTCAACTCTTACTCATTTTAAATGGCATGAATGGTCACATGTGGCTGTAAAGGGCAACCTTGCTAGGGGTCAAAATGAGACTCTCAGATGAGGCCTAGCACAAGAATGTAAAACTCGTCTGGAGGAGGAAAGGAGAATAACTCCATGAATCTGACATAACTCCATACCAGAGGCTTTATTTTTTCTCTTTCATTCCAACTCCTCCCTCCCCTCTCCCCTGGTAAAGAACAGTAATAGCACTGAAATCCACAGATAATCCTTCAATCTCTGTGGCAGCTCCACTTCTGAACTCCTTCACACTGACGGTTTTAACAGCTGCTAACAAGTCATAACAAGGACCTCTCTTGCTCCAGCCTGGAATATCGATATCCTTTCTCTTTCCCTACTCAAATCATACCAGCCTTCAAGTCTACGTCTTTCATGAGGGTGTGATGACCCTCCAGCCTACAGAGACTACTCATCATTCCCCCTCAGACTCTCAGAGTCTGGGTCCTGCCTGTAGGCCCCAGGGGAACTTAGCGATTATACTGTTCATGGAGGAGTGGTAGAAATGCAGGATCCTGAGGGCTGGTGAGACCAGGTGAGATAGGAACAACCTAATTAAGAGAATATGCATGAAAACTGCCACGGAGGCAAGGCTAGAGGGGCAGAGTGGCAGCTGGAGCAGTGAGCCACGTCCATAAACAGGATCATTCATTACAAAGTCCAACCTTCAGAAGGTCCAGGAAGGCTAGAAAATAGAATGCAAGGCGGGAAGGACTGAAACATTCAGGAGGGAGGCTGTGAACATGATGGGCACTGGAAGGCGGTCCTGGCTGTGTGGTTCGGGTCAAAGCGCCTGAAAGGTTCAAGAAAGTCACACAAGACTGGGCACGAAGCACTTAATGTGAAATCCATTTCCCTGGCATTGATCCCCGCCACCACAGGCATCTCTTGTGGTGCTATTAACCTGGTGTGAGGCTTGCCTTTTTCTCCTCTGGATAGCGAGCAGCCCCTCAAAGGCATGTACTGCGACTTATCACAACTCAGATTAGCAGTTTTGTGTCTAAGACTTGTGAAATGAAGATAAGGGCTTTGCATTTTTCCTCCATTTCCTGTACGTCAATCACCTTCCCCTTGGTGAAGACAGTCGGAATTAGAAGGCTAAAAAAAGTGGGAGGCAGTCTAGACGCCCTGGGGTGGGGGTCAGGCCGTGGGATAATGGCTGGTGGGCTCCAGTGTAGGCAGGATACTCCTAAGGGCACCGCACGCCTCTCGCAGTGATAACACAGACACTGCAGAAATGTACTTCAAGCTGCCCTGTGTTCATTATCTTTGCTTTCGTTTTGTTTTGGGTTGGTGTTGTTTAAGAATGTGGAAGTTTACCTGCCCCATAATCCTCTACTGATTATACTTCCACACTGGACAGAGGTGGCAAAAGGTGTGAGAGGAATCTTTGGAGCCACTCCTCCAGCTGCCTGCCAGTTGCTCTGGGACCCATCATCTTTGCTTTGCTGGAGCAGAGCCTGGCTCCCTCCTCTAGTCCCCACTGCTTTCCCAGAGGTCAGCCACAAGTTCACATCAAGCAACAAGCAGGGATTATAAACTGTGTGCCTGCTGGGAATATCTGTCTAGTGTCAAGCAACCATTAAAAGCACTTAAGGAAATCACAAGAGGGAGATGAGAGAATACTTTGGGGAGGTATAGTATAGGGAAGGCAGAAGGGAAAGCATCAGCCCACCTCCTGCCTTGGAGGGGAAAACAGGCCATAAAAAGCAAATTGGTTCTAAAGAATGGGGCTTCCTTAGGAAAACTACAGAACATTGTATCTTTCAACCAGTCTCCTGCTGGGGCCAAAACACTTCAGGGTGCCTGGGAAACCTTTGCTAATACAGAGTAAAATGACATTTTAAGTAACTATGTATTTTAAAAAAAGTATTCAATGAGCATGTATTATAATAGGTTCTAACATACAGTCTCTCATCCAATTTGGACTGCATCTTTGTGAAGAAGACACTATGATTCCCCATTTTACAGATGTGGAAACTGAGGTTCAGAGAGGTCAGTGGCTCGACCATGTTTGGAGTTCAGGTTTGTCTGACTGCAAAGCCAATATTCTTCCTACCAAAAAAAATATTGGGCTGTGACTCCTTGCCAAGTCTGTATCATTCTGACCTACCTGTTGTTACGCCTGGATTAATTAGGTACTAGCTTGGGTGGTCTGTAGAGCACAGTGGCCTTTCCTGTCCACTGATTAAAGGAAGAGTAAACCTATCTGTCTTAAGTGGGCTAACTGAGTCTCTGTGATGGAGTCTTTCTTCAATCTCTAGGTGTCAATAACCATCTAAAAGGGAAGGACTGGTTCTGAGATAAGCAGATAAGGTAACCTTGGGAAAGTCACTTTCCTCTCTGAGTTTAGTATCCTCATCTGTAAAATGGGTCTAATAAAACCTATGTAATACTAAATAAGACACCTTATTAAAAGCCTTAATATTATATCTGGCACAAGGTAAATACTTTATAAATGACAGCTATTATTGTAATTTCTGTTTTATTTCAGATCAACAGTTTTGGAAAATACACAGGTTTAGCATCAATTTGTTCCCATTCAGTAGATGCTGTTTATTGTTGAAAATTTTTTTTAAATCTTGAGTTTGTTTCATACCTAAGAACAACTATAACAAAAGAATGGCAGTGGAAGCACAGACAACTTGAGTTGAAGAAAGAGAGACATATTGTCTCTGGGGCTGGTCCTCTCCCCTTCTGTTCAGTCATCTTAGAGCAGACTATAAGCACAGGTATTTAGAGACTAGAAACTTATGCTATATACACATATGGCAGGAACCTTGAGCACTTTAGGAGGGGAAAGACATGTGTAGGATGAATTAATGCAAATGGCTTTGCTTCTAATTATATAGTCCCCTGAAGGCCCATTTGCTAGAGGAACTCTCTTAAGATGGGCAGCTCCTGGGGAGGGCAGTTCAGGCTGGTTCCCTGGCTTACCAGCCATCTTAATCGAGCAGGGAGCAGCGAACTGAAGGAGAATCAGGCTGACACTGTGTCCTCGCCCTTGCTCCTCACTCTGACCCCAACAGGGGCACAAAGACCCAGAGGTTCTTGGTGGGTTTTAATCTCCTGTACTCAAAGCTGCTCTGGTGGTAAACTGCATCTTCTTCTGTTCTCTGTCCATGGAAACCTGAAGCCACTGCTGCTGGAGACAGCTTCTATCTGCATCCTCATTTCTGCACCCCTTTCAGAAAGGCTTTCTAGGTTTGAAGCAGGACTAAACCCTGCCCCAGGGCAAAAGTAAACTGTGCTTCAAATCACTGGCCCTGAGGAAATGGTGAACGATTTTTCTCTTACTGTTTTACCGCTTTTCTTTTAGACGATACAGCAAGCCATTCCAGTCATTTGAATTTGCAAGAATGGAGAATTTGGGACTCAGAGATTCAACTCACAGCTAGATTCATTTGCGTTTTAACTAATCCCCCAAACAGTATATTTGGTTCTACAGAACTTCCTGTAAAATAGTGGGCTTTTCAGTGTAGGACAAGTGCTAGTAGCTTTTTGGCATGAAGGAAGGAAAGAACAATAACTTCTTTAAGGTTATTGCACTGGTCTTAACTGGGCTTACATCTGTAGGCAGATTTGGGGAAACTAGTTCTCTCAAGTCTGTCTTTCAGGTATTGACAGAAGAGTCAGGTGATGCAGTATGTAAAAATTAAACCTCCAGAGACTCAGAGGAAACAAAGAAGGACAGACATTGAAATTCCACAGCCTAGTTTTTTGATAGAGATTTTCAGCAATAAAAAGCTGGTGAGATTTAAGATTATTTAGAGACCTAGAAAGACATTTTGCTCTCCCCCAAGCGAAATTTTAGAGTCTTGCTTGCCGTTTTTTGTTAAAGGCAAACCCAAACATTTCCAGACCCCCTAATGGATTGCATACTGCAAATGTGTGTACAAACACACAAGCACACATGCACACACCCATACCCATTCTAAATTCAGTTTGCAACCTCTACTCCTTTAATTTGCCTTGCAATCACTGAGTCAGTAATCCTAAACTGAGTAGCCAATTTTTATTAATGGGCAATTCCTGCATATCTAAAAGACTTAGCTGGAATAGGTGTGGTATAAAAATGTAGGAATTTACAGAAATTTAGGATACTCTTACATTCTGTAAACCACCACATCACCTCCTTTTAATTTCTAGAACCTTCGAATGAGGACTCACAATATTGGGCCTCCCAGGTTATCTTCCAGGTACCCTTTAAGGGCTGAGATCCCAAGCCTTGGAAAGGATATGTTTGTCATAGATATATCTAAAAAGATATCACCCCAAGAACCCCCTGCAGGCTGCAGGCTAAATGTCTGGCACCTTACGGCCCACGTATTGTTTCAAACATAGGGGAGGCCGTTTCTCGCACAGCTGAATACCCCAGCCTCTCTGCACGAAGGGGCTACATTCTGCCACAGTCTGGCATTTCAGACTCTGTGACTATTTACCATCCCTCTACTTCATAGACTCTCATCATAAAGATCAGGTCACATAACTAACCCCAAACTGAGCACATTCTGCTCCCTGGTTGGCCTGTCTCACTATTTACCCTCAAAGTCAAAAAGGCTGTGACCGTGTGTGGCTGACTGATGGGGTGATTTGCTGTTACCAAGCATATCAACCTTGCTGGCTGTGCACATGAAGGCAAGAAGATCTTGGGGTACCCCCAAAGCTGGTTCCCTCAATCAGCAAGGCTTTCCCTCTGCCTTTCTAACAACGCCTGACTGTAATTTGTGCCCATTAAGTAGGCCCTTCTATGCCTAAGGAAACCTGCTTGTGCAGGTGTGCTGATGTGCACAGCACATTACTTCCAACGTGCCCTTCCAGGAAAGGGCCTGACTCCCACTTCTGGTGCACAATTCATTCTGACCCAAACATCCTATCTGCTGCGTGAACGCAAAAACATATGCACACACACAGGGCATCCCTCGTTTTCTCTGGAGTAATGGGAGCCTGGGCAATACTTTATTCATTTACCCACATAAATTAGAATGGAGCATTGAAAACACCAGTGACATCTACACAGATAACAAAATGTATTCATTATGGTCGGTGCTATTACAGTGACAGGAAATGCATTCCTAATGGCAGGACATTTGAAATAATGTGTTGCTGGATTCTGTGTCCATAAAAGCAATAATGAAGAAACAGGAGTGGGTCAAATAAAAGGAGTAAGAGGGGCACGGGGGGTGAGGTCTGGGCAATGTCAGTGAGACGGCACACCCACTGGATTCACGGGAAGAGAGTTACGATAGTTTAAAGGCAGGAGAGGCGAGAAGGGCATCTGGCTGACACTCTGGAGAACTGAGGTTTGAATCCTGGCTCTGCTATATGCCAGCTGTGTGATCCTGGGCAAGTCATGTCAATATCCCCTTAGCTACGTCAATATCCAGACTGCTCACTTTTAAAAGGAGGAGAGCTACCTCAGGAGGTAGGTGAGGAGGACATGAGAGAGCGTATGTAAGGTGCTCAGCTGCTCTGGTGGTAATAAGCGTATGATCAACATTAGCTTTCCTTTCTCTTCTGGTTATCACGAAATAAATGCACAGCTCTGTGATTTCAGGCACCATCTAGCTCTCTGAATCTCCAAATCCAAGTTTCTTCTTCTGCAAAGTGGCGCTAATAACACCTGCTCTCCCTACTGCGTGAGCTTGTTATGAAGAGCACATGAAATGGAATGTTTGGCATGTGCTATTGATTGGCTGACTTAGTCATTCTCAACTCACTCTCCCTGCTGCGTTCTATTCTGGAGTGTGGAAGGGTTAAATATGTGCATACCGAGCCTGTACTGCAGTGGCGGGATGGGGACATGGAAGGAGCCCAGTTCAAGCCTGACACAGAAGGATAAGTCTTCCGGTGGTGGGCGGGGGCAGTGTGCTGGGAAAGCGTTTACTTTTCTGATTAATACAGACATGGCCCTTCTTCTGACCCCTTCTCCAGGCTTGAACGTGGATATGGCACCCAAAGCTGCAGCCCTTTTTCAATCATAAGGCAACAATCACGAAGGAAAAGCCCAGGGAATCTCAGAGGCACATGGCAGTACTGACATCATTAGCCACTGAACCAAAGCCAGCAGTCACCTCCCTCCACACTTATTATGTGAAACAAATAAACCTTTGTTTGCTTAAGCTACTGATACCAGAGTTCTCTCTTACTCAAAGCTGAGCACAATTCCAATACAGTGCATTAAGTACTCCGGAGTATTAAAAGCCCCATATATATAAAGTACATGATCTTCCCTCTGCCAAGAAGTTCATTCCCTTGGACCCGTCTGGCTAATTTACATATATCCTTTAAGCATAGGTTTAGTAGTATCTCTTCTAGGAAGCTTTCCAAGACCCTATCCCTCACATTCTTCCCACACTTTGGACTTCTCAAAGCACTCCATAACACCCCTATCAGTGCACGTTACACTGCTTTGTAATGATCCGTTTACTTGTCTCTTTGCTCCACCAGTTGCTTAAAATGTCTCAACAGCAAGGATCCCTATTTTAGCCATTTAAAAAATTTCGTACCACTTGTCATAATACCTGGCACACAGTAGATAACTCATTAAGGATTTGTTGAAATACTGAATAAAACAACGAAAGAATGACCTGAAAGGGCATGAGGTAAATGATAGCCTGTGTAGCCTTAGTATCCACTCATATTTTTGAAACACTGCAAATAGCTTTCTAATTCCTATTATTACTTTCAGGGTACCTAGGTTGGGAAAGCATAGATCTAGACAGTGATTTACTGTTTTCAGTCATTCCACTTGATCCTTATTTGAGTTCATGACATTCCCTTATTCCAGCCTCCTAAATTATTTTCTGCTGTGTATTTATTGAGTCCATACTTATCTACACAAAACTAATTTTATTTCCTTCCTTGTTGTTTTAGAATTTACCCTTGTGATAACCAAAGACATCCTAGGAATAAATGCTATTTGGCACCAAAATAAATGTTCACACCATCCAGCAGCTCCCTTCCTAGGTGTCTTGAGCTCTGTCTGTGTGACTGCAGCTTCTGGAGGCGTCCTGCTGTCTCTGCCGTGTCTGTGTCCTTCCCATCCTTGGACTCACAGTGTGCAGGTCCTCAGGCTGAGCCTAAAGTATGTGGTTCTCCAGCAGGAAACAGATGTAAACTCTCGTGTCCTCTCTCTTCCAATAAAGCCAGCTTGTCTCCATTACTTATATAGATCACAGCCTTCTTGAAGTAACATTACTAATCCCATTGCAAAATATCCAGAAAAATGCATTATGATTCAGATTATAAATCAGAAACATGTTCTATTATTAGGCACATTACATTAAAAAAAGTCTAAAAGGTGAAGTGGTCTCCCTGTGACAGTCACCAGTGGCCAGCCTCAAGTCTGAACTCCCGTTCCCTTTGCCTCTAATGCTCACCATGCCCATTTTTGCTTGGCTGGCCCCTTTGTTCAGTCTGGTTTCAGCTGAAAAGTGACCTCCTTAGCCCTTCTTTGAACACCTTATCTGTAGCAGCTTCTTCTCCCCAGCTCCCTTCTATGGAGTCACCCTGTTTCATTTCCTTTCTAACACTGCATCTGAAATTATTTTCTTTATTTAGTGGTTTACAAGTTTTTTGTCTATCTCTTCCCACTTGAATTAAATTCCACCAGAGAAGGGATCTCATCTGTCTTGTTCGCCCTGTATCCTCAGCAACAAGAGCTGTGTCTGGCATAATATAGGTGCTTAATAAACTGTGTTGAAAATGAATAAGAAGAAAACGGACAGTGTGTATTCACTCAGTGAATCCATTTTGCTGCCCTTTACTTGAGATTCCCTTTGGGAGTGAGGATGAAGATGGGGTTGAGGGCTATCATGAATCCTTAGAGGTGGTGAGGTTAGCTTTGGGAGGCTATGTGGAGTTACGGAAAGAGCTAGAGTTCTGGTTCTGCCACTTTACTAATTGGAACATGTCCCTTACTCTCTCTGAGCTTCAGTTTTGTCATCTGAATGGTAAATTGTTTCAGAAGATCAGTATAACAATTAAATGAGACAGCGATGGCACACAGTAAATAAGTTAGTCCCCCTTTGCCTGTCCCTTAAGGCTGTAAAAAGAGGAAGTAGTCCAGGAGCCCCAGGAAAGTGGTCTAATGCTTTTTCCCATTCTAGCAGTCACCTTAGCAACCGCGACGATTCTGCACGGAGATAATGTCAACCTGCTGTATCACGGAGGTTAGACCACAGGCCAACTTTGAAGTCCTGAGTATATTCTCAAAACACTGAGCATGAGTCTACTCTGAAAGATTATTAGAAATTTATTCCTCTCTTCTCAACCTGACATCAACTTACATTAAGCTGAGGCTGATGCTATTTCACAGAGGTAAGCTTATAAATCTGTTTTAAAGAGCTTTGGGTACTGATCCTGCCACAACGTGTGCTTCTTGTAGTGTCATCAAAAGCACACATTCAAAGCCATCAAAAATTTGTGGTCTCCAGGCCTGCTCGAGAAACTTCTGGTGACATCTTCTTCGATAGGTATTTACTTGTTTGAACACACGTAATTCCTTACACTCAATTTATTCTACCCATTCATTTGTTAATTCAACATGCATGAACTGAGCGCCAACTGCATGTTTAGCCCTAGTAGTAAGAGTTACTATATCCTAGCAGTTATTAAATGTTAAACACTGTGCCAAACCCCTTATGAGCATCAGGTCACCCCACAGGCATTATGATTATCCCCATTTTAGAGACAAGAGAGCTAAACTGAGGAGTTTACATAAATTGCTTATGTGGACAATTAATGGTGGCTAGTACTTTAACCTAGGTCTTTCTGACACCAACCCCATTCTGTTTCACAATACTCTAGCAAGCAGGTCTTGAAAATACACTTGGTACTTATCAGGGTCCTAGATACATTCCTGAATTAAAAAGAAACAAGGCTAGACTACATGACCTTTCTCACGGTAGGCACTCCATCTTATTCTTCTTTGCATTCCCACACCCTTAAACAATAATGAGAATGTGGCTCCTGTTTGCAAAGATGTAGTAGAGACAAATAGACAAGTTTGCATGAAAGACCTTAAGAAGAAGCCCAAGACACAAAACTGTACAGGGTACAAAATGTGTGAGTGATTATAGCTAGAGAATGGGTTTTACTCTATAACCAAGCAACAAAATGAGGAGACTGGATTAGCCTGGCCATTAGAGACTCAAATGCTTACAGGGGCCTAGTAGGTAATATGAATGAATGAAGTGAATAAATTGGGCCAGGTGGAGTCTGGTAAATTGCAAAGTACATACCCCATCTAAGGAGCCAGCTGGTCAATGTCATGGGTAAATATAGATCCAGTATTGTCAGAAATTTTGAATTTCCAAAAGAAGCTGAAAAAAATCTGCTTTTTGACGTGAAATCTTTCAATTTTTAAATGCTGGTCAGTAATTCATAAATCGAAAAAAATACTTTATAAGGCAAACAAAACATATCCTTAGGCTAGATTTGGCTGATGACCCATCAGTTTGCGGTTTCTGAATTAGACTATATTTCATAATCTTTTCATCACCAAGGATCCCCACGTACCCTCCAAAGGTTTCAGAATTTGAAACTCTGTCTAACATACAACATTTCTGAATATTTAATTAGTTTTCTTGCACGAATTAAATAATCAATAACTGACAAATTAGGTCACCGTGGGGGGAAAACAGCTAACATAACTCTGCCCTGTTGCAGTTAAATGTAAGATTTCCCACTATAAGTTTTGAAATATTGAAAATAGTTCATAGACTTTTATTTCTATCTTCACAGATCCTTCTGGGGTCTGAAGAGCCCAGTTAGAAATTAAACATGTAGATTTCTAAGATCTGGTGACAGTGAGGCATAGTGGGAAAACGCGGGAACTGGAGTCAAACAGAATTGGGTTGAATCCTAGCTCTCCAGCTTAGTAGCCGAGTGAAGGTCAATAAATTATTTAGCATCTTTTCCTTATTTGCAAAATGGGAATAATTTGTGATCCATGTTTTTCTCTTACCATCATCATCTAATTAAAAGAAGGAGCCCAGGTAACAGCCCACTTAATACCATTATGATGATTAAAATAGTTCCAGCTCACAAATGAACAAAACAAAAGGTCATCTATCATGAACAGGAGCTATGACGACATGCACACTGATGGAGGAGGAGCACACCTATGACCTTCTATTACACCTTTCATCCAAGGAACTCCAAGTGCTTGATGACAGCCCGAAATTAGAGCTGGTGTGTTTATGAGTCTTGCCTAAAGTCGTGCCCTGCCTTAGGTGAGCAGATGCCAGAGGGTCTACGCCTTAGCACCTCTTGCTAAATAACAAAAAAACTGCTTCTTTGTTGCCACCACTAACATATGTATTAATAACTGAACTCCTCACTATATGATTTTATTATTCACAAAATCATTCTCACAAAATCATTCAACACACATTTACATGTGCTCCTCACAAGCACCCAGGCTGGGGAGGCACAAGTCAGCCCCATTTTGTGAATCAGAAAACAGGTTCTAAGAAGTTGGAACTAGTTTATGGACACCAAATTAGTAAGAGGTGGAAGTAACTCCCGTCACTTCAAATTCATGGTTTTTCTCATTAACCCGACCTATAGGAGGCCACAGCAAATGAGAAACAGGGGTGCTGTTAGGAGCCACGTGCTAGTTGAGTGAGCACTATTCTGTTTATCTGTGAAGTGCTAGGTGTATAAGAAATGGAACTTGTTCTGGGATGAACGAGAGATACAGGCACTTAGGGGCACTCTGTTGTCTAACTATAAAAAACTGTGTTAAGAAAAACTAAATTGTCATCTTAGATTACACACTAGCTTGCCTCTGCAGGGTCTCAGAGCAGAATATTGTTCAATTGCGCTTACCTTTTCCAATTTACCCTCCTGGCCTGCCCCCACCTGGGAGAAGAGAAGCCCTACAAACCACATGACTCCTCGGCCTCCCTGCCCCCCAACCTTCCCTACAGTAACTGACTAGACAGGCATGACCACCTAACTCAAGGGCAGCTAATTAATAGACATGAATTGGCTATATTTTCTCTTGGGACTGTGGTGAGGCAATGTTGAATCCTGCATCAGAAAACTGCTATATAGCAGGGGCCAAAGCTGCCAGGACAAGCTGGAATTATAAGGAAAGCAAACAGAGGATGCTGCTCTGTGGGGTGGAGAGTAAAGCAGGAAGCAGAAAGAGACAAAGAAAGAACAGAGACTGAGAGAGCAACTTCTGGTCTTAACCGATTCCCACGCCTATGCCCATCAGGTACAGAAATACTTCCTTTGATTGGGTCCTGTGAAATGTACCATGGCCTTTCCATACCCCACTGTGTTATCTGAGCAAGTGTGGGTGGATTTCTGTTCCTTACAATCAAATAGTCTCTGATTAATACAATAAGAAACAGGAGCCACAGTTATATCACAGAACAACTAAAAGAGTAAGGAATGGCTAAAAAAAATTTAAATCTTTCTTTTAGATCATACAGAAAGAGAAGGAGAGAATGAATGAATGAATGAGTCTTCAAAGTTGAAAAGACTCTATATTATGGCTGCCTCAAAATACTCCAAGTTTATTTCCATTATATCTATACTCTTTTTAGATATCTATACTCTTTTTAGAACGAAAAGGATTAAGCGTTGGCAAAGCTCTCTTCTTATAAAATAAAGCACAATGCTGAGGACTTAAACAGTGATACAGTACATACTTTCCCCTCGCGAACCACAGTTCAAAATTCCCTTGTTACTCACAGAGTGTACAATTATGATGTCCATTCTCCACCTGCCATCAATCAACTTACTGTTGTATAGCTCTGTTCAGGGTACTGGTTCAAATGGGTCAACAACTGTGAAATCTTCTCTGATTCCCTAGGAAGAATTAGTTACTTTTTATTCTGCTTCCCATTGCACTTCACACATCTATGTGGGTTCTCACACTGGTATATTATAATTCTTTGCTCATTTCTCAATCGGACTACAAGTGCTTTGAGGGCAGGGCCCATGGCTCATTCTTTAACCCTGTTGTGCCTCGCACAGTGTCTGACTTACAAGCTGGTGGAATAAATCAAGGCTCATTAACTTTGCCTCATGGGAGACTTCCTGGAAACAGTAATTAAGATTAAAAACTTTTTGGAACAAATCAACTGAGGTTACAACTACGCACACAAATTGTGTTTAACCATTTCAACTGAGTTAGCCTATAATTTTAGTTTCAAAAAAAGTACCAAAAGCATGTCAGAATTTAAATACCTGCTGAAAAGTTGCACTGCAAAACACTGCATGGAGTTGGGGATAGGAAGGAGGTTAAACACCTCAAACTGTTAAGTACAGCTCTCATCTTTGGTGAGCTCAGACTGTACCATTAATTTAATACTGAAAATTTAACTAAAATGACCACATGAAAAAAGTGCTGAACCCAGCATTTTGGCTGAAGTGGTTAAAATGCCAGGATATAGAGGTGGACTGAGTTTCCTGGAAACAAAGTTAATGGGACAAGCAGACACGGGTTGTTGGCAACTCAGCTTTGTAAACTACTTCTTATGATGCACGGTGAAACACTCACCTCTTTAATAACTGCACTTTCCTACTGGCAAAGCTGAGGGAGGGGGATAGGAAGCCATTAACAAGTGTGAGGTGACGCTGAAAGGGTTCTGCTGAAGAACCCATGGTGTCATTTGTTCACTGTATTCTCCACTTTCAAACAAGGAGACCAGAGACTTAAGAAGCTAAACTATGATCAAGGTACTACTTTTTTTAGTGGAGACCCAAATAATAAAGTAGAGTGCTGAGATTTCAAGGCTACAGTAGGTGCCTCCTGCCACCTCTCCCACTAAATTAAAGTTATCTGAATCCCAGGGAAGGAGCAACTTGACTTACTCATCTAGTCATTGATGGAGAAGTTGGAACAAAGACCTACCTGGGACCAGGAGAGACAATTCCTTCCTAATCTGCTTATGGAGAGCAAAGGGCAAGGAAGGTCCATCCTGCCTGAATCAAGTGATCCAAGAAGCAAAGGAGAAGAAAGATACGGCCATGTTGTTTTTTTTCAATGCAGTGACTGTTACCACATTAACCCTGCACAACAGAGAAGAGAGGCCAAATGACTACCAGACTCTCACCAATCAGACAAGTTACTCCTCTTCCCAAGGGAAGGAGTGAGTAAAGGATAAAAGAGGCAGAAGCATTCCCTTGAGAGGGAGGAAGAGTGGCAGAAATTTCTGATTCTGTGCATATGTGGTATGTGGTGGGTGAGGATAAGGTTTGTCTTCAGACACCCAGGCTGACACTGTGAAGGTATTATCATAACATGAAATACACTGGAAGAAGTGTAGAAAGATGTCAGGATACCAAAAGATGCTGGAGAAACGTTGTGCATAAGGCTACATTAGTCCCATGACCTCAAGGCTCTATGTGTTCCCAAGGACCCCACTTTGGAGATGAAAAATAAATTCTATCTCCTTTTTGGATTCACAACAAACTCAAGGAGAAAGTGACCTACGAGCAAAGACAAAGAGGAAAGGCACACAACCCAATGGGCTGAGACAAATGCAAACTGGAGTCATTATAACATCTTTCTCTCTAAGCCAACCTTCCCTCCCATTAGCATCCCTCCCAGTAGTCTGTGGTCTCCTAAGACGAAGACTCCGGAGTCTTAGCGCCAGAGAGGGATAGAGCTAGAGGGAACCTCAGGGGTCACATCAAATTCAGGTCTTTCATTTTATAAATGTTAAACTCAAGCCCAGAAAGGTTCAATGACTTGCCTGAGTTTATATAACTAAGTAGCAGCAAAGCGAGGCTTGGAAGCCAGCGCTGATTTAGATCTTTCTCTTTTATTTCTCAAATACAGCCACTCACTAAGTCCTCTCCAGTCCCCAAACCCACGTTTCCCCCACCTATTCTTTTCTCCCCACTGCTACTGTTCTAATCCAAGCCTAGAATCCTAGAACTTCAAGATCTTTCATGTGAATCACAGCAACGATATTCTAATCTTGTGGACCTTCGGGACTCTTCTCTCGATCTGAAGTCACTTCTCACTTGCCTCAAAAGTGATCCCCTGCTCACTGGGGTGGGCTGCACCGTTTTGCCCCTGCTCTTTTCCCCTTGCCAGCATGTCCCATGCAGGGGCTGCTCTTTAGACTTTGCCTTAGAATGAAGGAGAAGGGAGCAGAGCTAAAGCTGATCCACAGTGGACATGCAGTATGTGAGAGAAGTAAATGTTTGTTGTCACTGAGATTTCAGGGGCACTTACGTACCCATCCAGTTAGAACAGGGCCTTGCTCAAAGAAGGCACTCAGAAGATTTTTTTTTAACTGAATGAATGATCTCACTAATCCTCACAGTAATCTTATTTTAGATACTATTATCATCTTCCTATTGCAGATGAGAAAAGCAAGGCCTAAGGAATTTAAATAGCAGGGCTAGGGTTATATAGCTAGTAGGTGATGAGGCTGGAATTCAGAGCCAGAACCTCTGACCCCAAAGCCCATATTCTTAACCAGTGCATCACACTAATTCTGAGAACTCTTAAAACTGCTGGAGTCTAAAATACACATTCAGTTTTTAATTACGTATTATCTTAAAGCTGTCTGATTATTTCATATACTATATCATGCCTTGATATCCACAGGGAATTGATTCCAGGATGCCCCTCAGATACCAGAATCCATGACGTGCAAGTCCTTTATTTACATATAATGGGGTAGCACACACATATAATCTTCTGCCTTCTGCCATCTCCCCCTGGTTGCAGGCAAAGGTTCCCTCCTAAAGACTTCTTTACTGACTGATGATGGTTGATTCAGGACAAGAGCTCACCCTTTTTACTTCCAGTTCTCAGGGAGTCAGAAGGCTGGCTTGAGCACTCCTCACCTAGACTCAAGAGCTCCAGAGGCAAAGACTGAATTTTAAACAGCTTTCAGGTCTGATGGAGATATAACTTTTGAAGGAGTAGATCACTTCCTTCTTCCCAGATGTCAGCCCTATCACTCAAAGGCAGGGAGGAAGAGAAATGCCTTCTAGAAAGATTGTTTTAAGGGAAGAAAGAGGAAACAGTCAGGCCTCAGTTAGAAAAGCAAGAGTCAGCACAAAAAATCTGTTTATTTTGGGAACTATCTCAGGATGATACATTTGAGTTTGCACCCTGCTTTTCCAGACAGCAAGCAGCCTGCACTACTGCTGGCTCAGACAGGTTCTCCAACCTCATCGTGGACAAGGGACACAAGTCTGCAGCTGAAAGGGTGGCCACTGACATGAAAGCACCTCTGCAGCCCATCACTTGCCAAGGACAGGGAAAGAGCACTGCCCAAATCTCTCCACAGTCCTGAGTGCACAGTTTGCCCCATCCAAAGCTCTCACTGCTGCAGCCCTACCCTTCTCAGAAGGCTCAAACAGAGCAGACAGGGCATGTGTGTAGCTTTAAGTGAAAAGAGCAAAGAAACTAGCCTGGAATACTTAGCTTAAAACTCTTCTTTAGAGCAGGTGTACATGGGTGAACTTTCATTTTTTTAATATTTATTTACTAAATTATCTATCTATCTATCTACCTACCTACCTACCTCAGTGTAAGCCTACAGTGGTGATTTGAGAAGGCAGTAGAGAGAGTTGGCTAAGAATACAGACTCTACAGCCAGATGGCTTTGGTTCAAACCCTGGCGCTCTATCATTTACTGACTATGTGACCTTGGGCAAATTATTTGGTCTTTCTGTGTTTAATTTTCCTTTCCTGGAAAATGGGGATAGTTAACAGCCTCTACCCCTATGGGGCTATTATAAGGATTAAATGAACTCATGACACGTAACACTCTTAGAAAAGTGCCTGGCACACAGTAAGACCTCAGTCAGTGTTCGCTATTATAGCCATGATCATTATTATCTAAAGAAGAACCAAGGATTCATGAGTCCTGGTCAGTCATTTTCCAAGTCTGGAACACAGCAAAGTACTGCTCATGTATATGGTTATCAAATAGTGTAACAGACTTGCTATGCCTACTACTGAGATAAAGAAAAATCAAGTACAGATGCTGCCATTCAGAAACTCACAGGCTGTTGGTGGATAACAAAGGCAGATTCACAAATAACAGCTGCAGGAAAATGACCTGCACAAGGTGACAGACTGAGAATATAATCAAGTGAATCTAAGGTTTTCCTATTCCAAACGAGGGTTCTCTCTACAACTTTGAAAACAGGTTTTGCATAGCTATTTGTTTATTCAAAAATTAACTGAGTCCCTATAATGTTCTAGGCACTGACAGTACAGTGGTGAAAAAGACAAAGCTTTTACCCTCATAACATTTATTTTCTAGTGGGGAAGAAGAAAATAATAAGTTAAATACATTTTCATGCAGTGACAAGTATATGCAGAAAACCAAAGCAGGTAAGGAAGGAATGAAGGTCTGAAGAGGCAACATTTCAGCAGAGGCCTAGATAATGTGAGAAGGAGCCATGTGAAGATCTGGGGATAAGCATCAGGGGGAAGGGAACCCAAGCACGAAGGCCCTGAAGTAGGAAGGAATGTGACCTCTGTCTGAAGGAGAGTAAGAAAGCTGCATAGCTGGAGTGAGCAGTGGGGTGAGCAGCAGATGTGAGGATGGTGGGAATCTCATCTTGTGTGACTTTATCGGTCCTCTTCCCCCCAGGTTACTCTGAAGCAAGTTCCAGACATGATATAATTCATACTGGAGCATTCTAAATAGAATAATTACATGACTTCCTTTGTATCCTAAAAGATCATTCTAGCATCTATGTGAATAATAGAATGGAGGGGTTACAGTGAGGGGAAGGATGAGTAACAGTGGCAATGAGGGAACGACAGTAGAATTCTTGGAGAGAAATTATGTGGCCCGGACCGGTATAGTGAGGGAGTGGAGGTGAGAAGTCCTTGGATTTGATGTATAGTTGAGGGTAAATCTGACAAAATTTGTTGATTAACTGGATTTGCAATGTGAAGAAAAGAGAGATACTGAGTATGACTCTTAGGTTATTGGCCTGAGACAAGATGATGCCATTTACTGCGAAGGAGAAGTCAAGGTCAGAAGCATGCTGGAGAGGGAGGAGAACGAGTTATGTTTTGAACAAAAGCAGCTATGAGAGCAAAGGCACAGGATGTATAACAAGAAGGCGTCACTCCAAGTCCTGACTCTTGCCACTCCTAGCTCTAGCTGGGCCACCTTGGACAGGTCACTTACTCTCATTCAATTTCCTCATCTATAACATGGGGATAGCAAAACCACCTCTCAGGTTTGTTCAAATAAGGAAATGAGATGTCTGTGTACACCCTGTAAATTGTAAAGGTGCTGAATCAAGGGTAATCTTCTTGTTTCCTTTGTTATTGCTGATAAATATTTGTTTAAATGACTCATACATGAACCTCAGGTTACAAACACAATTATGTCTTAACAAATAACATTATGAAAAGACAACTTTATATCATCCAGTTCTGTTTTGCTTGTTTAATGCTTATACTTTCTAAGGGTATAGAGCATCATTTACATTTCTTATTTGCATATCTTACTATCATTCATGTAGGTTATCGCATTTGATCCTTAATATAGACAGAGTGGGTGCTATGGCCCCTAGATGACTGATGAGAAAACTGAGGGACAGAGAAGTACTATCAAAGGCCTGACATCCTAGTCTTATTGCCTTCCTCCCTTGGTCTGTAAGTCAGAATACTGCGATCCTGGTGTATAATCCACTTGGCATCAGGGCCTGGTCATATCAGGGAAATTTCTGACACATAGAATGCTGAGCACCTCCATGACCACTGGTAAAAAAAAAAACAAACACAACTACTTAGATGCAGCACTTAACAGTTTGCAAAATACTTTTATATATATATTTTCTTAGTTCCCCCAACCTGTGGTAGGCATGATAGCTATTAGATGTAAGAGGCACTGTCATGTAACAGAAGGATACGCCCACTTTATACACTGACTTAAAATAGGAAAAATGACATTTTTCTGTATTGCTTTGTATTTAGTAATGTTCCTCGTCACTGTCTGTTTCAGTCATTCATTCAACCAATATTTGAGGGTCTACTCCATACTAGGCAATGTGCTGGGTGCTTGGTATACACTGGAACTAAAACTTTTTTATTGTTAAAAAGTGACACGAATTATGTTATTAAGACGAAAAGAACAAAAAACTTATTTATGATGGCTATTTTATTTTTGAATGGAATCACGGACATCCAAGTTTCATTTTCATGTCAATTAAAAAAAAATATCCCAGTGGCCCTCTCTAGACTTTCTTTTGCCAGGAATGTGTACCAATTTCAATTATTTGTACCTCTGATAGCTACACTCCCATTTCTATTAGACATAAATTACACCAATAACAGCAGAGAAATGGTTCAGAAGACCTAGTTTTTTGGAGTACAACAAGATTTCAACCTAAGAGATGTGGACTCTTACTATATATTGCCTTACATTTCTTATACTCTCTTTCTAGATGGCAAATCAGCAGCAGTAGGTCTCAACATCTAGTGGACGATGAGCCACATCCAATCGAGGAACACTGTTTCTAAAGGATATTTATGTGATAGGGGTTAAAGGATCCTTACGGTCAATAAGTTTGGAAATGCTGGGTTAAACAAAGTAAATAAGTCTCATTATCACAGGACTGCTCGAAGACTTTATTATACCATGGTACTTGTGGAACTCCAAGAGGTGGGTAAATAAGCAGCATTTGCCAAACTTATCGGACCACGGAACCCTAGTTTAAAAGACTAAGTCAACAACTCAATCAGTGTTCAGTCTAATATTCATGGGAAGGCTCTGCACTGGGGGATTTCCATTTATAACTGCACATGACACGCATCTTTTTAGTAGGGTGCTGATTCTTTAAGCTTGGGGAGAGTTGAGCAGACACAGAACAGATGTATGGCCCTGATATGTGGAGGAGAGACCAATCACTGCATCGTGAGCACCGTGAAAAAAGGGACCGTTTTTGGTTTTCCTTTCTATGATAGTTGCGACACCTGGCGCTGCCTGGCACATAGCAGACATTGGAAATAATTTGTTAAATAAATGGCTAAATGGAATGAAACCTACAGAAATGAAAGGAGCTTATGTCAATTTCAGAATGAGTGGCTACATTGTTTTTCTGTCTTCAATGATTTTGATTTCCATATCTAGACTCCTAGTCAGTGCTTAATTTATTTCCTTAGAACAAAAGACTGAGAATTATTCCAACTGCCTTTTGCATCATGACCCTGCACTAATCTAATAAGAGAAAGGTTACATTGCTCTTTGTAGATGAACAGCACATTAATGAGATCTTCTTGAAATGATCCCACTTCCATTATGCAGACAAAATTACATTTTCCAGCATAATTATTGTGTCAGTCGAGCTCCCAAATTTTGATATTAATTGTTTCACTTGCAAAGGCAACATCAACTTATTAGTTTGTCAAACCTCTGGAAAATCAAGGGGAAGCTCATAGTTTTAAGTAGTGATTATCAACCTATACTTCTCCTGCATTCTATCTTTTACACATTTTCCTACTAGCCAGAAGAACTAGGAGAGTTTTATTCCCTGTATTAGGTTTTAACAGAAGAAGTAATGGGTTTCTTTAAAATGTGTTTTTAAATTACATACCACTTACATTCCTCAATCCTTACTTGAGACTCTAGACTACATGTTCTTTGAGGGCATGGACCATGGACTGTATTCTGAGCACCAAAGACAATGCCTGGAACAAAGTATGTGATCTGTAAATACTGCTGAATGAGCACCATGCTTCTCCTTTCACTGAGACTCGCTGTTTTAAAGGAAAATCTTCCTCCCTCTCCTTCTCTCTTCCCCCCCTTCTTTCCCCCCTCTCTCTCTCCCCCGCCAACTCTCTGTCTCTCTCTCATACACACACATGTACATTACACATACACTCTGGAATACAGGGAGGTCTTGCTATACACTGTGGCATTTTTCCCATGAACAATACATAAAACATGGAAGTTTGGTGAAAATATATCATTAGAGGAGTTTCGGACAGTCACTTTGCATTGTGTAATGTCATCTCCTCTTCTAAGCCTTAACATGCCCTGAGCCACAGAACAAGTTAGGAAGAAATCCTGACTCACACTTATTCATCTGGTCAGAGCTTGAGACACAGGGCTAATCTGTGAACTATGAGTCTGACAGATCTCAAACACATGATAGGACATTCTCCAACACTGCTTATCTAGTAATTTTTATTTTGTAGCTTACATTTATTCTACTAGAAGAAATATTATTTTCCTTTTTATTGTAAACTGTTTAAGCTACTTAAGTCTGATATTATTCTAGATTGGGACCACGTCTTCCTCATAGAGTAGTAGAGGTTTTATTTTAAAAACACAAATCAATAGGATAATAGGACTCAGTATATTGACTTAGTAGCTCTGTGACCTTGGGCAAAGTGCTGAACATGTCTAAGCCTGATATGAGAATAATAACAGCACTGTCCTCCTAGGTGGCTGTAAGGCTTAAATGAGATAGATGATCCATGCGGAATGCTTAGCTTACGTTCACTATTGCGATCTCTGAGGGGTTGATAGACTACTAGCCGTGATGATCAAGGATCTAAACAAGTTCATCACCTCTGTAAGTCTTCTTTTTATCTTCTTTCTAATATGCCACTCTCCCCTCATTCCATCCACAGAAGTAGAAACTCACAATGGGTAGGCCTTGTGGGTCCTGTTTTACCTCCAAGCGTGAATTCTTCCTGCAGAGTTTGGATAGTGCTTCTGGCTCGGTAATGTCATTTAGGGTAGTCATTTATGTGGCCCCCTGCATTTCTTTTTACAGCGTATGTAACTTCCTCTTTCTTTATTTGGTACCTTAAAGAGTCTTGATTGGCTGGGAACTCGACCCTTCATTTTCATTTATCAAAAATTCCTAACCAGAGGGGTTGAGTGCTGAATCCCAGGGGCATGCTGGGCTGGAGCATCTGTGCCTGGCCTTTTTATCTATGCAGCTGGCTGGTAATTGCTAAGTTTTCCCTTCTGAAACAATTACCCCCCCCATTTCTCTCCCCACCTCCACCCCACCCCCAGTTAATTATCAGTTCTAGAATTAAACTGCTTGCCTCTCCTGCTGTTGTCATGACAACAGTTGGCCTGCACCTGCCACTGGGTGAACAGTGGCTCTTTCAGAAGAGGTGATGGCAGTTGCCCGCTCCACAAAAGCCAGGGAGCAAACTAATGTTTACCTGTCTGGGGAGAGAAGTTCCTATTCATTCCACCTTAGGCATTTTCCTGGCAAGTTCCACCTCAACTTCTGTCTCATACAAACTGCTTGTTGGCACTCAATAAAGAAAATGAAAAAAATTTTTCTGATAAAAATGCCAAATCCCTGTTGGCTGGTCACAATTCCATCCATTAGCTTTACTTATTCCCAGCCAAGATGTTGGAAGATGTGAATCTTCCATCTCCTGAGAAAGGCAGGGTAGTGTGGTGGTTGAAGGCATGGAACTTGAAGCCTGACAGATCTGGGTTCTAATCCTGGCTGACTTACTTTCTAACTGTGTGACCACGGCTTAGTCACTTAACTTCTTATAATATCAATTTCCTCATCTGTAAAAAGAAGGTGAGAATAACTATATTTAACAGGTTTTTTAAGCTTTGAAATAATACACATAGGTCTAGCTCCTATTTTATGTTCGACACATAAGCAGCTATCACTATTAGAGCTGTTTAGCTGCTAACCCTGAACAACCCTGAAAGTCAGGGCAAAGTTGGCAGCTTGGTCAGTTTTAACTGGTTCTTGTCTGAATGGCAATACCTGCGAGATGGAATAAGACTGCACACTGCCCCACAGCATCTGGACCAAGATGCATCTGGCAGCCAGGGACAGCTGAGAAATGCTTCTTTGCCTACCTTCTCTGTAATTCTGTCAGCCCCTCCCTCTCTGTACAGTTTTTCTCACGCTCAATCTCACTTTCCTTTAAACAGAATTGATAGAACCAGAGGGGAAGAAGACATGTACTCACCAAGGAAACAAAATGCTTTTCTGTTTTACAACCACATTACAACCTACAGGGAACAACTGGTAGTGGTGCTAAGGAGTGGGGGAATGAGGCACTTATGTAAGAAAGTGTTTTTCTTCCCTAAAACGTCTGCTTGTGGCTAAAGAGGTATTTTTTTTATGACCCTATAACCACTCATAGGTAGGTCCTAGGTCCAAACAGGACAGGCCCTTGAATATTGGTCCTTGGCAAAGACCTCACCATTTAGGGTACCCCAGTTTTATCACAGCCTTTGGACACCCTTCTCAATGTTCTGAAACTACCTTCTTGCAGTTCTAATTTTAAAGAAACCTGCACTCAATGACTCTAAACTTCATACCGTCTTGAAAAGAAAAAAGAAAAAACCTAAAACAGAACAAAAAAACACACCCGCTTCTGCTCCCAGCATCTGGTACAGACATGTGCTGTGGGTTTCCGGGTAAAGAGGTGAATGCAGTTCAGCCACATGGAACTTACAAAAAAAGGAAGGCTCCTTGGAAGTTATGGGGAAATGGAATTATTCACCCCTTGCCTGCCTCTCACTGACAGAAAGTGAGAAGATGCTAGAGACCAGCACGTTTCTCCTAAAATGAAAAAGACACCACTAACAACATTTTGCCGTGGCTGCCACAGGTGAGGGAGGGCATAACCAATGACATCAAATTTAGTTATTCTTAAGACACAGACTGGAGTTTTTTGACTTCCTAAAATCTATTATGCTTAGTGCCAGTCCAAAATGGCTACGAAGATAAACCAGGAGGAAGAGAACTAGGCTCCAACCAGGCTCTTCAGCAACAGATCTAACTCAGGGACAAATGTGACATCAATTTAATTTTTGACTCGTTTCTAAGAAATATCTGTAGCCTTAAATCTATTTGGAAAATGTTGGTGCTTTAGTATTCCTTATCTCCATCAATTTAGAAGGAACTGGGTATCTACTCTCCAAATTTGATTGTAAGTTAGAGGAAGGCTGGAGCTGTCAAAACAAGGTATAAATAAGATAAAAATCAAACAATTTCCTTTTATAATTACTTTATCTCAGTTGCTTGCTTTTCCATATAAAAGAAGAAACCCAAAAGGAGAACACTTTTAATGTTTCATAAAATACTTGTCCTTTAAGTATAGTAAAATGTGCTGCTTGATGGAGAAACTGAGGCACAGAGAAAGCAAACAATTTACACATAACTCATGAGATGTGACTGCCGGAAGAGATCCATAAGATTCAAAAGTCCATCCATTTCTTCTATGAATAGGACCATGCGGTAGTCAAGCGGTAAAGCCTAACAGGAAACGGTACAAACCTTTTGGTGCCTCAAATGGCACACAAGACCCTGTACAAGGGAGACTCAGCCACCCTTGTCTCATCCCCTGCCAACAGTCCAGTCATGTAGCTCCTCACCATTCCCCATATAGCACATGCGTTTTCATTCCTCTGAGCCTTTAGAAATGCTGATCTCTGTGCTTGTATGGCCTTCCTACCCTTTGCATCTGCAAAACCCTACCCCTACACCCATCCTTCAAAGTCCAGCACAAATGCTATCTTTTCTGATTCTCTATCCTGAGTTAGTTGTATCCTATTCTACATCCAACATATTTATTATAGAGAATCTTTATACTGTAGTGGTTAAGAGCCCACATTCTCAAGTCAGCCTACTTGAATTTGAATACTGGCTCTACCACTTTTTAGCTGAGTGACCTCGTTAGTGTATGTATAACCTCTCTGCAACTCAGTTTTCTCATTTGGCTGAGAAATGAAGATAATGTATTAGCCACTTGTTAGGACTGTTGTGAGAAATAAAAAATGTTTAAAATACTTCGTGGTACATGGTTGGCAATCAATAAATGCTTCCTTATAGTAATTTATAATTATAATAATAATTATTATATTGCACTTAAATGTGAAATTAAAATTGTTTACTTAGTTCTCTCATTTGAACTAGACTTTGATATCTTTAAATGCAGGGACAAAGTCTTTTTCATCTTCGTATCTCTGAGGCCTAGCATGGGGCCTGGCAACACAGTAGACAATTGAAAATGAATGAAAAAATTCCTCTGTAATTTTTCTTGCTAAAGAGATTAGGAAACAGAGCTCCTAGAGGTAAATGTTATCCTGATAAGCTCTGAGGTCAAAGACATAAACAAGGTTAGCCTGTCAAGCATCATAACTACATATTGGATGGCAAACAAAAGTTGATTAGCATAAAACCACACCATGAAAAGTGACATCCAGGTCTCTTCCCACTGGGCCTTTTTTCTTAGCATTATGAAGCCAGAAAAGGCAGGCAGGTGTATGTCAGAATACAGGCTGCTCCTAGCTGGCATTTCCACTGTGAGGCAGATGAAATAAACTAGAGGTACCTCAGCTGACTTTTCCAGCGGTGAATGGATTCTCTGGTTATAGGCCAATATGCACAAAATAAAATAAAGTTGTGACTCTCACAGGTAAATATCTGAAAATCAATTACTTTCAGAAGAAGGCTTCCTTTTATTATAGATAGGCAGTACAATGCATAGCATGGCTTCATCCTTCATCTGGGTGAGTAGAGGATAAATAATTCATATCAGCAGAGGAAAACAAAGTCAGCTCAGGCTCCATAAGAGGGAAATGTGACAGCTAAGAGACTCTCTGTACTGAAGACCAACTTAGATGTTGGAACCCCACTTCTGGATAATACACAGCCCTGACAGTTCCACTCCATGTCACAGGTATCAGAGACATTTTCTTTGGCTTCCAGCTAGGTCTTCTGAAATGGAGATAATGTAAAAACAAAACCATACATTTGCAATCGGAGGACAAAAGAAACCTAAGCGTATCACTGACTTAGTCCCCTCTTATCTCTACAAACTAAGTCATCAGGAAGAGAAATGTCATATCTAAGAACATACATATGATTGTTATTTTAGAGGGGGGAAAAAAGAGTACCTAGTATATAGCCCCAAGAAAATGTTTAAAGAAACAAAATTGAGAAATGTACAAAAAAACTATCAAATTACAGAACCTATAAGCAGATTCTTTTCATTTCATATTTAATATATGACTGTATTCCTCCACATATTTAATATATGACTGTATTCCTCCACTGTATTTATATCCCAAAAAACTGGGTGCCGAGTGAGGGAAAGAAAGGCTAGTATTTACAGGGAAGTAAAAACAGACTACAAAGAAGCAAGGAGGTTAAAGGACTTGCCCAAGGTCACACCGTTGGTCCCAGGTAAACCAAGGATAGAAGGTAGGTCTGCTGACTCTCCTTGAGCTCCTATTCCTTCAGAACTCACTGCCCATTTGATCAGAGAATCAGCATGGGTCAGATTCACACTGATCTCAGCAGGAGCTTTTTGCCTGAATAAGAGCCAGCTCTGAAGATGAAAAGATCTACCAAAATCTTAAGTATGGCTGTTACTGTTAAAAAGCCTTTTTCTTCTTAGTTAAAAAAATTCACAGAAAATCTCAATCGCAAATCAAAATTTAAAACTGACCTTGCTCCTCTGTCCTCTGAACACAAGAGTTTAAGGGTCCTTCCCTCTCTGACTTCCTTCCACTACACAACAGCTCTAAGGCAGCAGAGCCCACTGCCACCCCCTCTCCGTGAACATACATTACTTCTCAGCAGGCTCCGGCAGGAGCACAGAAGGAGCCAATCTGCGAGGGCGCAAACACAACATCTCCCATAATAGCACAGAGGAGACAGAAAATTGCTGCCAAAAGTGTAAACTGCTTTTTTTTTGCTTGGAGAAAAAGAATCACCCTGGGCTTCAAAGACACCCTCTTCAAAGGTGACTCTACAGAGGTTAATATCCATGTTCCACATAGTAGGACTTCTGTTCCTCCATATGCTCCGAGAAACCTTGTCATCTGCACGACTGTATCATGGGTGTGAAGAGTAACTACTGGATGGAGGGGCAACAGGCAGCTAATTCTGCAGGGTCAAAGGAAGGCTTGGTTACCTGTTCCCCCGGGGAGTCTAAAAGCACCCCTTTTACTGCTGACCCTCAGGGGACACTGTGTGAGGATGAGATGACGAAATATCCCCTCATAATGACAGAGGCTAAGGAGAGGAGGGGTAGCGTGCAGCAAACAGATGCCACATCACTTCAACGTCAAAGCCAGTAAGAACTCCTAGGTGAGAGGAACAAGACCAAAGTGATGCGCTGACAAGTGGGCGTGAATCCTCTTATTCATTCAGGGTCACAGAGAGAAGTGTGCTGGCCTCTCAGAGACAGGTGGTTGAAGGCATGAGCTCTGAAGCCAGACTAGATTCAAGTCCTAGCTCTGCTTCTACTAGCTGTGTGATCTAGGGCATTCATTTCCTCATTTTACAAGTAGAATAATAACTACATCATAAGCTTTACATGAGGGTTAAAAGAGAATATACATAAAACACTGTACGTAGTAAAACTTAAATGGTAGCTTTGCCTATTATTGTTAATTACAGGACAAATACACAATAAAAATCAGAACAAGGCACAGACATGACCAAAAGCACAAATACTTGGCCACCTCACGTCAAACAGCTTGGGAAGTCAAAACTGAAAAGAAAAAAAAAAAGGCAGGGAGACTCTAGCTGGTAGAATGGAGAAAAATATAGATCTATTATAGACAAATAATTTTCAAAAGGACAGGAATTTTCCTTTGTTCTGACCACCATGGAGAGCGGCTGGAATTCAATTCTCCCTGAACTTCTGTGCAGACAGCAGGGAAGTGGCTGTGTGGAAAGAATACTAGCAAAGGAGACACAGGCATGAAAATCCAAGCAGACCTGGAACGCAGGGTCTCCAGATTCATTTCTCTTCCATCCCCTGTGCAGGCAGACCCACACTCCTTCTGTCTTCCTTACACATCAAACTCTCATTTAACACCGTCAGCAATACAAAAGCCTTTGGAACAAAACTCTGGCTTACTGAGACAGTGAAGTGTATATCATAAATGAGAGAAATTTCAGATCAAAGGCAATCTGCCCTGAAGTGTTAATTGGAAGAAACTGAGCCAAATGGTAGTTCAGCACAAACTGAATGGAACCAACAAGTATGAATTTAAAGGGTAAAAGGAAAATTTGACTCATCTTTCCTCTTTCTGCCAAATTGGAACATGATTTTTTTCAAGTGCTCATTTTACCAATAAAGTCCCAGTCCAAGAGAATCCCTACTGACATCCATGGCAGCCTGGCTCGAGGGAGACAGCGTGACATCTTGGTTGCTAGTAAAGAAACGCTATACTTCACCACAATCTTGTCAAAATGACAAGAAGGAATCTGCAATTAAACTCTGAAGCCAGTATCTCACACTGAATAGTAACTTTGAAGGTAATCTCTTCACAAGGTCCCTGTATTCTTCCAATCAACATGACTCTGGCATGTAGCCATAAAGACAAGATGAACGTGTCCATCCTTATCAGGCTCTCCCAAGACAAAAATGCCATTTCTATCCTGTGGAGTCTGCTCGCTACACCTGCTAAGGTATTTTCTTTATACTGGTCTTGTTTGAACTCTCTTTCTGAGGAAGAAAAGGTCTAGGGCTCTGCTTGGTCTGGATTTTAAGGAGCTGGAGCTAGAGCTAGTTTTGAGCGAAGAGGCAGAGTGCCAAGGAGATAATTTAAAGAGTTTATCTAAACCAAAGGTCTGTGTAAAATGGTGAGAACTTGGTCAATAGCTAGAGAAGATGTTGATATAAGCTCCCATCACTAGCCTAATCTAACTAGTCTCCCAGGCTCTGACCCACCTCCAATCCATTTTCCATTCTGCAGGCAGAGGAGACTTCCCAGATGCAAATCTACTCAGGTTAATCCATGTTTTAAATTATTTAATGCCCTCCCACACTCTGCGGGAGAGAGCTCAGATACCTGAAGGAGGCCTGTAAGACCCTCAGTGATCTGGACTCTGCTTTCTTTCCTCCACTCTTCTCTTGTCTGGAGCTATTACACAAGTTGTTTCCTATCCATAGGACAGCTCTATCTCTGCCTCTCCTTTGTCTGCCTTCTCATCCTTCAGACCTCCGTTTACACATAACCTTTTCTGGTGAGCTTCCCTTCCTAAAGCAGCCTAAACTTCACTTAATCATAGTACTTCCCCCAAAGGAGAAGTGCCCAGTTATATGCCTGTCTCTCCTACTAGACTTAGGATCCACAAGGCAGGGACCATGTCTGTCTTAATTTTCATTATATGCCCAGTATATAGCACAGGGCCTATACACTGGGTCATGAGGAAGGGAGGAAAGAAATGAACCACAACATAAAGGGAGCCTGTTCCTGAGAATGGGGGGAGGATGGAATTTAAAGGGATTCCCTGAAGCTCTGCAGGTTTAAAGCGGGATGCCTGTAGCTTTAGCCACAGAAGACAAGGAACAAGATCTAGGCTGAGAACTACAGTTCTCAAGGGAAGGAAGCAGCAGGAGATGAAGATGTGGAATAACATTTGGCACTAAGAGAGAGCCTCAGGATGTGGGGAGGGAGAAACGAAAAAGAAGAAACTGTATTTGTTGATTTGTAAATAAAACCAAAGAAGGGCCAAATCCTGGCTCCAGTAAGGTAACCTTGGACAACTCATTTAGCTTCTTTCAATGAGAAGCTTGAATTAGATAAGTGATTTTCTTTCTTTTTTTTTTTTTTTTGCGGTACATGGGCCTCTCACTGTTGTGGCCTCTCTCGTTGCAGAGCACAGGCTCCGGACGTGCAGGCTCAGTGGCCACGGCTCACGGGCCCAGCCGCTCCGCGGCATGTGGGATCTTCCTGGACCGGGTCACGACCCCGCGTCCCCTGCATCGGCAGGCGGACTCTCAACTACTGCGCCACCAGGGAAGCCCTAGATAAGTGATTTTCAAACTAAGTTCTCAGGAACTCTAGGTTTCTGCAGCAGCCCCTCAGGGTCTATTGCAAGGAAGAGAGAAGTTTCACCAGTAGATGTGGTCCCAACTTTAACCAAACAAAAAAACTGTTTTGCATACACTGGAGTTCTACTTAAAGCCCATTTGAAAAAAAAGGTGTTTCTACTAAAACTAAAGTTTGAATAGCTGTGGCCTGGATGAATGTTCTGATACCTCCCAGACTTAACAGTCCTGGATCCTACATGACAGAGGGGACCCAACTGGACACTGCATTTTACTTTGTACAAATGCCCCTTGATTGTGTTCACAGCATAGCTATAGCATTTCCTAGAGCTTGTTCTCACTGCCTGAGCAGAAAGACAGGAAAGGTAAGTAAACTAAAGTCCAGGTTCACTACAAGCCTGAGGCAATGATAAAATGCACTTTTAAATTTCATGTGGTGAAACAGAAGCACAAAGGAACATTTTTTTTTTTCCTAAACAAAGTTTTGTATACCTATGACCTCAGATTCACTGTATAGGTGTCTTGAGTCAGACCCAAGGATGTTACAGGTCAGAAATAAAGAATATTGAAACCAGAGTCCATTAAAAGAAAAAAAAAAAGGCAATCCAATTCCAATCAAGAAAGAACAATGCAAAAGTTTATTCAGTCTACCTGATACCTAATTACCATTCAAATATAGTACCTACTTGTCTCAACAAGGTATTCTGAATGTGCTACAGAATAAAGCAAAGTTACTATCATTACATACTTTAAAGACTATCTTTATCTGAAGGTTACAGACAGGAAATGGCATAGATGGGGAGGGAGATGGGAATCTTACAAAACAAGATCTTCAAAGCCCTGGAATAAGATGGAGATCCCTTTTCTGTGCTGTTCCTTGGCTGGTCATATTTCACGGGGCATTAAAAGGCCACAAATGTCACTCTACTTCAGTTCTGAGAACAGACAAACAACAATAATGTGATCTTACCTGGGTCCTTCCTCGTCGCCCTGAAAGAAAGAGAAAGAAACAGCATAAGAAATCAGGATCAGTAGAGACTGATTTAGATTTCTTTCTTTTCCCTCTTCCCTCCCAACCTGAAAGCAAGGCTTGTACATTTATTGTAACAGAGACAAGCCAGTAGACATCTAAGGGCTAAGACAAGGGCTAATATAACCCAATGTTCAAACCGCCCAGCAGAGATGAGCTAATAATTTGCCCTTGTAAGCAGAGAAGTGAATGCATAGACCTAGGAGGCCTAAATAATAGCCTTGCCTTTTTATTTGTATGGCTGGCAGTATTTAGTTCTGAGCAAACTGACAGCCCAAAATAGCAGCAGGTCTTAAGCAAAAGCTGACCAGCTCCAAAAGCATCAAGCTGTTTCCCTAAAAGACTCACCTCTGCCTTGGTCTAGCATTTTTTTTCTCCAAACAAGAACGCAGAAAAACTCTAACGTAGAGCACACTGTGGTGCAAAAGGCTCCGAACTGGGACTCAGGAAATTGGAACGCTACTCCAAGCTCCATTATTTATTAGCTATGTGCTCTTGGGCAAGCTGATTAATTAATTAATCTGGACCTTGGTCTTTTCCTTTGTAAAAGGACAGTTCTGACATTTGATGATCCACATCATTCTTCAGCCAAACAATGACTTTTTTCTTTTTCTCATTCACTCTTTACAAAAACAATGTGTGAGGGCAATTTTGCCAGGTAATGTATTCTGTGAGCCTAACTTTATCAGTGATCACAGCAGATTTCTTTGAGCCTCTTTTTGGGACCAAACCAGATTCTTCAAATGACACTCAAGCCTTTTCCAAGGGACCTCACTCATCCTTTTGGTGACAGAGTATCTTTTACATCCTCCTCTTTAGTCATTCAGGATTGGTTTCAATAGACTGTATCTCCTAGTTGGAGATAACTCCCCAGACAACTTATTTGATTGATGGATGGACTGATTGGATGATTCTATAGGTAAGGTATAAAGGAGAATGAGCTCTAGAGTCAGACACTGGATTAAAATCTTCACTCCATTATTGCTTGCTGTGTTACCCTGGTCAAATTATTTTGCCTCTCTTAACTACAGTTTTCTAATTTGTAAAATAGGGGTAAAAACTGTCCCTATAACACAGGATGAGTATGAGGATTAAGTGAAATAATGTATACAAATGTCAAGCACAGTGCCTAAGATACAGAATGCACTTAATAAAGGTTATTATCAATATCACTAACAATTCAGTATGATTCATTAAGAAGCTATTACATGCGGGTGCTGAGGGTAAAAGATAAAAAACCCATAATGATCTATCCTCCTAGGAGCTCCCATTCCGGAGCAGGGGAAACAGACAGAAAATGAACTATGACTAAATGTCTTAAGGGTGCTACCAAAGACATAAACTGAATGCTGAGGAAGTGATAAACACTGCCTCTCCTGGAGAAGAGGGAGAAGGCTTTACAGAGAAGGTGACATATATACTGTCACTTGAGGGATAAGCAGGATTTTCCCAGGCCGACAACAGAAGATAAATGGGAAGAGCACTGGAGTAGCAAGAGCAAAGGCACAGCAGTTTTTAAAAGTGTAGGTTTAAGGAATTTTGAGTTCTGTGAAACTAGAGTATGGGGATGTATATGTGTGTGTCTTGGGCAGGGGATGTGGAGGTGGCAGTGGTGTGGGGCTGAGGGGCTGGGAATGCAACAGAGGTAAAGGGAGATTGCCAGGGCACAGGCCTATAAAGGACCCTGGCAGCCAAGAAGGTGATTTGTAACAGATTATATTCAGTACACCGGAGGTTGGATAAAAAAGGCATTTTTAGCAGACTGTTAAGAATTTGCAGTATTGGTAAGGGCGCTAATCATCTAATGAAAGAGAAGTGGGGCAAGTGGTGGAAGGAGGGGACATAAACCTCTGCAGTTTACTTGACTGGCATGTCTCATGGGAACTATAATCTCGTGAGAAAATTTCATATAATTTAAATTTAATATGAGTTACATTAACTATCAATGACATAATTAAACCTCAACACAATTTTTAAATTATCTTTGGATTTTAAAACATAATTATCTCGGAGAACTGTATGGAAAAAAGTATCCGAACCTTCTTCCATGATTTACAGCAAGTCCTCACAATCACAAATCTTGGTACAATGGTTAAGAGACAGGCTTTCTGAGTTAGAGAAACATGGCTTCAAATTCTGGTTCGTCAATTCCAACAGTGAAGCTTTTGGCAATTTACTTAACTTTCCCAAGGTTCAGTTTCCTCATCTACACATGGAAATCCTAATTCTTACCTCACAGGGTGGCTATATGGATTAAAATAAGTGAAAAAATATGTATAAAACATGACATAAGTATCTAGCATAAGTGTTCAACAAATGGTGGTCATTACTGTACTTCCCTGAAATGTTAATTAATAACATTTCTAGGGAGAGTGGGGAGAAACAGAGAAGATGGAATACAAGACTTTGCTTTACATTCATCCATTTCTGCTGCTTATAGGTAAGTGGTTATTTTCAAAAATAATAATCACTATCACAAAGCATGGGAAAAACCAGGGTGAGAGTTTCACTTACGAAGAAATGAATGAAAGAATATACACACATATAATTACAAGGCAATTTTGAACAGGTCAGCAGACATTCAGAGGATTGCTAATCTTGCTTGTAAAAGGTGTGCCCATACTCTCCTCACTACCTGAAGTGCACATCCCTATTCTGAGATCCTAGTTAATTCCCATCCATCCTTTAAGGTCAAGCCTCACTCGGAAAATTTTCCTGACAGATTGAGTGGAGTAATCCTCCACATCTGTATAGGTCACATTTCTGGGCTAGTTCTTAAAGCAGAAAACTGAAAATGACAGCACCATACAGTGTCTCCCTCTTTGGATTTCAGCTCCTTGAGAACAGAAACTGTATATTGTTCATCTCTTTATTCTCTACACCTAGCACAGCACAAGGCATATAGTAAATAATTATTCAAGAGAGGAAAGAAGAGAGGGCAAGATATAAATAGGATTTAAGATTAATTTCTACCCCCATTACGAGTAAATTCTGATTTCAGAGAGTATTAGAACTGAAAGTCTGTTAAACAACAACTTCCATTTCAATGACTTGTTAGATTAAGCAATGCTCCCAAATCCCTCTGTAAAATATCCTGAGTGCTCTTGGCTGTTAGGTTACACTCTATCTAGTACAACCTTCCATTTCTACTTCCACCAATGAAAATGTATGTTCACCAAGAATCAAACAAGTTTGCTCCTAAGCCTGCTTATATCAATGGAACTTGTAATTATGATGACATGTTTTACTAAATAACAAAAAATGAGTGCAAGAGACAACTGTTGCTCCATGAGTTGTTGCTTCCATGAAAATTAAGTTGAATGCTTCCAAAGCAGTCAATAAAGATGAATTACTTAACAATTGCTGTCAATTTTGATGTAGGTGACACACATGCAAAATATTAGAAAATATAAAGTATAAAAGTCTAACACCTCACACTGGTCAGAATGACCATCATTAAAAAGTCTACAAATAATAAATGCTGAAGAGGGTGTGGAGAAAAGGGAATCTTCCTACATTGTTGGTGGGGATATAAATTGGTGCAGCCACTATGGAGAACAGTATGGAGGTTCCCTAAAAAAACTAAAAATAGAGTTACTATATGATCCAACAAACCCACTCCTGTGCATACATCCAGAAAAGATGAAAATATTAATTCGAAAAGATATATGCATTCCAATGTTCACAGCAACACTATTTACAATAGCCAAGACATGGAAGCAACCTAAGTGTCCATCAACAGATAAATGGATAAAGAAGATGTGGTATATATTTATACACACACACACACACACACACACACACACACACACACAATGGAATATCACTCAGCCATAAAAAGAATGAAATAATGCCATTTGCAGCAAGATGGATGGACTTAGAGATTATCATACTAAGTGAAGTAAGTCAGAGAAAGCCAAATATCATATGATATCATTTATATGTGGAACCTAAAAAAATGATACAAATGAACTTATTTACAAAACAGAAACGAACTCACAGACATAGAAAACAAACTTATGGTTACTAAAGGGGAAAGGGGTGGGGAGGGATAAATTAGGAGTTTGGGATTAACAGATATACACTACTATATATAAAATAAACAAGGACTGACTGTAGAGCTCAGGGAACTATATTCAATACCTTGTAATAACCTGTAACAGAAAAGAATCTGAAAAAGAATATAATTGAACACTTCGCTATACATCTGAAACTACCACAACATTGTAAATCAACTATACTTCAATTTTTAAAATGGCATTTAAAAAGTCCAGGATTCTACATTCCACTTTCTTCAAATGTTATCCTCCTCACTTATAGAGAGACTGAAATTGGACCTTACAGACGATAGAGCATGGGTTTGGTTAATGCCAGAAATATGACACTCCACTCCAAACAGCAAACCCATATCCTCAAAGAAAAGACCCTGACTTGGAATCAAAGAAATATACAGATCTTTATTTCAAGTTTAAAATAAATGTTTAGGGTATTCATGTATCATTTTTAATGGTTAAACTAACTTCTTCTAAGATTATCTCACTGCAGCTCAGTACTCTTCTCTCAAAACTAGACAAAAGATGGAAATTCTCATGACATGCAAGTAAAAATAAAGACACATTTTTTAAATACTTTGGCAAAGAGTTTTGTAAAAGATATAACTAAATTCAGGCAAAAAATGAGAGATTTTAAAAACTGGTGATAAAAATACACACTGATATAATTGTTCTATGGACAGTTTATAAATACGCACAAGCCTAAAAAATGTACATACCTTTGACTCAATAATTACTTATGATTTATAAACTAAAACATTCACTACAATGTTATAAATGACAATAAGAAGTTGGAAATAACTTAAAATGAGGTATAAGTCAAATTTGTATCACTGGTTCAGGGTTCGAACATTATGTTTATGAAGGATTTCTAATAATATGAAGAAAACTGAAAATATGACATTAAGAAAAATATGGCATGAGGATGAAGGTGTTAACTAACTTTACTGGGGTAATCATTTTGCAATATATACATGTATCAAATCATCACATTGTACACCTTAAACTTACATATGTTATATGTCAACAATATCTCAATAAAGCTGGGGAAACACATACACACACACACACAAAATTAAAAAATAGAATAAATATAACACCCAATGATAACTATCAAGTTAGTGTGTTATATTTATTTTCTGCTGTGTCTAAGACTTTTAAACGTTTTATAATGATTAAAAAAGAAATAACTTTAGTTATTTGAAGAGGGGAAAGACCACATCTTATTGAAGAGAAGAAAGACCACAGGACATAGAACTGGTATTGAAACTCTTCCCCTACCCTATATTTTATAAGATGACCAAAAAAGATTTATTTAAAACACATTTTAAAAAAATGTCACCATGAAACCTTGTAATCTTTGGACTCCTTCAACCAGAAACTCTGTGATTCTACTTGACCTAATCAAATTCATCTATCCTGGAGGTTTCTTAAAACAGATACACTGTGTTAATGTTCTGGTTTTAGAATAATCTTCATAAATCAAAGGCAAATAGCACTTGGGCAGGTGGGATATCTAGACACATTGTTTTTATCAGCTTTATTGAGGTATAATACCATAAAATTACCTGTTTTAAGTGTATATAAATAACTTTAAGTAAATTTAGAGTTATGCAACTATTATTACAAACTTGCTTAAAAACTATATGTACACATACACACACACAAAAAAACACAGATATGAAATTATCTTTTTTTCCTTCTTAATTTCTTTAAAAGCATATGGCTTTAAGCTAAAATTATAACTGTCTTGCAGTGTTTATAACATATGTAGATTATATACATGTGACAACTATAACATAAAGGATATGGAAAGAGGGTCAGTTGGTCTATACAATTTCAAGCTATCTACATTTTATGTGAAGTGGTTCAATATTAATTTTAAGTAGGCTGAAAATTTAAGGATCTGTATTATAATCCTTATGGAAACCACTAAAAAATAATGCAAAGTAACACAGCTAAAAGGCCAATGGATATATAACAATGGAATTCAAATAAATGTTTCAAAAATCCAAAAGAAAGCAGGAAAAGACAATGAGAGGAACAAAAACAGAAGAACAAACAGAAAACAAATTGTAAAATGGAAGACCTAAATTTAACCATATTAAGAATAACATTAAATGTTAATGGACATTACACTTGAATTAGAAGGCAGAGATTATCAGAATGGATAAATGACTAAGACCCAGCTATAGGCTGTCTGTCAGAGACATAATTTAACAATACAGACAGACTGAAAGCAAATGGATGGAAAGAGATAAACCACAAAAACAGTAGATTGGCTCTACTAACATTAGATAAAACTGTTATCAAGACAAAGAGTATTATCAGAGAAAAAGGGAATGTTCATAATGATTAAAGGGTTGGTTTATCAGGAAGATGTAACAATCATAAATATGTATTTGCTTAATGACAGAGCTTCAAAATATCTAAAGAAAAGTTGACAGAATTAAAGAAAGGAATAGATAATCCCTAATCATACTTGGAAATTAAACATCCCTCTCTCAGCAGTTGATAGAACTAGACATAAAAATCAGTAAAAACATATATCATCTGAACACCTGACTGATATTTAGTAGAACACTACCTCAAACTACAGAATACATGTTCTTTTCAGGTGCACATATGCATTCACCAAGACCATATGTTGGGCCATAAAGCAAGTCTCAGTTAAGTGTTAGAAGATGGAAATCATTCAGAATAGGTTCTCTGATCACAACGGAACTAAATTAGAAATGAGTAACAATAAGATAATGTAGGAAAACCCCTAATATTTAGAAACTAAACAATATACTCCTAAATAATCAATGAGCAAAAAGGAGAAATCACATGGTAAATGAAAAAATATTTCAAATTGAACGATAATGAAAACACAACATAACCAACAAAGTTGTATGATTCAACTACAGCAGCAATTAGAGGGAAATGTACTGCTCTAAAAGTTTACATAAAAGAAGAAAGTAGTAAAATCCGTGATCTATGAAGCTAGATAAAAAAACAAGGTAGGGCTTCCCTCGTGGCGCAGTGGTTAAGAATCCGCCTGCCAATGCAGGGGACACGGGTTCGAGCCCTGCTCCAGGAAGATCCCACGTGCCGTGGAGCAACCAAGCCTGTACACCACAACTACTGAGCCCGTGCCCTAGAGCCCAAGTGCCACAACTACTGAAGCCTGCACACCTAGAGCCCATGCTCTGCAACAAGAGAAGCCACCCAATGAGAAGCCCGCGCACCACAGTGAAGAGTAGCCCCCACTCACTGCAACTACAGAAAAGCCCACACGCAGCAACAAAGACCCAACACAGCCAAAAAAAAAAAAAAAAGGTACAGATGATAACAAGTTAATTCTTAAAACAAAAACAAAAACAAAAAAAAGGTAAACTCAAAATAAGTAAAAAAAAAAAAAAAAAGCTGATGTAAACAAAATAGAAAACAAAGAGTAAAATTAACAAATCCAAAAGTTAATTCTTTAAAAAGACCAATAAAATTAATAAAATACAAGTTAGGCTGATCAAGAAGGGGGAAGATCACAAATTATTAGTAACGGAAATGAAAGATGGCTATAGACACGTCAGAGGCTACAGACAGTTAAAAAATGATATGAAAATACTATAAACAACTTTATACTAGAAACTAAAACAACTTAGATGAAAATGACAAATTCCTTGAAAATTACAGCTAATACAAATTTTGAAAATTTTAAATCAATATAAAATGAAAAAATTTGACTAGTTCTATATTAAATAAACTGAATTGGTTATCAAAAACCTTCCCATAAACTCCAGGACAAATGGTTTTGTTGGTAAATTCTATCAAACATTTAAGGAAGAAATAACATCAATCTTCCATAAACTCTTACAGAAAACAGATGAGGAGGAAATACTTCTCAGCTTGTTTTCTGAGGCCAGCATAATCCTAATACCTGACAATCCTAAAGCCTGACAATTACATTATAAAACTACAAATTTACAAATGAATATCCCTCTTTGAACACAGACATAAAAATCTCTAACAAGATATTAATGAATTGAACCCAGATAATACATTAATGATCAAGTGGGAGTTTATCTCAGGAATGAAAGGTTGATTTAATATTGTAAAATTAACCAATGTAATCAACCATCACAACAGAATAATGGAGAAAACCCACTTAATCATTTCAATGGCTACAGAAGAAAATCTTACATATACCACGTTCATTTGAATTATTGTTCCCCGTATCTAATGTGTCATTCCTCTCTGGCTGCTCTGCTTTCAAGATTTTTTATTTGTCCTTAGTTTTTGGAAGTTTAACTTTGATGTGTCTGGGTATGGATTTCTTAGATTTATCTCACTTGGGTTCACTCAGCTTCTTAAATCTCTAGGTTTATGTTTTTCAACCAAATTTTAGGAGTATTGAGCCATTATTTCTTGAATTTTTTTTAGCTCTATATTCCTTTTCCTCCCCTTACTGTACAAGTGACATGTATGTTAGATCTTTCTTTATTGTCCCATAGGTCCCTGAGACTCAATTCAATTATTTTTCAATCTTTTTTCTTGGTTGTTCAGATTGGATGTCTATTGATCTGTCTTCAAATTCACTGATTCTTTCCTCTGTCATTTCCAATTTGCCATTGAGTCAGTCCAGTGAAATTTTTATGTCAGTCACTATTTTGCAGTTCTAAAATTTCATTTGTTCTTTCTTTATAATCTTCTATTTCTTTGCTGATTTTTTAAATTTTTCATTTGTTTCCAGTTTGTTATTGATTATTGAGACATTTTTATAATAGTGACTTTAAAATCCTTGTCTGATAATTCCAAATACTATGTCACCCTATGTAGGTGTTGGCATCTACTGATTTTCTTTCTCATTAGAGTTGAGATTTCATTGGTTCTTGGTATGATGAGTAACTATGGACTGTATCCTGGACATTATAAGACCTGGTTCCTGTTTAAATCTTCTATTCTAGCAGGTAGTCAACCTCTTTAGGTCAGAACACATGTCCTAGACCACTTTTGTGGCTTATGGTTCAAATGTCAATTGAGTTTATAAAGCTTTTGCAGCGCCATTCTGGTCACCTCCCTCAGGTGACAGTGCTCCAATGGAGACTCTATAGTCTCCACTAGTGTTAGCTCAGGAGGAGGAAGGGCACAAACTCATCACTACACAGTAAAAGGGGATGGTATAAATCCACCCACTGACTCAGTTGGCGAGGGGCTTTGCCTAGTTAATGCAGGAGTGGAAGGGAGGAATTAAAGTTCCATCTACAGTCTCCATAGGGGTGGGCTGTTATTCCCTTCCTATTACTGTGGGGGAGGGGTATAAGTCAGAGTCCCACCTTCAGGCTCCATGGGAGGTGGGCACCATTCACTTCTGAGAGGGGCAGGTAGAAGTTAGACTTTTACCTAAAGGCTCCATGGAGAAAAAAGTGACACCTCATTGCTATAGGCGAGGGTATAAAATAGACTGCATTACTGTGGTGCCACTTGGGGCTGGGAAGGGATTCACTGCCACAATATGCAGGTATTATTAAAAGGCTTCTCTTCAGCTGAACTGCCCTTTTCCCAGTCCTTTGGCTAGAGAGCAGGTTTTTCTTGGAGATGTTCTTTTTGCCTATGCTCATTAGCATTTCCAGTTTGCAGGGCACCCAGGCCAGGATATACAGGAAGCAAGAAACCCCCCCCACCCTGCCCCAGGGTACTCATTGCTGTGTGGCTCCTCATATCCCAAGGTCCCTGGTCAGTCTGCCATCTTTCCTCCACTTTTGAGAGTCTTCTGGTAGGTGACTTAGTATTTTGTCCAGAAATTTTTACTGTGGTTAATGGAAAGAGTAAAATGAAATGCATTTACTCCATCTTGTTCAGAACCAGAAGATGCAATTTGTTTGCAAATGCAAAGATAATATGTATTGAGGAGTAGAAGGTTGGAAAGATGGCTATATATATAAAATGAATCAGTATAGTAAATTGTTAGCAGCAGAATCTTGGTGCAGGTATATGGGTGTAATCTGTAAAAACTCCTTTCAACTTTGCTGTACATTTGAAAATTTTCACAATAAAATCGTGGGGGGGATCTTTTGATTAAATTAAAAATACAGGTAATTTAAAAAAATCTATACCATGCAAAGAGAAGAAAAGAATTCTGTTGAGTGAAAGAGAGGTACTGGAAATTTGCTCTGATCACTAAGTTAACAGATTAGCTGGAACGAGAGGCTATTAGATAATAACAGCTCTGGGTAAAAGCTCTAGCCAGATGTATGCTACTTCTCATTGTTAATAGCTCATTTTGTCCATCGCCTGGTACTTAGTCCTTGTCATCTTTATATCCCTGAGAGTAATTCCATCAGAGTTAACAAGGATAGTGCAGTTGAGTCACTGAAGTACTTAAAGGACAGTTAATGTTGGGGAAGGACTAAATCCATTATTTGAAATGAAAATAAAAGAGAGGGAGATGTCTTTAAAAATGAAATCTTTATTTTTGAAAAAACAACCTAATCAACACACAGAATAAATGTGGAAGGTCCAATCTGAGGGGAATTGGGCACAGAGTTATGCCAATGATCCCCTGAGTTAAGGTTGAACTTTTTAAGACACAAAATCTACTCCAATATTAAATAAAAAAATTTAAATTAATTAATTAATTTTTTAAAAAGACACAAAGTGACCACCTCCACAGAGTAGAAGGTCTTAGGAATGCAAGGCTGTCTAGGGCACTGATTATCCTTATTCTTCCCACAGATATAAACGGGATGTTTGATATACAGCATATAGTAGGGAAAAAGCACAGGCATGGGAACAGGATGGACTGAATCCTGTCTCTCTTTTCTGCTAACTAAATGACACTGAGTCAATGACTGCAGTTCTCAGCATCTCAATAGCCCATCTGTAAAATGGAGACAATGAATGCTGAAATAAGGATTAAATGAAATGATAAATATAACATGCTCTCTTGCCTATCTAGAAACTTATTTAGGCACACACTTTGTTAATTCTGAGGATGAAATAAAAAGAACAAGAGCTATTCTATTCCTTTCACACAGTGATGAAAATTAATCAAGAACCTTGGATGAGTGAAGCAGATAAATGTCCAATGGTCTCTTACGTTTCCTGTCAGGACAGCAAAGACAGTAACCGCCTCCTGGCTCTTCTGCTGACTGGTTTATTCTGTGGCTAGGCTTTCCTGGGCCAAGGCAAAACTGTTAGTTAAGGCTGAGCTCATTGAGTCAGCAGCTGTCCTAGAAACTTCACAGGACTCTCCTACGTTTCCTTCTAGAAGGGCCTACCCTAAACCTATCTGGTATAAGCTTGACCAGAATTTTCAACATAATGGTATGAAACCTCATAAACAATAGCTTCTCCCCAGTGGCTGAAATATAAGTTTTATATTTTTTAAAAATGGCCACCTTAAATTTTCTTTTTTTATTAATATTCTAAATGCCTGAATATGTTGTTTGGTAAAATATCTAACATTCTTTTATTCCTATTACAAAATAACAATGAATGTAATGACTAAAACAGTGATTCAACATTTATCTTGTGTCTTTCATTCATACTTTTTTTGATCCTCACAATGCTCTAGCCCGCATGCCTCTCTTAATCTAACAGTCATGCCCCCAATTTATGCAGTTAGCTCCATATAAAAGCCAGCCTGAGGCACCTTTTTACTATTCACAGAATCAGTCCAAAATCTTTTATTTTGGCCTGCTTTATGCTCCACTTCCTGACTTACTCTCACTCAGCCCATATTTATAGGCTCATTTCACAACTTGGGATCTGTGAATTGCCCTCTTCTCCGGCTATGATTTCTGGCTTCCCTTATTAACTGTGAATAGTATTTGCCCCACTGGCTATACTCCTTTAAGTCATGGTGTACAAATATTCTGCTAGGCCTAGTTGCTGAGCACAGGCCCTAGCAGCCAATACTTCCAAACTGGTTTACACACCAATCTAAACACTTACGTACTATCTAAGCTTTCAATCTATTCATGTTTAGGGACCAAATGAGGGAATTTCCAGAATTAACAAACATGGCAGTCAGTTTCTGCCTATTTCTTGTGCTAATTATTATAGGCATTCTCCTTTACCTCTGCCTTTGGCTCAGCTGATTCATTAGAGGTATCAAGTTGTTCCTTGGCTTGGGCCATCTGAGTCATCAACCTATCCATATGGGACTGGATGTCTGCCAGTATCTCAGTCACATGAGCTGTGGCCATTGCTTCCTGGATGTCCACTAAATGAAGGGCCTTCTGCTCCTCATCAGCAATCACTTTTTGAACTTTCTTAAATTCCTGCTGTATAAACACCTTCATCTGGTCCCGGGTTACCTGTAGAAAACAGACAATTAAGAATAAGTTGGACACACAAAGAAATGGAAGAGTAGAGCTATTATTGTAAGTGCTAGGCAGTCCTGACCAAAACACAAACAAACCATGGGTCCTAAGGGATCCTGAAGTTTTGGGAATATCCTCTGAACAATGCTCCTCTAATATCGTTGATGAATTTCCCACTAATCTTTCTTACCTTTTTCATTCTTTAGGAAGTAATTCCTTATCCGTCCTTTTTACTTTTTCCTTTATTTATTTTTTGAATTTTATTTATTTTTTTTTATACAGCAGGTTCTTATTAGCCATCAGTTTTAACCACATCAGTGTATACATGTCAATCCCAATCGCCCAATTCATCACACCACGACCACCACCACCCCACGGCTCTCCCCCACCTTGGTGTCCATAAGTTTGTTCTCTACACCTGTGTCTCTATTTCTGCCCTGCAAACCAGTTCATCTTTACCATTTTTCTAGGTTCCACATATATGCGTTAATACACTATATTTGTTTTTCTCTTTCTGACTTACTTCACTCTGTATGACAGTCTCTAGACCCATCCACGTCTCAACAAATGACCCAATTTCGTTCCTTTTTATGGCTAAGTAATATTCCATTGTATATATGTACCACTTCTTCTTTATCCATTCGTCTGTCGGTGGGCATTTAGGTTGCTTCCATGACCTGGCTATTGTAAATAGTGCTGCAATGAACATTGGGGTGCCTGTGTCTTTTTGAATTATGGTTTTCTCTGGGTATATGCCCAGTAGTGGGATTGCTGGATCATATGGTAATTCTATGTTTTTAAGGAACCTCCATACTGTTCTCCATAGTGGCTCTATCAATTTACATTCCCACCAACAGTGCAAGAGGGTTCCCTTTTCTCCACACCCTCTCCAGCATTTGCTGTTTGTAGATTTTCTGATGATACCCATTCTAACTGGTGTGAGGTGATACCTCATTGTAGTTCTGATTTGCATTTCTCTAATAATTAGTGATGTTGAGCAGCTTTTCATGTGTTTCTTGGCCATCTGTATGTCTTCTTTGGAGAAATGTCTATTTAGGTCTACTGCCCATTTTTGCATTGGGTTGTTTGTTTTTTTAATATTGAGCTGCATGAGCTGTTTATATATTTTGGAGATTAATCCTTTGTCTGTTGATTCGTTTGCAAATATTTTTTCTCATTCTGAGGGTGTCTTTTCGTCTTCCTTATGGTTTCCTTTGCTGTGCAAAAGATTTGAAGTTTCATTAGGTCCCATTTGTTTATTTTTGGATTTATTTCCATTACTCTAGGAGGTGGATCAAAAAAGATCTTGCTGTGATTTATGTCAAAGAGTCTTCTTCCGATGTCTTCCTCTAAGAGTTTTATAGTGTCCAGTCTTACATTTAGGTCTCTAATCCATTTTGAGTTTATTTTCGTGTATGGTGTTAGGGAGTGTTCTAATTTCATTCTTTTACATCCAGTTTTCCCAGCACCACTTAATGAAGACACTGTCTTTTCTCCATTGTATATCCTTGCCTCCTTTGTCATAGATTAGTTGATCATAGGTGCATGGGTTCACCTCTGGGCTTTCTGTCTTGTTCCATTGATCTATGTTTCTGTTTTTGTGCCAGTACCATATTGTCTTGACTACTGTAGCTTTATAGTATAGTCTGAAGTCAGGGAGTCTGATTCCTCCAGCTCCATTTTTTTCCCCTCAAGACTGCTTTGGCTATTCGGGGTCTCTTGTGTCTCCATATAAATTTTAACATTTTTTGTTCTAGTTCCGTAAAAAAATGCCATTGTTAATTTGATAGGGATTGCATTGAATCTGTAGATTGCTTTGGGTAGTATAGTCATTTTCACAATATTGATTCTTCCAATCCAAGAACATGGTATATCTCTCCATCTGTTGGTATCATCTTTAATTTCTTTCATCAGGTTTTTTGTCTCTCTAGGTAGGTTTATTCCTAGGTATTTTATTCTTTTTGTTGCAATGGTAAATGGGAGTGTTTCCATAATTTCTCTTTCAGATTTTTCATCATTAGTGTATAGGAATGCAAGAGATTTCTGTGCATTAATTTTGTATCCTGTAACTTTACCAAATTCACTGATTAGCTCTAGTAGTTTTCTGGTGGCATCTTTAGGATTCTCTATATATAGTATCATTTCATCTGCAAACAGCGACAGTTTTACTTCTTCTTTTCTAATTTGTATTCCTTTTATTTCTTTTTCTTCTCTGCCGTGGCTAGGACTTCCAAAAATATGTTGAATAATAACGGTGAGAGTGGACATCCTTGTCTTGTTCCTGATCTTCGAGGAAATGTTTTCAGTTTTTCACCATTGAGTATGATGTTTGCTGTGGGTTTGTCGTAAATGGTCTTTATTATGTTGACATAGGTTCCTTCTATGCCCACTTTCTGGAGAGTTTTTATCATAAATGAGTGTTGAACTTTGTCAAAAGCTTTTTCTGCATCTATTGAGATGGTCATATGGTTTTTCTTCTTCAATTTGCTAATATTGTGTATCACATTGATTGATTTGCATATATTGAAGAATCTTTGCATCCCTGAGATAAATCCCACTTGATCATGGTGTATGATCCTTTTAATGTGTTGCTGGATTCTGTTTGCTAGTATTTTGTTGAGGATTTCTGCATCTATATTCGTCAGTGATATTGGTCTGTAATTTTCTTTTTTTGTAGTATCTTTGTCTGGTTTTCGTATCAGGGTGACCGTGGCCTCATAGAATGAGTTTGGGAGTGTTCCTTCCTCTGCAATTTTTTGGAAGAGTTTGAGAAGGATGGCTGTTAGCTCTTCTCCAAATGTTTGACAGAATTCACCTGTGAAGCCATCTGGCTCTGGACTTTTGTTTGTTGTAAGATTTTTAATCACAGTTTCAATTTCATTACTTGTGACTGGTCTGTTCATATTTTCTATTTCTTCCTGGTTCAGTCTTGGAAGGTTATACCTTTCTACGGTTGTCCATTTTATTGGCATAGAGTTGCCTGTAGTAGGCATGCTTAGGACGCTTTGTATTTCCGCAATGTCTGCTGTAACTTCTCCTTTTTCATTTCTAATTTTATTGATTTAAGTCCTCTCCCTCTTTTTCTTGATGAGTCTCGCTAATGGTTTATCAATTTTGTTTATCTTCTCAGAGAACCAGCTTTTAGTTTTATCCATCTTTGCTACTGTTTTCTTTGTTTCTATTTCATTTATTTCTGCTCTGATATTTATGATTTCTTTCCTCTGCTAACCTTTGGTTTTGCTTGTCCTTCTTTCTCTAGTTCCTTTAGGTGTAACAGATTGTTTATTTGAGATTTTTCTTGTTTCTTGAGGTAGGCTTGTATAGCTACAAATTTCCCTCTTAGAACTGCTTTTACTGCATCCCATAGGTTTTGGATCATCGTGTTTTCATTGTCATTTGTGTCTAGGTATTTTTTGATTTCCTCTTTGATTTCCTCAGTGATCTGTTGGTTACTTAGTAACATATTGTTTAGCCTCCATGTGTTTTTGTTTTTTATGTTGTTTTCCCTGTAATTCATTTCTAATCTTGTAGCGTTGTGGTCACAAAAAATGCTTGATATAATTTTAATTTTCTTAAATTTACTGAGGCTTGATTTGTGACCCAGGATGTGATCTATCCTGGAGAATGTTCCGTGTGCACTTGAGAAGAAAGTATAATCTGCTGTTTTAGGATGGAATGTCCTATAAATATCAATTAAATCTGTCTGGTCTATTGTGTCATTTAAAGCTTCTGTTTCCTTATTTATTTTCATTTTGGATGATCTGTCCATTGGTGTAAGTGAGGTGTTAAAGTCCCCCAGTACTATTGTGTTACTGTCGATTTCCTCTTTTATAGCTGTTAGCAGTTGCCTTATGTATTGAGGTGCTCCTATGTTGGGTGCATATATATTCATAATTCTTATGTCTTCTTCTTGGATTGATCCCTTGATCATTATGCAGTGTCCTTCCTTGTCTCTTGTAACATTCTTTATTTTAAAGTCTATTTTATTTGATATGAGTATTGCTACCCCAGCTTTCTTTTGATTTCCGTTGGCGTGGAATATCTTTTTCCATCCCCTCACTTTCAGTCTGAATGTGTCCGTAGGTCTGAAGTGGGTCTCTTGTAGACAGCATATATGTGGGTCTTGTTTTTGTATCCATTCAGCAAGCCTGTGTCTTTTGGTTGGAGCATCTAATCCATTCACGTTTAAGGTAATTATCGATATGTATGTTCCTATTACCATTTTCTTAATTGTTTTGGGTTTGTTTTTGTAGGTCCTTTTCTTCTCTTGTGCATCCCACTTAGAGAAGTTCCTTTAGCATTTGTTGTAGAGCTGGTTTGGTGGTGAATTCTCTTAGCTTTTGCTTGTCTGTAAAGCTTTTGATTTCTTCATCGAATCTGAATGAGATCCTTGCCGGGTAGAGTAATCTTGGTTGTAGGTTCTTCCCTTTCATCACTTTAAGTATATCATGCCGTCACTCCCTTCTGGCTTGTAGAGTTTCTGCTGAGAAATCAGCTGTTAACCTTATGGGAGTTCCCTTGTATGTTATTTGTCATTTTTCCCTTGCTGCTTTTAATAATTTTTCTTTGTCTTTAATTTTTGCCGATTTGATTACTATGTGTCCCAGAGTGTTTCTCCTTGGGTTTATCCTGCCTGGGACTCTCTGCGCTTCCTGGTCTTGGGTGGCTTATTTCCATTCCCATGTTAGGGAAGTTTTCCACTATAATCTCTTCAAATATTTTCTCGGGTCCTTTCTGTGTCTCTTCTCCTTCTGGGACCCCTATAATGCGAATGTTGTGTTTAATGTTGTCCTAGAGGTCTCTTAGGCTGTCTTCATTTCTTTTCATTCTTTTTTCTTTATTCTGTTCCACAGCAGTGAATTCCACCATTCTGTCTTCCAGGTCACTTATCCGTTCTGCCTCAGTCATTCTGCTATTGATTCCTTCTAGTGTCGTTTTCATTTCAGTTATTGTATTGTTCATCTCTGTTTGTTTGTTCTTTAATTCTTCTAGGTCTTTGTTAAACATTTCTTGCATCTTCTCGATCTTTGCCTCCATTCTTTTTCTGAGGTCCTGGATCATATTCACTATCATTACTCTGAATTCTTTTTCTGGAAGATTGCCTATCTCCACTTCATTTAGTTGTTTTTCTGGGGTTTTATCTTGTTCCTTTATCTGGTACGTAGCCCTCTGCCTTTTCATCTTGTCTATCTTTCTGTGAATGTGGTTTTTGTTCCACAGGCTGCAGGACTGTAGTTCTTCTTGTTTCTGCTGTCTGCCCTCTGGTGGATGAGGCTATCTAAGAGGCTTATGCAAGTTTCCTGATGGGAGCGACTGGTGGTGGGTAGAGCTGACTGTTGCTCTGGTGGGCAGAGCTCAGTAAAACTTTAATCCGATTGACTGCTGATGGGTGGGGCTGGGTTCCCTCCCTGTTGGTTGTTTGGCCTGAGGCAACCGAACACTGGAGCCTACCGGGGCTCTTTGGTGGGGCTAATGGCAGACTCTGGGAGGGCTCACGCCAAGCAGTACTTCCCAGAGCTTCTGCTGCCAGTGTACTTGTCCCCACGGTGAGACACAGCCACCCCCCGCCTCTGCTGGAGACCCTCCAACACTGGCAGGTAGGTCTGGTTCAGTCTAGCCTGGGGTCACTGCTCCTTCCCCTGGGTCCTGATGTGCACACTACTTTGTGTGTGCCCTGCAAGAGTGGAGTCTCTGTTTCCCCCAGTTTTGTCGAAGTCCTGCAATCAAATCCCAGTAGCCTTCAAAGTCTGATTCTCTAGGAATTCCTCCTCCCATTGCCAGAAACCCAGGTTGGAAAGCCTGACGTGGGGCTCAGAACCTTCACTCCAGTGGGTGGACTTCTGTGGTATAAGTGTTCTCCAGTCTGTGAGTCACCCACCCAGCAGTTATGGGATTTGATTTTACTGTGATTGTGCCCCTTGTACCATCTCATTGTGGCTTCTCCTTTGTCTTTGGATGTGAGGTATCTTTTTTGGTGAGTTCCAGTGTCTTCCTGTCGATGACTGTCCAGCAACTAGCTGTGATTCTGGTGTTCCCACAAGAGAGAGTGAGAGCACGTCCTTCTACTCCGCCATCTTGGTTCCAATCTCTCCTTTGTTTACGTTTATACCAGTAATATATGATTACTTTTTAAAAATTTAATAGATGGGTGTATATTAAAAAAAAAAAGAAAAAGAAATTCCTCTTCTCTCTCTATCCCAATACCTTTTTCCTTCTCAGGGGATAATTACTGTTAACAGTTTGATACATGCCCTTCCAGCCATTTTTCTATTTTAGTTATGTATCAATTCATATACAGGCATACCTTGGAGACACTGTGGGTTCTGTTCTAGACCACCACGGTAAAATGAATATTATAATAAACAGAGGCACACAAGTTTTTTGGTTTCTCAGTACATATAAAAGTTGTGTTTATACTATACTGTAGTCTATTAAGTATGCAATAGCATTATGTCTACAAAAATGTACATACCTTAATTAAAAATACTTCCTTGCTAAAAAATACTAACCATCATTTGAGCCTTCAGCGAGTCATAATCTTTTTGCAATGGTAACATCAAGATCACTGATCACAGATCAACATAACAAGTACAATAATAATGAAAAAGTTTGAAATACTACAAGAATTACCAAAATGTGACACAGGGACATGAAGTGAGCAAATGCTATTAGAAAAATAGCACTGCTCGATGTAGGGTTGCTATAAACCTTCAATTTGTAAGACACACAGTATCTGCAAGGCACAATAAAGTGAAGCACAGTAAAACAAGGTATACCTGTATGTGTACAGACAATTATGTTGTTTTTATGTAAATGGATCATGGTGAACATATGGTTCTGTGTTTTGCTTTTCTACTTAAAATATGTTAGTACATACAGAGCAATTCATTCATTGTATTATTTTTAATGTCTGTATGATACAGGTATATACAGATATGGATATTTATATATAGAGAGAAAAGGATAAATATATCCATTAAATATTTCCCTTCTTAATGGAAATACAGGATATTTCCAATTTTTTGCTTTTATGAACAATACAGCAATGAACATCATTGGCTATACCTCTTAATATCCGTACATGAATTTCTTTAGAAACCTCTGGAGTCACTGAATTAATTTATATATATTCTAAAATTACTGACTGATACTGCCAAATTGCCCTCCAAAAAAGGATGCACCAATTACATTCCCACAACAATGTGTGAAAGTAAGCATTTGCCTACACCTTTACTGATACTGGATATCATCAAGTCTTTAAATCTTTACTCTCTGATGGGTGAAAATATATTACTGTTTTATTTTGCAACAACAACTATGCAGAATAATTAAAATATGACTCTAGGCTGTATTTGGCTAGGGCATAAGGCAAACAAAATGAGAAACTACAAAATAAGAACTTCTAAACTCCACATCTTGCCAATAGCTACACTTATTAATGTTTCCTCATAACCATGTTTATTTTATGAGTACTTTTAAACAACTATGCATATTGAGTAGCTGAGGTAGGAAACAGGGAAGAGGCAGAACAGTAGACCAAAGGACAAAAGTCAATAGAGAATTTTAGAGCTAAAAGAGAAAGTGGCTGTCATCTAAGTGAACCCCTTTCTTTCACAGGTAAGGAAACAGACCCAGTTGCAATCTTTTAGGAGACACAAAGTTCTCCAATCTTCTTGCTCCCAGTCTGGTGCTCTGTTCGCTATAACAGTCTGTCAGAAGAGAAGTCTAACTGGGAAAACCTAAAAAGGAGATTGAGAAAGGGAAGGACTAAAGGAGAGGGTAAGATGAGGCCATTTTTTATTAGCCTCTTAAAAATTGAAATAGGCTTGATACTTTAAGCATCTTTTGTAACACTGCCATAAAAACGTCAATTCAAAATAAGGCCTGTAGGACATGTACCCATTCACATATCAAGTGACTAAGTGACATAAGCCCTCATGAATTCATATACTCTTTGCAGGTACTCTCCCTGGTGCTAAAGAAAAGGGGGGGAAGTGTTAAATATTATTAATGTCCCGGCAAGTTCTTTATCAGATTGAGAACTGTGATTTGTGTTTATTTATATAATTCCTTTTTACTTTTAGTGTATATATTTCAAGGCTGTTATGCTCTATGGTGATCATTTATCAGTGGACATGGATCTCTACCCTTGAAATAAATTTGGTCTTATAAGACCTAGGAACTTCTCTTAGAGACTAACCTAGGAAGTTTTAGCTAAGGTATGAACTTTTCTGAATTCCTAAGAAAAGCTCTTCCAAGTGACTAAAAATGGACTGCATAATAAAAACTGACTCACAACCTATTTTACTAGGCATCACATACACATGTGATTTGAAGTTAGGAAGCTGACATTACAGTCAGGAAAGGTGGGGACTACACTTCAGTAGGTGAATAAATCATGGTTTTTAAAAATTAAATTCGCTATTTTCCTTTACTTTACACAGGTTTTTCAACCTTTATTTTATGCAATTTATTTTTATACAGATCAGGCCACAAACGAGAATTGAAAGCAGAATAATTTACTCTATAAAAATTTTATGCTGCCTTCTCATTCCAGTTCTCTACTAATCAACAGACAGGTATTCTCCAACCTAGCTCAAAATGGCAAGAACAAATTCTGGGTCAGGGCATTTATTTAAATCCAGAGCCCAAAGGAGAGACACCCTGGGGGATTAGGCAAGTGGTAGGTTGAGTACTCTGGAGAAAGGACTCCTACCAACGGCAGGAATGAAACAACTTACAAAACTCCCTTTCAGGTTTCATTTCACCTCATCATTAAAACTCCATCCTGCTATAAACTTCACAGTTCTCCAGGAGCAGCAGGCCCTTTGCATCAGCACCTGCTAGATGGAAGCCACTGACATCATTTGACTAGGTTTCCGAGAACTTCTTCAGCCTCTATCCTACAGCTCCCCAAATGTGAGAGTGACAGTCCCATACTCTTGAGTATACCACACATGAGTTATGTCCACAGAGAAAATTCTTCATAAGCAGAGAAGAGAGAAGGCAGGATATATCACAGAATGATAAAACTGGTGATGTAAAAGATTCCTTTTTTAAAATAGGATCTACTAGTAACTGTCAAATCTTTTTAAAGCCACAGAACTTCCCTTGCCCCAAACAAAGTCTTAATGTAGAACCCCAAAGTATAATAGAACCAAAAGTAAAACCACTCTGGCTAAAAGAAGAATCTCCCCTTCCTCCCTGAAGTACTTCCTAGGGCACTGGTAGTGCTCTCCAGGAAAATCGCACCTGAGGGACCTGGGTCCTCCACAGCAGGGGTCCCCAGACTCCCAGTTAGGAACCGGGTTGCAGAGCAGGAGATGAGCGGTGGGCAGGTGAGCAAGCAAAGCTTCATCTGTATTTACAGCCGCTCCCCATTGCTCACATTACCGCCTGAGCCCCATCTCCTGTCAGATCAGCGGCGGCATTAGATTCTCATAGGAGCGCGAACCCTACTGTGAACTGCACATGCGAGGGGTCTAGGTTGCGCGCTCCTTATGAGAATCTAATGCCTGATGATCTGAGGTGGAGCTGAGGCAGTGATGCTAGCGCTGGGGAGTGGCTGCAAATACAGTTTATCAGTAGCAGAGAGGTCTGACTGCACAGAGACCATAACAAATCAGTTGCTTGCAGACTCATATCAAAACCCTATTGGTGGCAGGGAGGGAGACGCAAGAGGGAAGACATATGGGAACATATGTATATGTATAACTGATTCACTTTGTTATAAAGCAGAAACTAACACACCATTGTAAAGCAATTATACCCCAATAAAGATGTTAAAAAATAAATAAATAAAAAATAAAAATAAAATATATCAATCATGAATTTGAAAGGATTTTGAAAGTTTAAAAAAAAAAAACCCTATTGGTGAGTGGCAAGTGAAAACAAGCTCAGGGCTTCCACCGATTCTGCATCATGGTGAGTTGTATAATTACTTCATTATATATTACAATGTAATAATAACAGAAATAAAGTGCACAATAAATGTAATGTGCTTGAATCATCCTGAAACCACTCCCCCCCCTCACCAGTCTGTGGAAAAACTGTTTTCCACAAAACTGCTCCCTGGTGCCAAAAAGGTTGGGGACCGCTGCTCTACACAAACAAAACCGTAAAAAGAGTTTGTTCTCTTTGGTCAACTGATTGGTCCCTAAGTTGTTAAAACTTTAAAGCCCTAGGTTGTAAGCAAGTTGACATAACTTCGTTATGGTTGCATTAGGTGAAAAGCAGCTATTACTTAAATATAACATTTTCTAAAATTACTTAAACACAGCATTGTAATTTGAAAAAATAAGCAGCTTATTTGTGAATCGTCAGAACTAACTAGTGAACATCTGATAGTTCTTACTAGAGCTGAGTCCAACTTTACAGGTTGGAAAAAAAAAGGTCCCAGAGAGGTACAGTAACAAAGTATGGTTTAGAAACCAACTTTCCTCTGGTCTAGTCAGTGTAGTTCCTGCTATAACACATTGCCTCTAATGATCCCTTTCTGCCTGCTTCAGGTTCTTCATATTTATTTCTTCTTAACTGAGATATTTCTTCAGTTAACAGGTTGCTTCTGTTGTTATCCCCACTAGGATGTTTGTTCCCCCGAAGTGAATCTTGGGATAAAGGATATACATTTGAAGAGCTAAGTCTCATTCCATGGTACTTTCTTTATGCTCTTATAGTTAATATTTCTAAGCTAGACCAGACCCAAGAGGCATGCAGACTGGCACTTTATATTAACACACACATAATTAAACACATAAAACTTTGAATTAAGAGCTTGTACTTAAAAAACACCAGCATTTAATGTGTTTGACATAGGCTGGAAGCCATTACCTCCCAGCTAGCTGGCCTCTAGGAAACCAAGGTTTTATTTACATTTTTATTATAGGCAGGTTATAAAAACAACAAGCATAATAGCTAGAAAGCATGATGGCTTAAGAAAGATTTGTTCCAGAAAAACATTGCTGGGATGAACTGAGAAAGATGGAACAGGGTCAGGAGCAGGAAGCTACACAAAGGAAAAGCATCTGAGTCTACAATGATTGAAGCTTTCAGAAATACTTGTTCTCTTAGCCAAATTTCCTGCAACTTTAAAGGAGCCCATTCCAAAAATGACTAAAAAACTTGTGAAGTGCATGAAATAGAGTGTGAAGATGCTAAATACCTCCCCAAAGGTGAAAAAGTCCATTTTTACTCCCCTTTTCCTCTTCTGAATGACTACTATTCAAAAAGAGTATAATAAAAAAGCAGAAAATGGAACTTTTTCAATGCTGCAATCTGTCCTCACTCCCACAGCATGGCACCCTCTCAGCATGCCAGTGTCTATGGAAACTTCCAGGTAGGAAATCTCTAAGTTAAGCCTTCTGTATAGCCTGGGGTTTATTCTGGCATTTGACCTCGAGAGAGCTCCTTGCAAACCTCTGCCAGGCTCCAGTGAGGACAGACAAAGGAAGAGCTCCATCAACAAGTAGGACAGAGTCCTTTTTCAGTGGATGGCTGGATCTCCCATTTTCCTATGTCTTTTGTGTATGAGTGGAAGAGCCACTATTTGTGAATAAAACAACTGTCCACTCCTAAGGCTTGGAAAATTATCCAACAGGCTAGAAACACAGCAGATAAGACCTATGAAAAAAACAAAAACTGTGAACTACATTCTATTACCAACATTCTGAGGGATGGCAAACATTTTCCTGACAACGTGGTTAGGAGCCTGGATTGCTTGGATTTTACAATGGGGTGTTGAGAAGGGTAGAGAAAACGCTATTAAAATGAACATTTAATCTCTTGCCAAACCATTTTTCTCATCTTCATCAGCAGCCTCTAGACAAAAGCAGTCATTTGTATCTTCTTTACCTCCTTTCCTCATTTGGTTAAGAGTACCATGGGATCTCTACCTCAGTTATCACTTAGTTACTTCACGTATGCACTCAATGAAGTAATGTGATATTTACTGCTGCTGTATTATTATTTGTATTATAAAAGACTGTAAGAAATATACCAAAATGTTGGAGAGTGGCTATCTCTGAGTGCTGGAATTAAGGGTACTTTTCTTTTTTTTACTTTTCAGTCCAAATTTTCTACAATAATGTGTGGCACTTATCTTTTCTTGAAGAGTAATTTTTTAAAAGAAATATGGCTCAAAAAGAAGTTAAATCCTCAGTAAGATATTAGCAAATCGAATCCAACAATGCATAAAAGGAATTATATACCACGACTAAGTGGGATTTATCCTGGGTATGCAAGGCTGGTTCAACATTTGAGAACCAGTTCATATGATCTACCATCAACAGGCTAAAGAAGAAGAATCACATGATCATATCAGTAGATGCAAAAAAAGCTCCTGACAAAATCTAATGTCTATTTATGATAAAAACCATCAGCAAACTAGGAACAGAGAACTTTCTCAACTTCATAAAAAATATACAAAAAATCTACAGCTAACATGCTTAATGGTGAGAAACTAGACTTCTCCTGCTAAGATCAAAAACAAGGTAAGTATGTTTCCTCTCACTACTCCTTTTCAAAAGACAAAAGGAAATAAAAGGTTTACACGTTGAGAAGGTAGAAATAAAACAGCCTTTGTTCACAATTAACGTGATCATCTATGTAGAAAATCCAAAAGAGTCATCAAAAAAAGCTCCTGGAACTAATAAGCAGTTATAACAAAGTTGCCAGATACAGAGCTAATATACAAAAGTCAATCACTTCCCTATATATACCATCAGTGAACAAATGGAATTTGAATTTTAAAACACAATACCATTTATATTAGTACCCCCAAAATGAAATACTTAGGTATAAATTGAACAAAATATGTACAAAATGTATATGAGGAAAACTGAAAATGAAAGAAATCAAAGGAGAAATGAAAGAAAATGAAAGAAATCAAAGGAGAAAAAAATGTAAAGACAGTCCATGTTCATAGACAGGAAGACTGAAAATTGTCAAGATGTCAGTTCTTCCCAACTTGATCTATGAATTCAATGCAGTCCCAATCAAAATCCCAGCAAGTTTTTTTATGGATATTAGCAAACTGATTCTAAAGTTTACATGGAGAGGTAAAAGCCCCATAATAGTCAATACGATACTGAAGAAAAAGAACAAAGTCAGAAGACTGACACTACTCAACTTAAAGACTTACTATAAAGCTACAGTAATCAAGACAGTGTGGTATTGCTGAAAGAACAAGCAAATATATCAGTGGAACAGAACAGAGCTCATAAATAGATCCACATAAATACAGTCAGCTGATACTGAACAAAGGAGCACAGGCAATACAAATGGAGAAAACACAGTCTTTTTAACAAATGATGCTGAAACAACTGGACGTCCACATGCAAAAAAAAAAAAAAAGAATCTAGCCAGGGATCTTATATCTTTCACAAAAATTAATTCAAGATAATCATGGACCTAAATGTAAAATGCAAAACTATAAAACTCCTAGAAGATAACATAGATGACCTTGGGTATGGTGATGACTTTTTAGATACAATTCCAAAGGCACTATCCATGAAAGAAATAATTGATAAGCTGGACTTCATTAAAATTAAAAAACTTGTTCTCTGAGAATGACACTTAAGAGAATGAGAAGGCAAGACACAGACTGGAAGAAAACACACCTGATAAAGGACTGTTATCAACATATACAAAGAACTCTTAAAACTCAACAATAAGAAAACCCAATTAAAAAATGAGCCAATGACCTGAACAGACATCTCATCAAAGAAGATATAGAGGTGACAAAGAAGCATTGGAAAGATTCTCAACATGATATGTCATTAGGGAAATGCAAATCAAAACAACACTGAGATACCACTACACACCTATTAGAATGGCCAAAATCTGAACAATCACAACACCAAATGCTGATGAGGATGTAGAGCAGCTCTCATTCACTGCTGATGAGAATGCAAAATGGTGCAGCCACTTTGGAAAACAGTTTGGCAATTTCTTAGAAAACTACATACGCTTACCGTGGGATCCAGCAATTACGCTCCTTGCTATTTACCCAAAGGAGCTGAACATTTAGGTCCACACAAAAACCTGCACATGGGTGTTTACAGCTTTATTCACAATTGCCAAAACTTGGAAGCAACCAACATGTCTTTAAGTAGGTAAATGGATGAATAAACTGTGATACATTCAGACAACGGAATATTATTCAGTGTAAAAAAAGAGCTATCAAGCCATGAAAAGACATGGAAGAACCTTAAATGCATATGACTAAATGAAAGAATTCAACCTGTATGATTCCAACTGTATGAAATTCTAGAAAAGGCTATGGAGACAGTAATAAGCTCAGTGGATGTCAGAGGTTTGGGGAGAGAGAAGGATGAACAGGCAGAACACAGAGGATTCTTAGGGCAGTGAAAATATTCTGTATGATACTGTAGTGGTAGATAATATGTCCCTATGCATTTTTCCAAACCCACAGAATGTACACCACCAAGAGTGAACCCTAATGTAAACTATGGACTTTGGGTAATAATGATGCAGTTTCAATGACTGTAACAAATGCACCACTCTGGTGTGGGATACTGATGTTGGAGGCTGTATCTGTGGAGGCAGGGGGCATATGGGAATGCTATTTTTTGCTCAGTTTTGCTGAGAATCTAAAACTATTCTAAGAAATAAAGTCTATTTTTAAAAGTTAATACAATTAAAACAGAAAATGAAATAGCCACTGAAGTGGAGCCTAGAGAAGGTCTGGGGGTGGGCTGAGCATCCAAAGCGCCAGGCAGGACAATTTTTCGGCTTGAACCTTAGTCTCAAACATGTCAGCATTTTATTCTTTGCCTTCCCAGTTAATACTAGACCTTTCCTTCCTAATCTGATTCCGCTTTTCTACCCCAAATCAAAGGTTTTTAAAAGTCCTTTTCAACTAATGTTAAAATAATGGCTTCCACAACAACTAAGCACTTTTACCATGTGCTGCTCCTGCCATTTGAACATTCCTCTATGGGACCCTGAGTCATCCTGCGGCTCCTCAGAAGAGCCAGGTTTAGTGTCTGGAAAAACTCTGAAAAAGGTCTAACTGATCCAATGAGTGACAGGCTCATCAATGACAAACAGACATCATCACAATATACTGGAGAGACATGTGCTTTAAAACCTTGTATAACCACAGCAGCACCAACCCTCATGATACTGCTCTTATCACAAAGTAGGAGATGGAGTTAGGAGCAAGGTGGGGAGAAAGAGATGGCATGCCTAACTTTTGCCTGGTTCCTGTCACTGGACATTCTCTTGCCTTTTAATCTGCGACAAAGATACAGTCTTATGAATAATAACGATGAAGATATTAAGAGCAACCACGTGCAGGCAGCATTCCAGATGCCATCACAGACGTGTTTCTGATTTAATCCTCAGGCAGGCAATAATACTTTCATTTTATGGTAGGGGAACTGAAGCCCACAGTGGTAAAGTCACTGGCCCGGAGTTACGCGGCAGGTAAGCTATGGAGCAAAGATTCACCTCAGGTCAGCCTTTCCCAGGTCAGGGCTCTGACAACCACTCTATCTAGTAACCTCCTCCTGAAAAGGAAACTGAGCCTCTGAGAACCATTATGAGACCACCAGAAAGCAACCTGGCACAGAAGAGAGCACTCGGAATGGGGAGTCAGAGGCCGTGGATGTTTTCAGAACCAACCAGCTGCGTGACTTTGGACAAGTCACGGAATCTCTCAGGGCCTCAGGTTCCTGAGCTATTAAAAATGGAAAGCTAAACTCAACCTTCCTTTTATCTCTAAAATGATATAGCTGCACAAATTTTATACTCTTGGAACTATTCACTAATCCAGATTTGCCTCTAATCACACTTGTTGCTAAAACAAGAGGGGCATCAGGGGACTAGGAATCTGACCTATAAGTTGTTAGGGTAACACAGTCAAAATAAGAAGTAAAGAAGAATGCAGAATAACCCTTTTCCTATGGCAGTGCTGCCTCCCCTCCTACTTTTAACCACCAATCTTATTTAGAAAGTCACATAAAGCCTGCTGCCCGGTCTCCTCCAGCACTAAAGAGTCTACTAGTCACCAACTCCATTTGCTCTCACTACTGACCTGTCTGTATCATTTAGCACTGCTGATACCCCTCAGTCTTTAATTTCTCTCCTCTCACGGTTTCTATGACCTTGGACTTCCCCGGCTTTCTGTTTATCAGCTTCAGCCCTGCAATTTTACACACACTCTCCAGACAGCTGCGATTGAGAAACTCTGAGAGTTTTTCAACCTTGGCACTACTGACATTTGGGGTCAGTATTTCTCTGTTGTGGGGAAATGTCCTGTGCACTGTAAAATATGTAGCAGCATCCCTGGCCTCTATGTAGTAGAGACAGTAGCACTGCTCCCCAGCCCCAATTAGGACAACCAAAAGAGTCCCCAGGCATTGTTAAATGCCCCCTGGGTACAAAACTGCTTTCTCTCTATAACCTCCTCCTTAGCAGTTTCATCCCATCTTTGCAATTCAACTACCATCTCCATGCAGATGGCTCCTAAGCCTGGGTTTTTTCTTGAGGTCTCTAGTCTCACCATTCCTTTTGATGTGTATCTCCACCTGGATACTTTCCTATTACTTAAACCATCAAGCATCAAACTGAATCCTCTCCCTCCTCCTCATGATTGTCACTGCTACCATTCTGGGCACTTACATATTAGGCACTATTCTAAGCACTTTACATGCGTTACTTCAATTAATCATCACAATGATACCATGAGGTAGCAATTATTATTATATCAATTTCATAGATGAAGAAACTGACGCACAGTGGGGATAAGAAACCTGCCTAAATTCACACACATAGTAGGTGGCAAAGGTGGAGTCTGAACCCACATAGTTTGACTACATAATCTGCCTTCTAACCACAACATTATTCTTTCATATCCTCCCTTCAAACCTTGTCCTGTTCCCCTCTCCCCCTTAACGATACCACAGTTTAGGCAATCACCCAGGCTCTAAACTCTGGAATCAAGTTTTATTTTCTCCACTAGATAATAGGTGCCTTGACTTAATATCTGGAGGAGAAATTAAAACATCTTTGCTTAGGGTCTGGCACATCATGGCGGTCAATACCTTCTGACTGTCAGAAGCCATCCCGCACCTGCCTCTCCACCACAGTCTGGCTGAAGAAGCCTCCCCCTTTACCTATGAACACCCCTTCTTGCACCCTTTTCCCACCACTCCCCACTAAATAACTATACCCATTCTCTAGACTCATATGCTCCATTTAAGCTCCACCTGCACCCCCGCAACCCAGACCCTTTAACCCAGCCCCACTCTCACTTGAACCACTAATCTGCTGAAACACAATTCTAAGACACAAAGAGCTTCTGAGGGATTTGAAGAAACTATTTAGGATTCTGATCCTACCTCCAACTTGTTCCAGGCCAGCTTTCTCTCCTTTGTCATCTCCACTTGGCCCTGAATCTTTGGCTTCCTAATCTTGACCTCAAATCCCACCTTTCGCCCTTCAGACTCAGTAACTATACGTGCTCTTCAAGCTCTCCTTCTTCGTGTTTAGACCTTAGATTTGCCCTATATAGTCTTTGGCTTGGCTTGTACCTTTGACATTCAGAATCGCATTCCCTTGGACAGGAACCCCATATTTCAGTCAGAACACTCCAGCCTTCCTCTATTTCTGCCAGCACGCTTCTCCCTGAGGCTACAAATTTTGGTACTTGAGCCTAAGTACGCTGTTGTTCTTTACCAGCTTCATGCATATGACCCTGTAATACGCTTCTTCTGAACTTCCTCCCTTTCATGGTTTTCCCTCCTCGACACACAAACATAAATACACAGGTACACGCGCACACACATACACAGAGCATCAGAGGCTCAGGACTATGTTTCCGAGAGGCTGTGTACTTGAAAGATCCTAGTAAACACTTGAATCTACTAATCAGCTGTGAAGTGGATAGCAACTATGTGCCCCAGTCACCTGAGACACAGTCACAGCAGACTGACAAGTAGCCCTAGTGTGAGAGACGGAGATCCAACCACTATGGCTGTGTCATCATTGCCAAGCACTGTCTCCTCCCAGGACCACCTGTTCATGCTGTCAGCTGCTATGAATTTATTGCCATGACAACTTGATGTGTAACCCAGCGTCATGGCACTGATCTGGAGGCACCAGAGAAGAGTTCAAGAGGGATGCTGGGCTCACTTTGAATGGATACTATTGCTCGCTCTTAAGACGCTTCTCTCTGCCTGACCCCAGGGTGGCAATAAAGAAAGCAATTATAAACTTCTGAGCAACACTTTTCCTGAGTGAAAAGAAAAAAAATTCTGGGTGTCCCCTGTAGAAATGTGAAAGTAGAAGAACGGGTCCCCTGAGACACCCAGGGCTTATAACAAACAAGAATATGAGAGAGAGCTTCTATTCCACCTTCTTTTCTAGCTTTCTTTCTGCCTTACCTGTGTATAAAATAGAAAGACAGCTTCTGCTTCAGAAGTTACTGTGTAGGAAGTGGGAAGTAGAAGGTGCCACTGAAAGCTTCAGGGGCAACTAAACAGAAATTATACTATTTTTAAACCTCTCAGACTTGAATATACAAAGAAAGCCTATTTTATCCGCTGAAGATTAAAGCAATTACATTAAAACAGGACTCACCCCTCACCTCCATTTCAGTTCTCTAGCCACACACCTTTCCTGAAAAGCCACAGCTATCTGTATACTACAGAAACCACAAAACCAAAACAGCTGCCTGCCACCAAGAAGAGTCAGGAAAGGGCACTGAGATGTAGGTCTCATGTTTTCTGAGTCTTCTTTGCTACAGAGGGTCGGAATAGTAAAGCTGGTGGAGTCTGTGGTGACAGAGAAAGACTGCAGTACTGGCTCTGCTAACTCTATGCTTCTGAAGCTCAGAAAGGTGAAAGTTTTTCATAGATATTTTTGTGAAGTTTACACAAAATAATACATGGAAAGAACTCAGTACTCTCTGGGAACATAGACACATCAGCAGAACTGTTCTGCTGGTCCAGATAACAGTAACTGTGAGCATTTATTGTGGGTTTTTCCTATGGTACCCACCGAGCTCTCACAGATACAGAGACCCAGCCAGTTCTCTTAGAGAAAGAAAACTTACACCCTTGGGAGTACAGATTCAAATTTCCCAAAGGAACACAGGAAGGACTTCCTCACACATCCTAGGCACTGAAGAGCACGGATGTCAATGAGAGGCTCCTAGCCCCTGTTTCAGTAGACAGCCACAGGCTGTGAGTGAACCTTTTCCAGTTTGATAAGATCAGATGCTGTCCACTTCCACAACACAGAAGCAAAGCACCGGAAGGACAGGTCACACCCTGCCCCTCAGCACCTGCACAGAGCCTGGAGGTATAGTCAGCTCCCCAACCTCAAACTTGTCTCTATTATATTTGCTCTCTTTAGCCGACTGAAACCCTACTACACCCCCTTGAGCAGCTAACAACCTGCTAACCTAAGAACCATAGGGCTTGTTAAACAACTACAGTTTCTAAAATACTTTCTGGACCATCAAAAGCTGTGATACCAATCATCTTCCATCATTTCTTTTCTCCTCCTCAAAAGTTTCCATTTGCAGGATACTCATTAATAAAAACATAATATTTGTCTCATTTTATTGATGAAACCGAAGGCTCAGACAAATCAAATGATGGACGTAATAAGTGCCAGTATTTGGACTCGGGTCATCTGGCTCCAATGTCTGTGCTCTTTCAACATAAAAGTAAAGGAAAGCATGGCATACTCAATCTAACATTTTTTCCCTAAAAGTCTGAACAAACTCTACATTTGTATACTATTGCCAACCCATCTTCTAAAACTAAAAAGTTAATAACTTCCTACAACTTCTACTAATTCCATATAGCAATCATAGAAAGGCAATTTATTGCCATCGTTAACCCTGTGGCCTTGGACAAGTCAATATACCTCTTAAATGTTTCTTCATCTGTAAAATGGGGATTATAAATGTCTAATTAATCAGGTTGAGCTAGGAATTAAGGTGATATCATAGAATCTGTTTCACCTGCTAAAGAAGTAAACAAAAGCTATTGAGCAATGGGGCGGAGATCAACTGGATCACGGGTTGAATGGAAGTGTTCTACACAACCACAGAGCCCTGGCGGATTTTGCCCTTTGGCTAAATGCAGAGGCAATCAGGGGAGAGGCCAGTTTTCAAATTTTACATTCATACATACATACAAGCATTGACACACAGACCTGGGTGACTGAGGTTGCATTCTGTAGCTTTAGCCTTAAGATATCAAAAAAGGGAAACCCCACATTTTTCCTTGAGTAAACCTGAATTTTATTTCCTAGCTGAATGAGGTTGAACTAAAAGGAAAAGGGGAGGGAGGGGGACAGGAAAGAAGGAGACCCTTAAATAAAACTCTGGGTGGTTTTTATCACTATTATCACAAAAAGTTCTATACCTAGCTACCCAGGCTCCTAAATTAAATGTCAAATACAATCCTACACTGGAAACGTGAAGTGTGGCTGCTATGGGGGAGCCCTGACAGCTCCACTCCCTTCTTCACGTTGGCCATGTAATAAGCCCTTTAAGCTCTGGCTAAGAGTAAATTATCAAGGCTCCTGTCAGTGCACAGAGGAGCTGGAGCGGAGGAGAAGGACATCACAATGTGTTAATTTTATTAAGCCATTTAAAGCTCAATCCCTTTGATTTCTAACAATGCTCCAGCCCACTAGGCAGCTCAGAGACCACGTCCACCTAGTTTTAAAATGCCTAGAGTTGATTTGTACGGGTGCTTCAATTAGGAGCTCTGGGGCTCCAATAGAAAGAGAACAGCCAAAGGGAAACGGAAAGTAGGGAGGGAACCAGAATCTCAGTGGTGTTTACTTTAAAGTGGGGCTATATCTCCTAATGTGTCTCTTAAATGCCACACATGATTTCTTTTGTGGCTCTTAATTTCTCTATTTTTCTTTTAATTTGGCACCAGGCAGTTTTGCTAACTAGAGAGTTTGCTCCATAACAATAAACATAATTGCTTCTAGGCACTGATTTGTTTCCATTGGGAATATATGGACACACGGCTGCACACTCCCCAAGCCAGATATATTTGCCTTGACTTGAATGGGCAATAGACACAGAACCAACAACAGGCAAGGCGGCCATGCAAGGCCCACAGAGTCAGCCAGCCAGGCAGCAACACCTAGGGGTCTCAACTATGGAGATCTAACTCAATTTATTTGCATGTCATTATCACTCGAAGAGGTAGCAATGGCCCTTTAAAACCTGAAATCTGTAAGTGTCACTAATGCCGGGAAGTGTTAACTGATCAAAGTGCAGAATCCAGTTAGTTATGAACAGGTGGCTTATTTTTCTCCACCAGTATTAGAAGATCTCCTAAACTCCTGGAGGGGGTGAGGGGGGGAAACTACCCCCATGTACCCTTGCCCTTCTACTGGAAACAGTGGGGTGGGTCTCAGGACTAGGAGAAAGCTAGCAGCAGCCATCATTTACAGGATGTTGTCCTAAGCATTTTAAATGGATTATCTCATTTAATCTTCCTAACAACCCTATGAAGGATGTACTATTATCCTCTATTTTGCAGCTGAAAAAACAAAAACACTGAGAAATGGAGAGGTTAAGCACAGGATCTGCTCAAGACTGCATAGTTATCAACTCTGGACGGTATCGGTCCCAGTGAGCTTTTAATAACTGTAAAATACTGCCTCCCCCTGACAGAGGCTAACATTCGATTTCTGAACCTCATTCCTGTCTAGAAGAGGAGAGGAGAAAGAAAAAGGACTATTCGCTGCTGACAATTCAAGTGAAGGCCTGAAAGAAGTGATTCAGACAGTAGTCTCTCTCTCAACAGCTTTACTGAGATATAATTCACATCACCAGACAATTCGGTGGTTTCTAGAATATTCAGAGAGTTGTGCGATCATCACAGTCAATTTCAGAACATTTTTATCACCACAAACAGAAAAAAGAATCACGCAATATCAGGTCTTTTGTGAATGACTTCTTTCACTCAGCTTAATGCTTCTGAGGATTATCCTTGTTGCAGCATGTGTCAGGACTTGATTGCTTTTCATTGCCAAATAGTCTTCCACTGTGTGGATATACCACATTTTATTTACCCATACATTGGTTGTGCTGTTTCCACATCCTGGATAGTATGAATAATGCTGCTATGAACACTGGTGTGCAGTTTTTGTGTGGATGTATCTTTTCATTTCTCTTGGGTATATACTCCAGGATGGAATTGCTGGATCACACGGCAACTCTTATGTTTAACCTTCTGAGTAACTGGCAGGTCATATTCCAAAGTCACTATACGTTTTTACATCCCCCCCCAAAATTTACGAGAGTTCCAATTTTTCCACATCCTTGTCAAATGGACAAAACTTCTCTTTACTGGGAAAACTACAGAGCTATAGTCCTAAAAGCCGTCGACCTTCTTGAGCTCTGCTGTAATTGCCTGGGTGACCTTGGGCAAGAACCTTTACTACCCTGGCACCTCAGTGTCCTCACCTATAAAGTGGAGGGCCTGGAGCAAATGGCTTCAGACTTCCCACTGTGCCCTGCATTTATTCATTCTGTCACATGATGGGAGATACCCTGACCAGTGGGGAGGTAGATGCTGTGAAACAGATAGCTTGAAGCTGACTACACGATTGTGTATCTGACTTTGCATTAACTCAGTTTCCATTGTGCCTGAATAACCTTAGACTGTGACTATCATGCCTGCCTCAAAAAACAAATAAACAAACTCACAGAATCTGCTTATGCTATTAGGAAGAAAAGAGAAATGCCTTATTATGTAAAGGTTCCACTTGGCAATAACGGCAGACTGGCATTCAGGATTTTAGTTTCCTAAATTGGGGTTCAAAGATAGAAGTGGATTCAAATGATAAAATGTATGTATTTATAAGAAATAATGTTAGGTGAAAAAAGCAGGACATAAACTGTGTGTGTGTGTGTGTGTATAGTTATAGTTTTATATATATATACACACATAGAATAATAGTTATATAACTCTTGAACAACACTGGGGTTGGGGAGCCAGCCCGCTGACCCTCTATGCAGTTGAAAGTCCTTGTATGACTAAGAGTCAGCCCTCCGTTATGGGATTCCTCCATACCCGCAGTTCTGGGTTCTGCATCCACAGATTCAACCAACTGCAGATCATGTAGTTTTGATACTATAGCATTTACCTTTTTTTTTTTTTTTTTTTTTTTTTTGCGGCACGCGGGCCTCTCACTGTTGTGGCCTCTCCCGTTGCGGAGCACAGGCTCCGGACGCGCAGGCTCAGCTCACGGGCCCAGCTGCTCCGCGGCATGTGGGATCTTCCCGGACCGGGGCACGAACCCGCGTCCCCTGCATCAGCAGGCGGACTCTCAACCACTGCGCCACTAGGGAAGCCCCTATAGTATTTACTATCGAAAAAAAATCCTCATGTAAGTGGACCATGTTCAAACCATGTGGTTCAAAGGTCAATTATATATAGAATAATAGGACTCTTCTATCTGAAAGGCGAAGCACCATAATATTAATCAGCTTTCTCACTGCTGTGTTTCGAAGTATGGAGTATTGACCATGTGTACCAGGCTGTACACTAAAAAAGCAGAACTCAGAACTACCAAATTAGATGTTCTGAGTGAGGCTCAAGAATCCTCAATTTTAGAAAAAAGTACTGAAAGTTTACAAACTACTGCAGGTAGCAGAAGACTGGCTGATTTCTTCTTTCTACATTATAGTTGTCTGTATTTTCTACATTTTTCTACGAAGAACATGTATCACTTTTGTAACTGGGGGATGGGAAAAGGGGAAATCGTTTCGTTTTGATAAAGGCAGGGAGATGGTGAAGGAGGGCAAAGAGCTGGCTTCTCCTCTTCCTGCTGCCCAAGTGTCTACAGAGGATGAAAAGAGGTCACATTTGCTTCTGGGTGATTTCCATGCCTCAGAGCCTAGACTGGACCTGAGAAAGCACTGGTATTTTTCCCATTTGGTGTCCTTCATACATAAGGGGAAACTACTGAAGCACTTGCCTTAGTTCTCCATTTGGCCAGGGCTAAATGCTCTGGGGCTGTCATGGATCCTTTGTCATCTCCCCATATTTTCTCCAGTCCTGGGACTCTAGGATTGTGGGAAGCTGTGGCTGCAGGATCCAGTAAGGGAGGTAAAAGAAGGGTGCGAGGGAAAAATAGTTAGTGAAGAGTCATATTGCTAGGGATGACAGGCTATGTATAAATATCAACTTACCCATGGGTTCAACAACAGTGTGGGGGTGAATAACATGAAGGAAGATGAATCTGAAGTCCAGTCCTGTTCCCACCACTTACTAGCAAGCTGTTTAATCCCTGTAAGTCTTGGATTGCGTATCCATAAAACAGGGCAAATGATATTTCTTTTCATATGGTTGCTGTAATAGATAATGCATATCTATTACTAGGTACCACGCTAGTAGGGCTTGAGGATACAGAGATAAACACAATTCATGTCTTCCAAGATTACTTCTTTTTTATGTAAAGTGAAGAAATAGGTCAACAGGGACTTCCCTGGTGATCCAGTGGTAAAGAATCCTCCTTCCAATGCAGGGGACATGGGTTTGATCCCTGGTTGGGGAACTAAGATCCCATATGCCACGGGGCAACTAAGCCCATGCGCCACAACTACTGAGCTCACACGCCTCAACTAGAGAACCCACCTGCCACAAACTACAGAGCCCACGTACTCTGAAGCCTGCGCCACAACTAGAGAAGAGAAAAGCTGCACACCACAATTAGAGAGAAGCCCACAGGCCGCAACAAGTGCCGCAACGAGTGCCGCAACGAGTGCCACAACGAAAGATTCCCTCATGCCACAATGAAGACCTGATGCAGCCAAATAAATAAATAAATAAATGAAAAGAAATAGGTCAGTAATTCTAATAACCTTCCAACCAAAGAAACACTTTTGAATGAACCAACTTCATAACTGAGGCATCTCAATTCTCTCCTTTAGATGGATGAATAAATACTGCCCCAGTGAATACTTCTATCTTGCGGCAGGACAAGGACCAGCACAAGGCCTGACTTGACCCAGGTGAATAACAGGACACTAACACCAAGAATTCAAGTTAGGTTCTGCTTATATCCATTACTATTTGTACATGCAAAACCTATCATTTTAACAATAGTCTGATTAGCACTGGAGTGGAGGACTGGGCTATGTTCCATGTCAGTGATATCAGCTATTAGAAAGGTCTGTAAGGTCCTCTTGCAATTATAAAATGCTCTGTAAATGCTAAATAAAAATAAAATAAGAAAACAATCCTCAGTTCTATTTAACTAATTTCATGTTGCTAGACAATTCTTTGGTTTCATACTTCAGTAAGAATACCTGTAGAGATCGAAAAATAATAAGGAAAAGAACCTGATTATATTTTAGACAATCTTAGTATGATTAGATCCTATGTTTAATCCCACTCCAGTCACAGAGAATAATGTGAACCACTTGGCTCGAGTTTAAGATGCTTTTTTGATAATAACTTATTAAATTAATATGAATTTGAGATACACAAACATGGTTTAAACTGTTTGTTTCAAGCACACACCAGCTATAGGAAACAGTGAATGGTGCACCTTGCATGGAAAGAAAAGCAATCAATATATCATAGAGAAAATAGCTATTATTAACTGAATAATGAGAGGTTAGTTAGATTGAGCTTAGCACCTTATACTTTAGTTCAATACTTTCTGGGAGACTGAGCATGGGGAAGGAAAGGAAGGAAATCAATGTGTTTTCTAAGTTTCAGTTTCCTCTGGGTAAACTATGAAAGGTAATTGCATAGTCACTACAAAGGAAAGCTGTAGAGAACTCAGATGCTTTAAATTTCCTAAAAATCTAGTCCGGACATAAACACACATACATACCCCTGATTAACTACATCTTTTAATTTCCCCAAAGTCTAGCATAAATATAAGAAATCTAACGACTAAAATGCTGCTTTGTGCAACAGATGTTTCTGAAAAGTTTAGCTGCAAAAAAATGTTTGCAAACTGGATCAAGTCAAACGCATTAGGATTATTTAATAGACCACTTCCAATTAAACAAAATAAAGACTGTTATTAAAAATAATTTCTTTCCACTGTATACAAGTTCTGGATCCCTGGAGGTCTGCCCCCTTTAAAACAGGGCTCACCACAGCAACATGCACGCACACCACTTCATCTGGACCTGTGCCTTATTTAGCAACCATCTCTGGCTCTCATACCCATCCTTGGGCTCACCCCTAGTAGCTGGGATTTGATGTCTCCTGCTGTTCCTCTGGTTTGAGAACTCAGCCCACTCCTGGACCATGGCGATGGCCTTCATCATCCTCCTAATTCCTGACCAGGACTCCTTTCCCTTTTTTTGGCTTTGCTACTTCTCTGCTGGCCATACCTGTTTAAAGGAACCCTGTCCTCTCAGGGAGCCCAAGCTGATTACTCAGTTTACCTCCCTTCCCCTCTCTTACTCCTTTGCTCCCTCAGCTCAATTTATGTTTTCTAAGCCTGGAATTTTATGTATTTCATTTTTTTCAAGGTTGAAATCATTTGGACTTACAAGGGCTCTTCTGGCTATTTGCTGAAAGAACGAAGAAAACCAAAACACAAGATGGCAGGAAAATAACCAAGGTCCAGCACAGTTTCTAGTTCCCCCAGACACACTGAATCAGAAACTCTGGGGGTGGGTCCAGCACTCTGTATTTTAGTAAGTCCTCCAGGCGATTTTCATGAACACTGAAGTTTAAAGAACCATTGCTCTGAAGAAAAGAGGATTTCTGACAAATATTTTGGACAAAATGAGGCATCTCATTAAGAAGTCTATATTACTGACATAGAAGAATGTTTAAGATATTCTGTGTGATAAAACCACAGCTATGGTATAATTTTTGTAATATATCTTCGAAGCGTATTTCCACGTGAAAAAATGTCTAGGAGGTTACACACTAAGCTGTTAATAGTGGTTAATTTAAGGGAAATCCATTTTCCTTTTCCTTTATGGATAGCTGTATTTTTTTATTATTTATTATTTTTATTTATAGCTGTATTTTTTTATTTTTCCTTTACGGATAGCTGTATTAATTTTAATCTATAAGCATATATTATTTTATAATTTAATAAAAGGTTAATCTAGGCATCTTCCACTCCTCTCTGGCAAAACTGAGAGGTAAAAATTAACTCAGTCCCCAGTAGACCTCAGTGTCTGGACTAATCCAGCTTTGTGAGGCTTTAGGGAATTCTAGAGGAAGTGAGGCAGAGAGAGTGTTCGGGGCTCCATGACTCAGTCAGCGCCTCTATGTAAAGCTGCTGTGCCAGAAAACGACAGGTCATAAAGCCTAGGAGATTCTGCTCTTCTTAAATAAGCCAACTTAGAAAAAGGATGGTGGGGTTTGGAGGAAAAACAGAACAGACTAAAAACTTAATGAGTTCTTTTGGAAGACACCAATTTGTTTCTGGGAAATTTTTCTTTGTTGCAGAAATTATGTATTTAAGTGTCCCATTTTTCATCCCCTATTTGTGATCTAACAGTCATCCTGCAATTATGATGGTCCTTCTTCAAGCTGACTCCAGGTAAAAATGGCGTACACATATGTTAGGCTAGAAAGCGGCTTGAAAATGAAATAGATTGGTGGGAAATTATCCAGGGAGAGACAAAGAGAAGATGAAAGAAAGGTGAGTGTGTATAAACATATCCAAGATCAAGTGAGGTCCTAGCAAATATCCTTTAGCTTATGATGCATTGTAGGAAAATCCTGAGGTTTCCACGGGTTGCTCTCATGGGGACTACTCAATTCTTTCAGCTCTGGCAAGTTTCCCATCAGAGGCACTATATGCATTCATAAAGGTTCCCAAAGCACTTTACCTGTATTATCATCATGCACAGAAGCCACTCAGTGTAATCTGTACACATTCTCTTGCTCTTCACTGTCTATAAGCATGTGGGTGTGGCAGAAAGAGGAAATACCGTTGTCTCCTTCAGGATAGCTGTTGTCCCAGAAACCAGAGAAACTCGGTAAAAAAAGCTTTCTGTTATCTTTAATAATTAATTGGTTCATCTTTACTAAAGGAAAACTATTTTCACATAAGTGGTTTTGGGGGAGGGGGGTCTTTCTACTTTTGAGTTAAGAAAATCGACAAAAGTTACCCCAATGTGTTCTTATCAATAAAATGGGAAATAAAAGCTAATTTACAAGGTTATTGCAATGATCACAAGTGTGTAAGAGGAGAGGGAGAATAACAAGTTAGTGCTTAATGGGTGCAGCGTCAGTTTGGGATGATGGAAAGGGCTCTGGAGATGGATGGTGGTGATGCTGCACAGCAACGTGAATGTGCTCAAGGCTGCCGAGCTGCACCATTAAAAGTGGTTCGAATGGGAGATTTCATTATGTATATTTTACCACAATTTTTTTAAAAGGTATGTAAGGCTCCTAGCACAGTGCCCGGCTCTTATTAGGTGCTCAAGAAATGCTAGTCTTATTCCCCTTATAAAATTTTTTAATTAAAAAAGAGACAGTATAAAAAGCCAAATAAAATCACGCTCCCTTCCCTATTTAATTGTGAAAGGCTTTGACTCTCAGGCAAAGCCAGCTGGCACCAGTACCGGGTAGTGCCACAGCAAACGTCTGAGTAGGAGAAGGGAGGCTACATTAGTCATAATCCCTTCGGCACGTTCAGTTCCCAGTCCACCCACAACCCTGGTATGGCGTCTCCCAGAATATCAATCCTACAGCCCCCAACATCTTGCAAAGAAAGCTGGGAAGCTTAAACCATTTCCCAGACCAGACTCCAGGTCATGAGGACAAAAGTATTCACAGTGGCAGCTGGCTCCCGTTAAGTGGGGGAGTTACAAGACGCTAGTACTGAACACCAACTGGATAGGCCTGAGCTTGTTCCAGTCCCCAGCATTAAGCTGATGGTATCTCTGATGCCTTTGGTTGGATTTAATGGACACAGAGGCCAGTAGTCTCGGAGGCCCGGTAAAAGAAGATTAAAAATGCACTTGTCTGCAGTTCAGAGAAAACAATGAACGATTATGTGTTGTAAATCATAAAACAGAGAAGGGGAAAAATAGATGACTTATCTTCAGGCATGTCAGAACACGGCTTTTGATGGGTAGGCTTAATTAGATCTGATGCAATGTTCAGATAGATCGTCATTAACATCCCTCGAATTTAGCTCAAGGAGAATGAAATACTTGGGGTACCAATATCCAATTAATTCCAAAACAACACTTACTTTAGGGTCTGAGCTCTTGAACTTTAACCTTTCCACCAACTCTATCATAGCCGCCTTCAGTCCGCCTGAATCTTTGCTCTAGAAGAAAGAAAAGTCAGGGGTCATTAGACAGCATTTTGTTGCTCTCTCGAACACAAACAGCATTTCATGGGACAATGAAACGGAAGGCAATTTCTTCTTATCAGCCAAGAGGACTAAACGACTAAGAAAAGATGTGTTGCCCCTCTTCCTCTTCTCTATGGACAAAGAGGGTCAGGACATAAATTGCCCAGTGACCTGAGAGAACAATTGGAACGAAAATTAAATGCAATTTGTACAGGCTGACTCACTGCTTCATCTCAGGGCTCAACTGCACCAGTATTCACAGAGGGCTGAGGCTTTGCAAAAGAGATTCCTATCTGGGGTGTCTATTTTATGACCAAGTGATTTTTATTTTAAACTTCTACATCACAAATACAGAAATATGCAATATTAAATATTCTCACAAAAATAAAAACAAAATTCCCCAAGATTTAACCCTAATTGGAAATGGTATTTCAATGTATTCAGTTGAATACAGGTTTTTGAGTCAGAAATATAAGGTTTCAAATTTGGGGTCGGCATTAACGAGTTGACTAACCTCAGGCAAATACTGACTTTCTTGAAAACTTCTCCCTCTTCAATAAAATGGGGATTATAAAAAGGGTTATTTTGAAGCTTAATTGAAATGCTGTTTGTAAAGGCGTTAGCACACCATGTGGCACACAGTAAGTGCTCAATAAATGTCACCTATTATATTGTTGTTGTTATTACTGCATTATAATGATTTAGACTAGCAAAATCCAACGGAAATATAATGTAAGCCACAAATGCAAGCCACATATATAATTTTAAGTTTTTGAGTAGTCACAAAAATAAAAGGAAATTAATTTGAATACATTTTACTTAACTCAGTATATCCAAAATATTATCATTGCAACATGTAATTTCAACATGAGGTATTTTATACATTTTTTTCACACTAGGTCTTTGAAATCTAGTGTGTATTTCACACTTACAGCCCAATTCAATTTGGACTTACCACATTTCAAGGGCACCAAAGCCATCTATGGCTAGTGACTACTGTACCGGTCAGCACAGATTTAAAGCATAGACTAAAGCCACACTGCCTGGATTCAAGTCCCAAATCTACCACTAGATCTGTGTGACCTTAGGCAAGTCGCTTAGCCTCTCAGCGCCTCAATTTCCTTATAATATGAAGCTAATAACAGTACCCATTTCATAGGGTTGTAGAAAGACAACATGAGCTCATATACATCAAGGTGCTTGGAACAGGGCCTGGCACATGCTAAAGACAATAGATGTATGAGACATATTTATTATTACTGTCTGTCTCCCTCACAATATTTTAAATTCCTTAAAGGTAAGAACTACACTTTTCATCTCTATCTGTGTTCAGCATCAAGAAGGTGTTCAAAAAAGTCTGCTGAACAAACGAATGAATGAATATGCAATCTTAAGATATGAATGCCCTTATAATAATACATGTGTGTAGCACAATGTAAAGTCACATGAATTAGTTTATTTTCTTATCTCAACTCCTTGGGGATAGGATAGGATAATCACTCTCATTTTACCAGTGTTGGAAAGGAGGTGTGAGTAAGTAAAATGACTTGTCATTTTTATGGGTATGGGACAATAAATAAGTACAATATAAACAAGTACTACAAATGTCTGTTCTTCAAAATAGGCCTCAGAATCAGTGATAGTTTCCAAATTTGGGGGGAAAATTCCAATTCCTCCAAAACAGGACCTACTTAGTAAGACTCCATCATATAGATTAAAACAGACTAAAGCCTAAATCCTTTTTTCCCCTCTAACCTCCTTTCTCTCCCAAGTCTACACAGTAAAAGTCTGATGTAACCTAAGACCGATATCTGCTTTAGATGTGCTCTCCAAACACAGCTTAGCTGACATTCCCATCCTAACTGTGGTTCTAAATTTTAATAATTTGTATTTTTAGTTTTACTTTTAAAATGATGAAAACTTTCCAAATTTCTTCACCAATCTAAATCTTTCATCTCTGGTCTCACAGCAGACAGGTGGGAAAAGGAATCTGGAGGTCACACACCAGGGGAGTGCATGAGACCCAAAGTACCTAAAAAAGGGTTAAATTGCCAGACACAATCCTGCTTTTATGAGATGATCAGACAATAAAGACTGTCTGGTGATATCATTCCTCTAACCTGCTTCTCATTGGCTGGAATAAGCAGGTCACTTGTCCCTGGAAAACTCTTTTCCCCCACATCCCAGCCGCCAGCACCCATTTTAAGCTCTTCAGCAAGAGCCTTAGACATATTATGACTTTCCCCCTGGCTCTAGAGAACGGAAAGGAATGCACCAAACTGTGTCTTAAAACATTCAGAAGAGAAACAGGATGACGAAGGAATCCCTAAGAAGCAGACAGCCTGTTTGCAGGCAGATGTGCCTTGTGTGGAGAGATAAGGGAACCCTTAGCCTTCTTTCATAAAAACAGTGTGTCAGCAGAATCCTTCCTCCTTTTTACAAAGCATCCGCAGCACTGCCTACCCAGGGGAGTGACAGAGGAGAGGCACAGAGACTCTTCCTTCAGGAAATTCACCCATACTACCTCCCCACCCCTCTCTCTTTGAGAATATTCTCAGAGATAATTGGGGTCTATATTGAGCCAGCCTCTCAACGGGTGGTGAAAAAACCTTCCCCAATAGCTTTTTTAACCCCTCCCCACCAAATAAGCAGTTGGTCAGAAGGGAGAGGGTCCTCTGGGCAGACCCTCCTCTGACAGTGGCAGGGCTGGGTAAGAGTACAAATGGACAACCCTGGCCCCAAAGCCACTTCCTTTCTTTTCGCACACCCCAGTCCCTTCCTGCACCTCAACGAGCATTGTACACAGATGTTCAAGCGAATACACCCAAGCTCTGGGCACATCTCTCTCAAACAGTCGCCTTGGCCACACCTGGGTCCTACAAATGCGCATATCAGGCGCGGGGTCTAATGGTTTGGTCCACCTCTGGGAGGATGGGCTCAGAAAGAGCCTCTGCAGGCCCTGGACGCAGGGTCAGGACATTTCATCAGGTAATTCTTGGGTCCTGGATACTTGGAGAGCGGTCTAGAAGGGGGCAGGCATGGCCAAAGGAAAGACCCTCAAAAGCATAGGGCAGGGGCACAGAGCTGTCTAGGTCTAAGGTGGTATTTGAGTATGAGTGGCCCCAAACCGTCGGGTAGTATCATGTTTTAGTTAATTGTTTGCAGAGGGCAGTCATCAGTCAAAAGGTAACTGGAATAGACAATACTTTCAGAGTTCCCTACTGTGGTGGAATGGAAGAGTTGCCTCTGAAACCTGTGTTCTAATTGAGAAGTTAGACGAATTCTAACCTTGTAGACATTTGGTTCCATAAATGGCCAGATTATGCTATGTCAGTCCCTGGGGGAAGCACTGTGAGTGAAGAAGTGAGATTCGCCTGATACCGCTCTTCCTCACCTCCATTCCACACAATGCATTCCAAGAACACAGGAGCTCAATGTGAGCCTATCTTGTTTATGTACCTCTTTCCTCCCCCAAGAAGAGTGTAGATTAAAACAAGACAAGCGCTATGTTGTGTAACACCCCTGAAAGTTTGATCCATCTATGGAGATGGGATAGGCTTCATAAAAGCCAACTCCTAGGGATGAATCATAATAAAGCCAAAGAAAGGACAAAATGCCTACATTTGAAGGTATTCTTTATTCTCCAAAGCACTTTCATATGCTCTTTCATTGGCATTTCACAATAAACCAAAAATTCTCACTTTACAGCTGGGAAAAATGGCTGGTGAAAATCAGATGAGAAACCCCCAAATCACAGAGCCCATACACTGTTTAACTAGCATTACACAGTAACACAATAACTAAAAGGTAGTGTATTCACACTGTACAATAGAGAGAAATGGTTCTGTGGAAGTCAAATGATGTCCACCAAATCACAGAGCGAGTCAGTAGCAAAACCAGGATCAAAAAGATCTAAATGAAAAAGCTTTATAACATATACAAGAGAAGAGGTTGGTGTCAAGAATAATGCGAAAATACATAAGGGATTCCTATAAATAAGAAAAAGCCAAATAAGCATTAAAAAAATCCCAACAAAGGATATGAACATAACAGAAATGTGAAACGGCTAATACACATATGAAAAGATGTAAAATATGCTCTAACTTACTTGTAATTATCATATCATTTCTTATCCATCACATTGAAAAAAAAGTTTTGATTTGATAATACCGAGTGATGAGAGACTTTGGGCAGGCTGGGGATTTTCATATGTTGCTGATATAATATAATAAAGCTACTTTGAAATCACATGCCTAGCAAGTCCATTTTTCACTTTCTCCCTTTGAGAAGCACTAACATGGGCCAGGGAGGTATGAAAAACAATATTTATTGCAGCACTGCTTGTAACACTGAAAAACGGGAAACATCCTAAACATCCATCAATAGTGGGTGGCCAAATAAACTATGGAATTAACAAATGGGATCTGATATAGCAAATAAGAAGAATGAGACACAACGCTGAATTTTTTAAAAGTTGCAAAACAGTGCATACTGTATCATTTATTAAAAAAGCATAAAACTATTCATTTTTATGGGTGATACATATGTATGTAAAAGACTAGAAAGCAATGACTGGAGGGACTAGTAGTGGGAATAGTAGTAGGAAGAGTCTTAGACTTACATAAATTTATTCCTATTATCTAATTAAGATTTAATATACAAAAAGGAAGGGAGGGAGGAAGAGAGGACAGATCTAGGGCTTCTGCTTCGAGTGTCTCTCTCCATGAGTTTGCCTAAGTATAAATACTGGGGCACTGTTCCTTTTGCATGCAAACATGAACCAAAGGTATAAGAAAGGGTTCTCTACCTAGATTCATGTATCTATTTCCGGGAGTTTGAAATCCCCAAAGCTGTACACAAAATTTGCAATGTACATGCACTTTTCTACGAAAAGGGACTTGAGCGCTCCTCAAAGTCCCCCAAAAGTTTAACTTTCCTAGTGTAAAGGGCATTGCATAAAGAGAAAGGAGACTCAGGCTCCATTCCTACTAATTGCTATATGAGCTTGGAAAAGTCATTTTACATCTCTGAGTTTCTGTTTCTCAACCTGTAAATAAGGAAAATGGGCCAAATCAGAATCTACAGATTTGCAGGCTGCAGCCTACAAAACTTCGGTTTTGTTGTGTTTTTAGAGTGTTGTCCCACACAGCATATTAGGAATCTTAAATTCATTGTCAACATTTAAAAACCAGGAGATACAAAATAATAAAGATTTCCAGCTTCTTCTAAAAATCTGAAAGGTATGACTGTACTGGGCTCCCTCTTCCACATAGCAGCAACTGGCTGAAGCTGAGTAGCAACTACCCGCTTTAGGCAAGGCAAGCTCCCTCCAGTTTGCCATAGTTACCCTGGCTGGCTTCTCTCATTTACATTACCTTTCTGGTCCCTGTAGACACTTGAAGTTGCTACCCCTGGAAGAACTCCCTCTGAAAGTTTTCTGTCTCTAAGGGTCCTTGTGTTTGAACACCAAGGAAGTTGGCATGTCTTTCTTCAAAGGGGTTCAGAATACCTATAAACACATGTCCATCCATTCACTCCAAAACAGAGAAATAATACAGCTCATTCTAATGCAAACATTCTTTGAAAATGGGCAAGAGGCAGAAACAAAGGTGGAATATGGTAGGTAAAAGGGACATCAGAATAAGATCTTGACAACCAGTCTCCGTACTTTCATGGGAGTCTGTCTAGTCTAATGCCAATAACCAGCTGGGCACCAAAAGAGAAGTCATGTGTCAATAGAAATGTAAGTGTAAATCACTTAATATCCTAAACTGGTTCCTAAATATTGAATTCTGTATTATAAAGAATCAGAAGATGCTGAGTTCAGAAAGAATACTGGCTGCCTATTTTGGTTTTTTCCTATCCCACTAGCCTTGTGTTGCTACCATGCTTAAAAAAAAAAAAAAAAATCAATCCAACTTTCTATCATTTTCACAAAAAGGTTTTGTTTGGGAGAAACAGTGGAAAAGGACTGGGAGATAGAATATGTAAGAAGTCCTCCTAAGGAATCCAATCAGAAAGCAAAGCCCTGACAAAAGGAAATGAAACTGAATTTTAGTACGCCATAAAATTTTAGTTTCACCACGCCATGTCCAAAACTTCTTTACCATCTTCTTCACATGACTTGATTTTCCAACTCCAAATCCACTCCTATGTTAGGCAACCACCTTTATATAGTTGCTCAGATCCAAAATATTTTTGGGGCCTGAGCAAACCTACCCCCAAGTCTTTTCAGACCTAACTCTAAAACACAGGCCAAGTCCAACTACTCTTCACCATGTCCACTATTCCCTGTTTGGTCCTAATCCAAGGAGCAACACCACTCCCACTCGCCTACCCTACACTCCATTCCCCACACAGGCACCAGAGGGAAATTTTAAGAACGTGAATCAGATCACTCATTCTCCTGCTTAAACAGTCTATGGCTACTCAGAAGGAAATCCAAAATCTTTCCCATGGCCTACTTGACAGTCTGACCTCGTCTACTACCCGCTACCTGGAACCCTGACTCATTATCCTCCAGCCACCTTTTTTATCCTCAGTAAGCTTGTTCCATCTCAGAGCTTCTACACTCGCTTACTTCCTCCATTCAGATCACTATGCCACCAGATCTTCCCACCACTGGCTCTAACTATACCCAGTCCTTGTCAGATCCTTAAACAGCCTCTCTCTCATTCCCCATTCCAGTCACTCTCTTTCTCCTTCCCCTAGTTTGTTATTCATGGCATTTATCATTATTCAAAATGTTATTTACTGTTTAACTTGCTTGTGTCTGTTTTGCTCTTACAACAAAAGCTCCATGAGACCAGTACTTAGAATTGTTCGCTGTTAAAATTCCCTACAGCCCCGAATACTCCACCTGACTGAGTGAATAGATCAAAGGAAAAAAACACCACGCCACTAATTTCAAACAATATAGAAAAATATCTTAACAAAACTGTACCTCAAAGAATTGTGGTAAAAATTAAATGACATAATATGTAGGAAGTTTATAGCACAGAACCTGGTACCTACTAAGTTCTCAATAAACTTTAGTTATCACTGTTGTTATTGTTATTATTAAGTGATTAACAGTCTATTGAGTGACTGACTACTAAGTATCAAGTACTGAGCTAGAGAAGTGCTGAATGGAAAAAAATGAACAAAACAATCTGAACTAATCAAAATACGCTGTAAAATATCTAGGAAGAAAAATCCAGATGGAAGGGAAAGAATAGTTTTTTTGTTTGTTTTTGTTTTGTTTGTTTGTTTGTTTTTTGTGGTACGCGGGCCTCTCACTGTTGTGGCCTCTCCCGCTGCGGAGCAACAGGCTCCGGATGCGCAGGCTCAGCGGCCATGGCTCACGGGCGCAGCCGCTCCACGGCACATGGGATCCTCCCGGACCGGGGCACGAACCCGTGTTCCCTGCATCGGCAGGCGGACTCTCAACCACTGCGCCACCAGGGAAGCCCGGGAAAGAATAGTTTTAATAGTCTGATTAGAATATTCATAAAGTATCTACTAAATACCTTCACAGAGATAATAAACATCAGGAGATTTTGTCAGTACAACTTAGAAAGGTTAAATGTAAGTGGGAATAATTAAGAGTAGAGGCTAAATGGGATGGCTGAATGAAAATGTCCTTTGGGGTTAGACCTGGATTAAAATCCTAATCCTTCCACTTATAAACTAGGTGAACTTCCACAAAGCTCAACCTCTTTGAGTATCAGTTTTCTCATCTGTAAAATGAGAATCAGAATAACACAGGTTATTGTGGGAGTTATATTGAGATCAACTGAAATAATGAGGTGAAAAGCACCTGACCTAAAGCCACTTAATAATTATTATTATTATTCTAATCTCGGGAAAGAGCCTCAAAATTCAACAGCAGATAAGAGTTTCTAGACTCTCTTAGTTTTATAACCTCAGCTAAAGGCTAGCACTTCCATTCTTCACACACATGAAGTCAGAGTCTTTCACTCAACACAGGCTACCCTGCCAGGGTTCAGAGACCCAAAGAACAGAGTGGAGAACAGTAGGGGTGCCTCTAACCTCTTTCCACCACGACTGCCTACTGGAAAGAAAACAGAGGCTATTTTCTAACTAGAAAATAAAGGGTGTACTGCCCCTGCCTCCTCTCCACTTCTATAAAAATTTCCTACAGTTCAGAATGTAAAACAGAATTTAAAGAGGACAACCAGCAAGACTTGTGAACCTAAAATTAGACATACCAGCTGTGTTTTGGTTAGCTAGTGCACATGGCACCAGCAGGACACTGAAATATACAGGAGCCGCTTCTCTGAAGACAAGTTTTTCACCAGCCTATCTACCCACCAGCATAGAGCAGGCAGAAGGAACAGAAGGAGAGGGGGCTGAACAGCGTTCACCAAAAGAAACTTGGTGTCCGAACTTCTACTTCTGCCAGACTACCTGGTCTGGAATTGCACGCAGAATAGAACCTTAGTTGACTCTGTAAGGATAATAAGAGTAAGAGTCACTAATTGCTGAGGGATTATTATATTCCAGGCACTGTGCTAAGCTCTTTACATGTATCATCTTGTTTGTTCTTCACTACAACCCAAAAAGGAGAAATAATTATTATGCCCATGTTACAGATGAGGAAACCAAGATTCAGAGAGACTGAGTGAATTCTCCAACATGACACAGGTAATAAGTAGCAGAGCCAGGATTCAAACCCATAGACTGCAAAGCCAATTAAGGCAAGACTGCTTGGTCTTTCATATTCATTCTCCCATTCTTCCTTAGTAAGAGACTCCAGTTTTAGCTGGACACACCATGGCCTGAAGAAAAGACTGTTTCCCATCCTCCCTTGCAACTAGATAAGGCCATGGGACTGAACTCCAGCCAATGAAACATAAGCAGCAATGCGCGCAACTTCTGGAGGGTTCTCTTAAAATAAAGGGGTGTTCCCATCTTCACTTTCCCGTGCCTGCTCTCCTGGAACTCAGATGTACTGGCTGGACCTCCAGGAGTCATCTTGGTCCATGACAAGGACCATACCCTAAGGATAGCGCAGCAGAGGTAGAAAGAGCCTAGATTCCTAATAACTGCATGGTTCCTCTATACCAGCTTTGGACTGCCTACATCCTTCTATACAAGAGAAAATAAAACATCCACCTTGTTTGAGCTGCTGTTATTTTGGATTTTTCCAAATTATTTCAGATGCAGTTAAACTTAATGTAAACACTGATATAGTAAATCACTATGCAACACTCTCTTTCAGTTCTTCATTGATGCCCTGTGACTATGTGAGATTATTATACTTCATATCATATATTTACCAAATATTTCATGTATATCTACTCTCCAACAGGCACTGTGCTAGGTGCTGGGAACACAAAGATGTGTAACATACAGTCCTAACCCTAGAAGAAGAGTTTATGACCCACGCAAGACAGAGACATGGTGGGAAGAAATAATATTGATGTAGTATACTGTATTTAATGCTATAATAGTACAGGCTGTTGCTATGGGAACACAGAGGACAGCTGCCTAACACTCTAGTCATATCTACCTAGTAAAATTCTATCCATCTTTGAAGGTCCACCTCAAATACCACTTCCTCTAAGAAATCTTTCCTGATTCCATGTCTCCAGCTGAAAATAACTTCTCTTTTCTCTGAGTCCCCATGACATACTATTTGTACCTCTCTTCTAGTATTTATACGCAAATAAGCATGTGAAAAGACTGTAAGCTTCCTGATGTCAGGCATCTTTCTTTATCAATATCCGTCATGTAGCACACCTTAAGTGCTCAAAAATTATTCACATAAATAAAATTAACTTAAAAACACCAGTTTTTGACAAAAAAGCTAACTATATGCTACAGTTTGGATATAGTATAATGCTTTCTCTAATATCCTGTTGAAGTTAAAAGCAGATTGCTCTGCTACCCGATCAAAAACTACCTAAATACATTTGAAGTGAGCTTAATTTATAATTAAGTGTTTGACAAGAATAATTTAGCACACCACAATGTACATCAGTCATTGCCTATATGGTTACTTGCCATAAATTATAGACTGAGCACTTAGAGTATCTGGAAGATTTTGCTTGGTTGGTTTCATTTTTTTTCCATTCTTGATTCTTTTTTTTTTTCTTTGCGATACACGGGCCTCTCACTGTTGTGGCCTCTCCCGTTGCAGAGCACAGGCTCCGGACGCGCAGGCTCAGCGGCCATGGCTCACGGGCCCAGCCGCTCCGCGGCATGTGGGATCTTCCCGGACCAGGGGGCGAACCCGTGTCCCCTGCATCGGCAGGCGGACTCCCAACCACTGCGCGAACAGGGAAGCCCCTTGATTCATTTTTGACATCGGAAAAGGGCATCAATATTGATTTTTTTATCCCCCAATGTCATGTTGGCTTGTTCCCTATCATAGTCGCACACACACCCACAAACAAGATTCTCATCTCTGCCCCACATATCCGCACTGAAGTTTTTGTTTTACCCCTTCTTGGTCTGTACTCTGTCTTCTCTTCTGAGAGGTCCATTAGTCTCTGTGCTCCTTCCTGCTGCACAACAGATTTACTCCCTGGCTCTGGATATTAAACCCACAACAGGAACAGGAGCGTGAAACTGAGCTAGTTATCCCAGATTGAACTGTAACTTCAAGCAGAAGACACACTGAGCACTGACATCGACAGATCTCTGGCTTCTCAGTTTGGGTCCGATGCAAGGGAAGAGAAAAGGTGGGTGTTATCAGTGGACAGCAGGGCAACCTCCATGTTGTGGGCTGTGGTCAAGAAAAGGTGGTGCCACAGGCACACAGTCCTTTATCCCCAGAGGGGCTTAAGAATAATACACCTACTGCATCAGCAACCTTACCCTGAAAAGCAGTCATCTAATAGTACAATATGCCTATTAACCTATTAATCTATTCTGATTGAAAGGTCGGGGAAGAGAAAAAAGAGGGCACTGGATTCTTGGGAGAGAGCAGGGAAAGTATGGACCTCTTCCCTCAACAATCCTCTTGACAGTGTGTACCCTTAATTCTGTGGTCTTCCTCCTAAAAACAGTAACTCCAGTCTAACCATAACATGAAAAGAAGACAAATCCCAACAGAAAGACATTCTGTAAAATACCTGATCATCCCCAAAGGTTTTGATTTAAGGCTGGGGTGAGGCCAATCACAGGTATTTTCTAAAGAAACTCCCTCCACAGGTGATTCCAAAATGTGGCAACAAGGTGAGAAACACACTGTTTACCTGTTTAACCTACTGTTTAACCTACCTGCCACTCCTCTTTCATTCCAATATACTCCAGAGTGACCTTTCTGCTGTCCCTCCAACACCCCAAGTTCACCTCTACCTTAGAGCCTTTGCATTCACCATTCTTTCCGCCTTAACCACTCTTCTCCCAATCTTTTTCTTAATTCTTAGATTATAAACTGTAATTTTAATAACAAAGATTGTGGGAAGAGTCCACGTCCCTAACTGAACACAATTAGATGACTCTTCCCCTCCACTTAACCCTGCAGAAGCCCTCTAGGCTCTCTTTAATGAAGTTCCATCACCATGAATGTTGAATCCCCTGAAAAACTGAGCTATTGTCAAAGAGATCCCCATAAGCTCATATTCCCTCCACAGAGTAGTATTTTCACCTGTGTTAACAGCACATGACAACTGCCAGAACTACACTACTCCTCTCACTTCAAGAGCCATCTAATTCCTTTTTGAAGAGTCCTATGAACCAAACCGATCATCTCTGCTGTGAATCACTGGACTTCGTGCAAAAAGCACTGAGTGGTAACACAAGAGGAGGTTTTCTCTAGATCTCTGCAAGATCTCATAATTCAAGTCTCTGCCTTAATGTCACATGCTCAGAGACGCCTTCCATGACTACCTGGTCAAAAAGTAACTCCCTCCTGCCCTCCTGCCACATCACTCACTCTTTCGTTGCTATGACTTATTGTTTTCATAGTACACACTACCACCCAAAATTACTCTACCTTATCTCTCTCCCCAGCTAAAGGGTAAACTCCATAAAAGCTAGGGCCCTGTCTGTCCTCTTCACTGCATATGTCCCAGACTTATTACAGGTAAAAAAATTACATTATGAAGAGTAGACTGAGATGGAGAATCCCAGAACAGGAGGCCTCACTTTAACTTTCCATCAACCATTTGTGGCAGCTTCAATCATTCCCTTTACCTTAGTCTTAGCTTTTGTCTTATTCTATACAAATAAATAAGACACAGACTGAACCACTGTGTAGACAGCGCTTCATGGTTTTATTAGAAGGTACTCCAAATCCTTTCAGTCAAGAATAAAAACATAAATAGGGACATTACAGCAGACATTCAACCTTCTGCCTCCCTGCCAGAGCTGCTTATGAGCTGAGCACAGAGCCAGAGCCGCCGGCCATTACAAGACATAGCAGCGGCATACCCCCATCTCCAGCCCCTCCAGAGTCACAGCTGTCCGGAGAATATGCCTGTACCCTCCCGACCGCCCTGCCACTAGAGCCCCCTCATTGGGGCGCCCCTGCAGTTGTTCTGTCACTTAACCAAACATTCTTCTTTCCAAATACCCATCTTAAAGACACACTCAAGGGCAAAGGGAACACACTCAAGGGCAAAGGGAGTGGTTTCAAAACTTTTGAATCTGTCCATAACAAAGCCATGTTAAGAACTCCATAGATGCTTATAAGTACTTGCAGAACTCTGCCAATCATTTCTCCCTTTGCCATTTTATAAGACTCCACCTTTTCTTCAGGTGATCTTAGAGTGAACGAGACAAGTGTTTTTCAAACTACAGGACATGACCCATTAGGGTGCAATGAAATCAATTTTTTGGGAGAATCCAGAAATTTTTTTGAACAGAATAGAATACAAACAGAACACATCATATGCAATAAGGTTAACAGTGCTCCATTTGAGTTAAAGTATGTGTGTGTGCGTGTGTGTATGTAAACTGGACCACAATGTAAACTATATTTACATATAGGGGTTATTTGAACATAATCCCTACTGTAGGTTATGTTCAAAATGATTTTTTAAATTACTGGTCTAGAGTTCTGAATACATGTAATTGCACTTATATTGTTCAACAAAATGATTCATTAAATATAGCTATGAATGCAAATTCCCTTGACAACTTAAGAATTTTCATATGAAAATATCCATGAACCAGATCAAGCTCCTTTGTCAGACCCAATGACCCATCTTCAGAACCACAAATTACGGTCACAATAAGAGAAACCTGCATATCTGAGAGTTTATGAACCAGATGTGAGGTCATAATATGGGCTGTGTAATTATATTCCTACGATAAAACTGGAGCACAGGCTCAATTCAAATCTGGACCCACAGGATCCTTTGGAGACCAAATGCTCTGGAGCCACACTGGAAATACAGCACAAGAGGAAAGGTAGGACTTTAAAAGTCACTTCAGTGATTAGGGTTAAACTTATCCCTTCAAGGTGTTCACCTTAGTCCTTGAGGCATTAGCCTCCACGTTGCCTCTGCTCGGATCCCTTCTGGCTGTACAGTTACCCCGGTTTTCTGTCCATTCTGGCCCGCTCTGAAGTTTGCTTTACTCTAGCCCTCGCCAACAATTTGGCCTTCTACCACCAATATTAGCCACTCACAGCCCAGTTTGGCACTGAGATATCAAAACATATGTTGTTCAAATCCCTCTAAACTTGTGCATTTAACTAGACTCCTCCTATTAATAATAATAAAAACAACAGCTAACATTTAAAGAGCACTTACAATGTGTTAAGCATTGTTAAAGTATTATCACAAACTAAGTTATTTTATTCTCACAAAAACACTACTTGATTTCTTAACTTTATACCCATTTTAGAGATACAGAAACAAGGCCAAACTGTTAAATAACTTGTCCAAGGTCAAAAAGCAAGCGGCAGAGCTAGGATACTTCCTGTTCCTCTCTAATCCCACACTGTGTTTTATTTTTTCTTTATTAACAGTTATTACATGTTTATTTGAGCATTTGTTGTTCTCTATTTCCTTCCAACACAATGTATACTCCAGTAGAAGCAGGGACTTCTTCCATTTTGCTATATTCTCAATGCTTAGAAAGCACCTGCCCTTGGCCAATGCTCAATAAATACTTGGTGAATGAATGAATGAATGCAGTATAACAAAGATCCTTTTCTCTCACCATCATCATGCCAAGCCACTTTTAATATTCCAAGAGACCTACTTTCTTGTCAATAAGTAAATGTACACTGCCCTCAAAATATATGAAACCAGAGGTGAAATGAACTAATTAAAGCTACAAACAAGCTCTAAACAAGTTCAAATTTTTATTGAATAAAAATGATCAGCCCTTCATCCTAGCTGCCTAACAGAGCAAATGGTATGCCCTTTCTGAGGGGGGAAAATATGACTCTAGTGTCTACAGTTCTTTTAAACACAATGTCTGGTATTGAATGAAAAATTATGCGATGAGAATAATCATGAAAATGTGGCATATAATCAGGAATCAGATCCCAAAAGATAAAGAGAAATGGATCTTTAAAAAAAATAACCAAACAGGCATTCTAGAGCTGCAAAACACAATATCATAAATTAAGAATTTAATGACTGACACTCACTAGAGTATTTGCAGCTAAAATGAATAAATAAATAGGCACACCTATGGAGTGATTTCCAAGACATACTGATAAGTGAAAAAAGCAAAACATAAAAGAGAATTTATATTGCCCCAAAACCCACAATTCCAGTTTCACCATGAGAAAAACATCAGACTAATCCAAACTGAGAGACAGTCTACCAAATACCTGACTGGCACTCCTCAAAACTATCATGATCATTGAAAACAAGAAAATGTAATATGGCCAGAGGACCCTGGTACAGAAATCATTAGAGGAAAAACTGGTGAACGTCTAATAAGGTCTATAGTTAAGTAATACTGTTCCAGTGTTAACATAAGCAGAGTACAGGAAACAGCTCTATTGATCTGAGTACATTTACCGATCACAAGAAACTGGGATGTGCATTTGATTATAGGCAGCAAGTGAGGTGGGCAGGGGGAAGATAAAAGAAAGCAAAGCCTACAGCATGCTCAGAGTGGGACATTTAAAGGAGACCCTTTCCATACAGACTTTTGACCCTCCTACCACTGCCAAAGAGTAAAATTCTAGAGTAAAGACAAACTAAAGTTGCCGCTATCTCACCCTCCAAAGAGGATTGTGGGGAGCCATGCCTTGGAGCCGAACAAAACGGGGCGGGGGGTGGGGATGGGGTGCAGGACAGGATGAAAGAAATTCTTTAAGAGGCTGTAAATTTGGGCAGGCACCTCCTGAAAATCTGTTCCAAGAAATCTCTCATGCAATTAATTTAGTTTAAGGGGGTCCTAAACAAGCTGTACACTTAGGCCTTATCAGAAGCAAACTCAAATCCTCTTTCGAAGACTACAGCTTCAGGCCAAGGCTTGGGAAATCCCCACAAATAATTTTTCAAAGGCAATGAAAAGCTACTCGAACATAACAAGCACAAAAGGAAAGAAGGAAACCTAAAAAACACCACAAAAACAATAGCTAGCAGAGAAAGGTCTATAAAGTCCTCAAATACTGGAATTATCAATGACAGATTATAAATCAACATACTTACTGTTCTTAAAGGAATAAAGAGGATAGCTACACCATGAAAAAAGATAACAAGAGGATATGATTCACAAATCTATACTAGTACATTTGAAAATTTAGACAAAATGGACAAACTTCTAGGAAAATGTAACTTATCAAAATTGACTTAAAGAAAAATACATAACCTGGACAGACCTATAACCACCAAATAAATTGAATCCACAGTCAATGGATTGGATACAAAACAAATGTATCCAATGTTGGATACAAAACAACAAAATTAATTCTCTCTCTCTCTTTTCAGATCCAGATGGCTTCCATGGTCAGTTCTACCAATCATTCTAGGAAGAAATATTCCAATCTTATATAATACACTTCCAGAGCATTAAAAGAGGGAGAAAATACACGAGAAGCAACACTTCCTGACTCATACTATGAAGCCAACATAACCTTGATAGCAAAATCTCATGAGGACGCTACAAGAAAGGAAATTTACAAGTTAACTTCTCCCATAAATATGAATGAAAAAATCCTACATAAATTATTAATAAACTAAATTCAAAAACATAAGGATACTTCATCACAACCAAGCTGAGTTTCTCCCAGAAATGCCAGGTTGTTTTAACTGTAAAATATACTAATGAAGGGATGGAAATAAGACCGTATATATGTACACACCTGTATCTGAAAAAACAAACACTTGAACGATAAGCAAAAAACTAATAAAAGTGGTTACCAAAGGTGAAAAAGAGGCTTTTGAAACATGTGAACATAATACTGATTTTTAAATTTAATTTAATAAGTATATCAATTAATGTAATTCATCACATTAATAAAAGAGTAAAATCACACGAACATGCAACAGATGCAGAAAAAGCATTTGATAAAATTCAATATTAAGAAAAACTCTTAACAAACTGGGACTAGAAGGGAACTTTCTTAATCTAATTAAATATATCTGTGGGAAAAAAACCCACTAGCACACTTGTGAAATGTTATGAATTATCCCTCAATTAAGAACAAGGCACAAATATTCACTATCCCTTCTATTCAACATTATACTGGAGGTCCTATCCCAAGCATTAAGGCAAGGGAAAAAAAAAAAAAAAAAACCAAACAGGCATAAGGACTGAAAAGATACAAAAGCTTTCCCTCTTGCAAATAATATGATCATGTGTGTAGAATAAATTTACAGATTATTAGAATATGTAAGACAGTTTAATATGAAAATCAATATATGAAAGTTAATCATATTCCTATATACAATTAGAAAACAAAAATTAAAAACATTTTTTACAATACTATAAAACTGTTAAGTATCCAGGAATAAATTTCAGAATGATGTCCAAGATCTTTCAGAAAAAAAAAATTACAAAACTTTATTGTGAGGCAATACAAAAGACCTAAATAAATGGATCAGAAGACTTCATTTTGTAATGGTATTAATTCTCCATATATTGGTTTATAATTTCAATACAATACAATACAAAAAAAAAAAAGTCCTGCAGGTTTGTTTTTTTTCTTAATACAGAACTTCATGGTATGATTCTAGGAAATGTAAAAGGCCAAGGCTGGCTGAGACACTCTTCTAGAAGAACAGAGTGGATAGACTTGCTCTACCAGATATTAAGACATGTTACAAACCTATGGTAACTGAGAAAACATGTAGCTCATACAGGAATATACTAACAGATCAATGGTATAAAATACAAGAGCCAAGAAACACATCATACACATATGGGCACTTGATATATGACTGGTGACACAGCAGATCAGTACAGAAAGGATAGGCTTTTCAATAAATGCTGCTAGAGCAACTGGCTATCTGTACAGGGTAAAAAATGAAACTAAGCCCCTACCTCCACTACCCAAAAATCAATACTAAGTGGAACGAGACACAAAAAGCACTAATAATAAAGAATGTTATTGATAAATTCTACTACGTTAAAATGAAAAACTTCTCTGTTCAAGGTACAATTTTTTAAAAAAGAAAAAAGAGAGTAGAAGATATTTGTAACCCATATCAACCACAGTCAAAAATATAAATATAAAAACTCCTGTAAATTAATGAGAAAAAGACAACCCAAATGAAACATGAGCAAAAGACCTGAATGAGTACTTAACAAAAGAAGAAATACAAAAGATACTCAAAGTCATCAGCGACCAGAGGAATGCAAATTTAAACCACAAGAAGATACCATTACATATCCATATGACTGACAAAAACTAAAAATTCTGTAATAACAAGTGTTGGTGAAAATACTGAGCAAAAGGAACTCTCTTACACTTTTCATGGCAATGCAAATTGGTACAACCACTTTGGAAAATAGTTGACAACATCTAATATTACTGAAGATATGCACAGTGTGTGACCCAACAATCACACTCCTAGGTTTATATTCCATTTAAATGTATGTAGATGTGCAGCAGGAGACATGAACAAGAATGTTTATAGCAACACTGTCTATAATAACTAGAAGTTCCAGAATCTGGAAATCAAATGTTCACCCTTGACAGAATAGCTAACTTGTGGCATATTTATAAAATGGAATTCTATACAACAATGAATATGGACAAACCACAGCCACTCACTGGAAGAATCTCACACAATGTTGAAAAAATAAAGCAAAACCCAAAAGAATGAATGATAACAATACAATATCAATCGTGTCAAGTTCAAATAAGTTTAGAAATACATAAATATGTGGTAAAAGTATAAAGATAAGCAAGGATATTATCACCACAAAAGTCAGGATAATGGTGACCTATGGAGAAGGGAGATGGTTATAACTAGAAAATTATAAAAAGGGCATGGGGCTTCAATATTGCTCCTAATATTCTATTTCTTAATCAGGGTGGAGGTTACATTAGTACTTGCTTTATAGTTATTTGTTAGACTGTGCGTATGTTTTTATACACTTTGAGTGTGTATTTTACAATAAAAAAGGGAAAATCTTAATATAGGGGATTTTCATTATCAAAATATTTGTTATCCCAGTGCCAGCAACTGCAAGGTTGCTTCAGGAAACAAAAGATGTCATGATGACAACAATAACTAATGAACTGATCACTCAAACTTTCCTGCCTGGTTAACTCCAGCTGTCTCTCTCACTGATTGTAAATATCCACAATATAAATAAAAAGCAAATTATCTGCAAATTCATTCATTCAACAAATATTTATTAATATTTGTAAGATTTCCATACACTGTTCTAGCGGACCAGCAAGGTTCAAGATAAAGGCCCTGCCCTCCTGCAAAAGATGGAGGACCAGGGAACACCCACTCCCATCCCAATTTCGCCTCCACCTTCTCACCCTCCTTTCCAAACAACTACCAAACATGAAGAACCTAAAAGGAACTCAGGGGCACACATGAAATTATCATCAAAACCACAACCTTAGGGAGTCTTTTCACTATAGAGGAACCATCTGCTTGGATTCATCTGGTGAAACCATGGTTTACCAATTCCTGGTCAAGAGCCTTAACCAGTCTCAACAATGAAGATGTTGTGGGAATAGGCTTAAGTGGAGTCAAAATCCCAAGGAATGCTTTACCTGGGATACGGAGACCAGAAGCTTATAATTTTCCAGAAATTGTAAACTAGATTTTGCGTGTACATTTATTTTTCTAGGGTCAGAGTCCAGAACTTTCATCTTACTCTCAAAGGACGTCAATCAAAAAGGGTCAATAATCACTGCTCCCAACAAGATGAACAGACCAGCTTTTTAGGGACATGGTGAAAGTTAATGTGGCCACAGGGAGGCCCCCTGAGTTGAAACCCAGGTGTCCTGACCTCCTGGCCTATGCTCTGAATGACCAATACTTACTCTTAGTTCTTCGAAGGCTTCGTCTAGGGTGGAGAGCTGGTGGCCCTGATGTGCCCCAATGACTGGGCACAGGACACAGATGAGCTGCTTATCTTCCTGGCAATAGGTACTCAAATCGAGCCCATGGTCCGGACACTTCCTCTTGGCCACTCTCTCCGCTTCCATTTCTATTTCTGGGTCAAATTCGCTTTCTGCCTCAGTTTCTCCCTCCGCTTCCGATTCTCCTTCCTCCTGGTTGTCTTCCTCTGCTTCGCTTTCTTGCTCATCCTCCATTTCTTCCTCACTGTCTTCCTCACTGTCTTCCTCACTCTCGTCTTCGCTCTCCTCCTCCGTCTGACTCTCTTCTTCAGACTCACAGTCTTCCTCGGACTCGCTCTCTTCCCCCGCCTCGCTTTCTAGGGCCTTCTCGTTCTCTACCTGGGCCTCGACTTCTTCCTCTCCCGCCCCATCCCCCCGGGCTCCCGGGGTCCAGGCCTGGGCGGCTCCGTGGACATACTCGGCCAGGTGGTGCCGGGGGAACTTCTGCCCGTGCGCCTCCGCGTGGCGGCGGCAGTAGCAAAAGCCGCATTCCTGGCACACTTCCTCGGCTCCCGGAGCCTCGTCTGGCTCGCACTCATCACACGTGCCGTCGTGCGGCAGCTCCTCGAAGGCCGCGCCCCCTCCGGAGGCCATGTGGGAGCTGTGCCGCGGCCCGGGTCTCCGGGCTTCAGAGCTCGCTGCCTGGCCTCGGCGCGGCCTCCTCGCGTCCTCCTCTCCACCTGGGGCCCGTCCCGCAGACTGGCCGCGCCGTGTCCCGCAGCCTTGGCGCCGCTGCCGCCTGTTCCCAGCTGCCCGCACCCAGCCCAGGAGCACTGGGCCTCGCCGCCGGCTCGGCAGCCTGCCGGCCGCTGCGCTTCCTCCGGCGTTCTGGACACTTCCGGCGCAGCCGCCCTGCGCCCCCGTCGGCCCCTGCGCCGCGCCGCCCGCTCGGCCCCCCGCTGCCCCGGCGAGATCGCGGTGCCGTCGGCCCCCGCGCCGCCCCGGTTCCACTTTCCCTGTCCCCGTCAGGCGGCCTGCTTTCACTTCCTGAGTCATTTAAAGTGGCAATGGCCCTTTTCTGCGTTTCCCGCAGGGGTTCAGCATCCCCGAAGGAGGGAGAGGATGGATGAGGTCTCTGATTCACTCCAGCTCACTCTGGAGGCGGGAATTGGGCCCCTCCTCCTCCACTTCCTCCCTGGAGGTGCCAACCTGACTTTTCAAGGCCACTAGGCAGGTGTACAGGTGCATTTCAGCCTCCCTCCTTCCAATTTGTTGCTGCCCGTCCCAGTCCCCTCTGCTGCCTGTTCTGCAAGATGCCAGGACGGAGTGTTGTTTACCAGACTGAACCTGACCCCTTGGGATTTTCAGGGGGAAGGGTTGTGTTTGCTCTCCCAGGCTCAGGGAATCAGAGTCAGGTTGAGCAAACAGACGTTTTCTATCTAAAGCGATTCTATGCTTTGCCTATTTGCAAAGTCTATTTGCATTCCTGCTCTCCTAGGGGCTCAGAACCTCTAGGATGGTAACCTCTGCGCCTTTTTTTGAGAGCTTGCCTTAGGTTTGGCTGAGATGTCAGGGGAGGTAGGTAGGGAGAGACAGTATTTGTGGAGTGAGAGTTCCGGTGTGCAGACCTCATCCTTTATGTAAGGAGCCCATCTAGATTCAGATTGGATTCCAAGAGAAAGGAAAGGGACTGTTATTTATTAACCAATACTGAAGTGCCAAGAATCGGGCTAGATCTTTTTGTGGCTCCCAAGTTTGGAAGAGCCACTGCCCAAGGACCCTCAAATCCTGGTACTACAACTTATTGGCTTTGCAACCATGAAGAAGCTAACTGATCGTTCTGTTTTCCACTTTATATATATAAAGTACATATATATGTAAAGTGGAAATAATGGTAATACGTACCTCATGGGGCCATTTTGTGAATGAAATGTAAAGGTGCCTGCCTTGTAGATATTCACTACATTTTAACTATTATTGGCATGAATTATATTTAGTGCACATAATGACCCTTTGAAGGAGGTTTTAAACATTTTTGACACGTTTCGGCTGGCTGCTGGTGTAAGCAACTCCTCACCTCTACCCCATATATATGTCTCACCGCTCATTGAAGAGCTTTCGATTTGTACTTGGGAGAGGAAATGAACATTTTGATCTAGTCCAGAGAGAGGCGGAGATGTGGTTGAGAAGAAGGAAAGGGGATGGAATGGTGTGTTTTTCACTGAGTCCCTTAGATACTTCTGATCTAGGATTTCCAGATGATCTTCACAAAAATGCCAGGGGATGGAGTGGGGTAAAACTCATTTAAAATAATTTTTAATATAGCCACATATAATGTATGCTTAATTTCTGTGCAGCTTTTGTCAGAGATTTTATTTTGAAAAAAAAATTTTGTTTTATTAACCTCAGGACAGCTCTATAGAATGTGGGGGGAAAGGTCCAAAGATTTGTTTTGTTCTCGTTCCGTCCACATTTCTATTTTTCTCCAATTCATTTCTCCAGAAATTGTCTTTTTGTTGTCATTATTGTTTGTCCTTAATTTTACCTAACAGAAAGTTAAAATATACTATGCAGTTCAGTATCTAACACTTTACAAACCTTCTTTGAGTCCTCTGTGCTGAGAGGGTCTTAAGAGACAGAAGTTGATGGAACTATTAAAAAAGGGACTTCATAGGGCTTCCCTGGTGGCGCAGTGGTTGAGAGTCTGCCTGCCGATGCAGGGGACACGGGTTCGTGACCCGGTCCGGGAAGATCCCACATGCCGTGGAGCGGCTAGGCCCATGAACCATGGCCGCTGAGCCTGCGCGTCCGGAGCCTGTGCTCCGCAATGGGAGAGGCCACAACAGTGAGAGGCCCACATAATGCAAAAAAAAAAAAAAAAAACGGGACTTCATAAAATTCTGGGGATGGAGTATGGCAGACTCATGAGATGGACCTTCTGTGCCCCTCCGTACAAAAATCAGAATGGTCTGATTCCACAGGAATTGGAGACTTTGGGAGTATCCAGAGATAGAAACCTTGTTATATTAATCCATTATTGCATAGAAAAATACCTCAAAATGTAGCAGCTTAAAACAATGAACTTTTATTATCTCACACATTCCGGAGCCAAGAATATGGGAGTGTCTTAGCTGGGTGGTCCGGCTCCGGGTCACTCAAGAGATCTCAGTGAAGCTGTTGGCTGGGGCTGTAGTCATTTGAAGACTTGACTAGAAATGTAAGATTTGCTTCTAAGATGGATCCTTCTCGTGGCTGTTCCAAAGAGGTCTCACCATTTTCTTTTCTTTTCTTTTTTTTTTTTTTTTGCGGTATGCGGGCCTCTCACTGTTGTGGCCTCTCCCGTTGCAGAGCACAGGCTCCAGACGCGCAGGCTCAGCGGCCATGGCTCACGGGCCCAGCCGCTCCGCGGCACGTGGGATCCTCCCGGACCAGGGCACGAACCCGTGTCCCCTGCATCGGCAGGCGGACTCTCAACCACTGCGCCACCAGGGAAGCCCCTCACCATTTTCTACTGGGCTGCTTGAATATCCTCATGACATGGCAGTTGGATTTTCCCATAGCAAGTGATCCAAGAGAGGGCAAGGTGGAAGATGTAATGTCTTATATGACCTAAGCTCAGAAGTCACACAACATCATTTCCAACATAGCCTATTAGTTACAGAGATGAGCCCTGTTTTGTATGGGAGGGGACTGTTTGTGTAGGACATGAATACCAAGAGGTGGGGATCTTTAGGGCCATCTTTGAGGCTGGATACCATATTCTGCCCTTTGGCCCCCAATGATTCATATCTCTCTCAAATGCAACATACATTCACTTCCTCCCAAGATGCCCAAAACTCTCAACTCATTACATTATCGGCTCAAAGCCCAGAATCTTATCATCTAAATCAGGTCCAGGTGTGGATGAGGCTCCTAGGTGTAGTGTCTTATATGCAGCTCCTCAAGTATAGTTCAACACTCATTCTTTTCATCTGAATGCCTCCCAACATACAACGGTGGGACAAGCTTAGGATAACTGGTACAGACACTCCTGTTCAAAAAGAAGAAAAGACAGGAGGCATAGAAGAGTCACCGGCCCATAGCAATCCTAAAATCCAGCTGGACACATGTTGGAAGTTCCCTGATTAGGGCTCAATCCTACTTCTTTCTGGAAATGACTCTCCATGGCTTTTGACTTTACCCCCACTGGGCTCTTGATTCCACCCTCTGAGTCATCCTTCCTTTTCTATGAAAAGAGACCCATGTTTGCATCTATGTAATTTGTCAGTCTGCTTTCTGTTAGTAGAATTTAGGGGTCCAAAGTCTCCTTTTCATTTTGTACTGTCTCTGTCCCATTCAGTCCATGCTGGCAGTGTTTTGGCCAATATCATTCATTTAAAAATTTTGTGAGCCTCCTGTGAATCTAATTGGGGCACCACTCCATTGGACAAAAGTCATACCCACAAATCTCTTCAAGATAAGCTCTCCTCTACTCTGGAGAGTCATTCTGCTGAAACTGCTGGGGCACAACACTCATAAGCTTCTTTAAAGCCCTATTGTTTGTCTGAATGAGTCTGAATCACTGCTGTAGCTCTTTCTGAGATCTGAACAAAGGGTTTTACGGCCACACTCTCACCTTCATCATCTGGTGATGTTTTCCTTGCAGCACCCTAGAGTTTATTTTTAACTGGAAGCCATTTCTTCATTTTAGCATTATTTGCCATCTAAAGAAGATGGGAATTTTCAAGTCTAGCAAAGCTCTGGATCCTTTTTAAAAATTACTTCTGTATATCATCTCTTTCTTCTCACATTTTGCTATCATCAGAAAGAAGACGTCAGTCAGCACCTTCAACACTCTACCTGGAAATGTACTTAGCTAGAATACCCAATTAATTAGGCGAATTTTCTACGTTCCACATTACTGCAGGTGACAGTGTTGCTAAATTCCTGCCACTACATCACAAGGACCCTTTTTCTCCAGTTTCCAATATCTTTTTCCTCACTTCCCCTTAAGCCTTTATCTACAGCTTTCTCAAAAGCCATCAGGATTCTAATAGCAGTTTCTTCAAGATTCTTCAGGCTTTCACTAACACTCTCCTCCAAGTCCTTCCAGCTTCTCCCACTGTCCAATTCCAAACCAGTCCAACATTTTAGGTTAGGTTTTCGTTATGGAAGCACCTCACTCTTTATAATAAAATATATATTAATTGCCTATTAATGCAGAATGCATTACTCCAAAACTTTGAATCATCTTGGGGGCTACCACACTTGGCATTAGCATTGTCTTCTTGTTGTGGTTAGCAACAACTGTAAGGCATCTCTAAGATACTCAGCAGGCAGTGCTTGTGGAGAACAAGGCAGTTTGCATTTGAGACTGTTTTGTGAGTACATGTGGGACTTTGAGAAATAAATGGTGTGTTCCTAAAGTAAATAAGTATCTCCTAATTATGTGGGCAATAGCTGTTAAATTATTAGACATTTGAACTCTATACACATGAGGAAGCCGAAGTTCAGAGAGGTGAAGAAACTTGTTAAATGTTACCCAGCCATAAGGTAGCTAAATTTGGATTCAAACTCAGATCTACCTGACTCCATCTTACCATGTTACCGAACCAACCTTACCTATCTTTTTTTTTTTTAATTATTTATTTATTTATTTAATTTTATTTTTGGCTGTGTTCGGTCTTCGTTTACTGTGTGAGGGCTTTCTCTAGTTGCGGCGAGCAGGGGCCACTCTTCATCACGGTGCGTGGGCCTCTCACTGTCGTGGCCTCTCTTGTTGCGGATCACAGGCTCCAGATGCGCAGGCCCAGTAGTTGTGGCTCACGGGCCTAGTTGCTCCATGGCATGTGGGATCCTTCCAGACCAGGGCTCAAACCCATGTCCCCTGCATTGGCAGGCAGATTCTCAGCCACTGCGCCATCAGGGAAGCCCGACAACCTTACCTATCTTTACCTTTCAGCTCTGAAATCAATTTCTATCTCTTTCACCTGTTCCAAAGAGACAACCCGTGCTTAGTAAGATTCGTAACATAGTACATTTAATTTCAGAAAAACCTCTAGAAGTTGAAAAGAGAACAGGGTGGAATTTCTAAGTACACTGCTTTAGGGAAGGTATTTGCACCCCTCAGCAGATCCCATTCTTACGTAATTAGACTGTCACTTTAGTGACTGATTTCATTCCCCTGCCCCAAGCTCCTGAGATCACCTAGATCTCATCTCATGCTGTTATCATATTAGCCAACATCTTATCCCATTAAAGTCAGTGCAGTGAAAATGATATCCCCTAGCCACTCCCAACCCTGCCAAATAGAAAGAATGAAGTCTTTACTGTTGGGCCTCTTTCTGTTCCACAGAAGCCTATTGGAGATGGACGCCAAAATGCTTCCTTGGCCCAACACGCTTCTGAACATGTTCATTTGACCCAGTTCTTATAAGTGGATGGTCCACCGCTTGTTAGTATTATAATTCTTTAAACACCGCCACCCCTTAAAAAATAAGCATATGTAAAGATAACCCCACGTAAGCTCTGATTGAGATATTTTAATTAAATTCCTTTAGTATGTTACTTGCTAAACAGTGTTAAATAATTCCTGTAACCACAACAAATAAGAGAAATATCTCATTTTCATAACCACCATTTCCTTCACCCCAAGAATTCAAAAAATCCCATTGATACTTCTTTCCGTTTTCTTCAGATACTTTCTACAAAGTCCTTGCTAGTGGATGTCTCCATTTTAATAGTGTGGAAGCTAACACCAAGAGAGTTATTTAAGAGAATATCCAGTCAGTTTTGAGTTAATCTCTGACTTCCTTCCTGGTCTTCAAGCAAGCTCCCAGATCCCTGAGTGATACTAATTCTTTTTGGCAGAATTATGTTTTTCAAACTTCTCTCTTTGGAAATGCTTTCTTAGGGGTGGTCTTGGCTTTAATCTGAGTAGGCTGCAGGGAACGAGGGCAGACACTTAATCATCTATAAGATCAGTACTCTTTGGGAGTGAGAAAAATCCCTAAATTTGCCTTCCATTATCCAGTTGGAAAAGCAGTCACCTGTGGAAAGGAACTAATTAAAAACTTTGTATATCAGCAGTTGGTGCACTGCCCTTGTAAATCAGGGATTATGAGGGAAAATCTCCCTGAGGCTTGCTCTCTCCATTTACTTACTTATTTTGGAACCTGGGTGTACATAGGCTAGTTAGTCATACTACTCATATCATAACCTCTCTTTAGACCATGTAAGGCAGCTTTGTTATTTTATTTCATTTTGATTTAATTTCATTTTTTCTTTATCTCCAAATCCCACTCACATTCCTCCAACTTCTTTCCACAGAATCTCTCTCTAATATGTTTGATAAATATCCTTGAATATAATTTTTTTAAAGTATTCTATTGTTCTGTTTATGTGTTAAACTTTACATGTATGATGTTCAAAAATGTTTTCTGTTTCTTTCTTTTTTTACTGAGTGTTGCGATTGTTAAAATCTTGGATACTACTCCTTGACATTTGGTATTATCTGAATTTCTAATTTTTGTCAATCTAAGGGGTATAAAGTGGTAACTCATTGTGGTATTATATTTGCATTTCTTGGGTTACTAATAAAGATAAATAGCTCTTTATAAGCTTGTTATGTGATGTCAAATGACAAAACTAAAACAATTTAGTAACAAGTGTGATGTCCTTTAGTCAAGGGAAAACAATCCATAAGCAGTAGACCACTCTTCCTGAGGGATTCTGGGCAAGAGTGAGTTTTATAGAGCATTAGAAGTGGCAATGTGGAAAGGGCATGATTGGCTGGTGTTGCATATCTGACCTTATTTAGAAAGATCAAGGAACAAGGAAATAACTATAGAGTTATAGAGTTGGCTTGGCATTTGGGATTAGCTGACTGGATATAGTCTGTTTCTGGTCAAGTGGAACATTTACAGGAACACAACATTTAGGTTTGCTGATATGCCACCCCAGACAGGAGCATCTCCATCTTGAGCCTAGAAATTTATTTCAATAGTGAAGAGCCCATTTTCAGCTTTTGCCTATTTTTGATTGCATTCTCTGCCATTTTCCTATTGTTTTGCTGTATTTTCTTGTACATTCCAGTTTTTAACCCTAGTCAGTTTTAAAACCAGTATCTTCTCCCAGTCTGTCACCTGTCCAAGAACATTGTATATAGTTGTGTCATTTGAATAGAGATCTTATGTTTTGATGTAGTCAGATCCATCCTTCCTAAGAAATACCGCTCCACCCCAAGATCGTAACACCTTAACTCCAACACCTTCTTTTATCTTTATGGTTTTGCTTTTCACATTAAACCCCATCTGGAGGTCACCTTTGTATACAGATTGAGGTAGAGATTCAACTTTATTTTTTTCCTTAGCATAAGGCAGTTTTCTCAATATCCTGACTCAACTATAATCCTACCCATGAATAGAGAAATTGATATTATGGGAGGTACCATAATAAAGTGACTAACAGCAGGCGGTGAGGGGCAGGTAACAGGTGACTTATTCCCTCTAAGTGTGCTCCCTAAAAGTGGTGCCTTTTCCATATACCCTGAGAAAACCATAATTCAAAAAGAGTCATGTACCACAATGTTCATTGCAGCACTATTTACAATAGCCAGGACATGGAAGCAACCTAAGTGTCCATTGACAGATGAATGGATAAAGAAGATGTGGCACATATATACAATGGAATATTACTCAGTCATAAAAAGAAACGAAATTGAGTTATTTGTGGTGAGGTGGATGGACCTAGAGTCTGTCATACAGAGTGAAGTAAGTCAGAAAGAGAAAAACAAATACTGTATGCTAACACATATATATGGAATCTAAGAAAAAAATAAAAATAAAAGGTCATGAAGAACCTAGGGGTAAGACAGGAATAAAGACACAGACCTACTAGAGAATGGACTTGAGGATATGGGGAGAGGGAAGGGTAAGCTGTGACAAAGTGAGAGAGTGGCATGGACATATATACACTACCAAACGTAAGGTAGATAGCTAGTGGGAAGCAGCCGCATAGCACAGGGAGATCAGCTCGGTGCTTTGTGACCACCTAGAGGGGTGGGATAGGCAGGGTGGGAGGGAGACGCAAGAGAGAGAGGATATGGGGATATATGTACACATATAGCTGATTCACTTTTTTATACAGCAGAAACTAACACAACATTGTAAAGCAATTATACTTCAATGAAGACGTTAAAAAAAAAGTTGTGCCTTTTCAAAAAAGTTCTAAGGTAGTACATTGCCATAGTCCTTATTCGGACTATAATGACAAGACATTAGAGGAGTAGAATTGGTTGAAAGAAGAGGCTTATTTCAGGAAAGACAGATAAACCAGGGGGCCATATACACAGTCGAAAGTAGTAGAGCCATCCTGAAAACTCTTGAGGTAGCTTCTTCTGTTGAGGGTGAAATGAGGGGTGAGAACAGGCAGTTTCAGAATGGGCCATTCATTCATTCAGGTAATAAGTTTTGCTTGCTTTCCATGGGTCAGGCACTCTTCTAGACTCTGAGGACGCAACCACAAAACGAAACTGATAAATTGCTGCTATCAGTGCACTTGTATTTCTAGCATAAGTTGATATGCTTACATTTCTGGTTCCTCTTCTACGCTGCCACTAAAATTATTCTTCCAAAATGCAAATTTAATTAAGATACACTGCTCTTATGAATCTCCATCAGTAGATTTCCATTGGCTGCTGCAGACTTGGTGTGTGATACCCCAAGGGCCTTCCCTGATTCCACCACATGCTTACCTCTCCAACTTCATCTCCTGCTACTCCCCCAGCTCTACAGGGTGATCCCCAGTAGAACAAAGCACTGTATGTGCTAAACCTCAGGTAACCCCAAATGTAAAGCAATTCCCCCATTTCTCATGAGAGGACCACCCAAAAAAGCTCTAATGGCCAACTTGAATGTACACATGTTTGGGGATATAGCTGAAAAATTTTAAGTCTACTTATTATATTTAACATATTAATTTAAACATATCTTAAATTAAATATTAATGAAATATTAATATAGTAGAAATGTTGATTCCTTTTGTCTTTCAAGTTTCATGAAATAATTAAATTCTAACTCTACATTGACAGCTCTGACAACAGTGTTTGTCTTCATCATTGCTATACCCATTTTTGAGCCACAGAATGCAAATTTTCAGACTATATCATCTTTACAGTTTTGGATGTTGTTTGTAACACAGAACTTTTTGAAGCCATGAGTGATGCTGCCACTGGAATTTTTATCACAAGCCACACATACCCATACCCCTTTATATAATAATAGGACATGTTAAAAATTCTCCTATAGGTGTGTATTCTCCGTGATTTGGCCATGTGCTATTTTTAAAAGGGTCTTTTAAAGACCAGTTTATAATGACATGTACCATGAACAATCTTGAGGACATATCCTAGGCAAAAAAATAATACTAAGCATACATTAAATCTTTAAACCTCTCTCTCTCTAATGTCATCTTCTTCCCCAAATGGTAACTTATTTTAGTCAAAATAAAGTAACCATCGGGGATGTAAGGTACATGATAAAGAATATAGTCAATAACATTGTAAGGCCTTTGTGTGGTGACAGATGGTAACTAGACTTATCGTGGTGATCATTTTGTAATGTATAAATATATATATATATATTTTTTTTTTTTTTTTTTTGCGGTACGTGGGCCTCTCACTGCTGTGGCCTCTCCTGTTGCGGGGCACAGGCTCCGGACACGCAGGCTCAGTGGCCATGGCTCACGGGCCTAGCTGCTCCGCGGCATGTGGGATCTTCCCTGACCGGGGCACGAACCTGCGTCCCCTGCATCGGCAGGCAGACTCTCAACCACTGCGCCACCAGGGAAGCCCCGTATAAAAATATTGAATCACTATGTTGCATAACTGAAACTAATATAACAGTGTAAGTCAATTACACTTTAAAATAAAATAAAACAAAAAGATAAAATAAAGTAACAAAGATCATCTCATGAAGCAATAAACTTTGGGAGAAATAAAATATGACTCTTTTCTGAAAAATAACTTGGGGGAGAATTTGCCTTACATTTGGCCATTAGGAGGGCTTGGTTACTATGTTTCCGAAACCATACCATGCTTTCCACATTTCCATGCCTTTGCACTTGCTTTTCCCTCTGTACATAATGCACTCCCTCATCTCTTACCTCAGATTCTGCCTACCCCTGCATCCAGCAGTGCCTCTGTTACTGTGTTTCATATATCAGAAAGGGATTCCTTGAGGTCAGGGACTGTGTCTGATGATCCTAGGGTCCTCAGCACCCTTCATAGCATCCTGTACCTAGTTCTCTTCCAGGAAACCTGAAGTGGTTGACTGGGAGTGAAACATGGTTGAGGGGTCACCATATGATTTATCATCCAAACTGGGACACCTTGAGAGTGAAATGGAGCATTATTGACAATTATGCCATGACACTAGGCATGGACCAGAACCGTCCTGGGTAAACTGAGAAGTAGTCATCTTAATAAGATGACCAAGGGAGGCAAGCTTAGGTTTCTAGTCCAAAAATAGAAGATCAATATTTTACCCTTCATTTATCCAGCTTCCTTCCTGCTTCTCCTTTGTTTCCCATTCCTCTTCCTTTCCTTATTTTCTCTCTCCTGCTCAGCAAGACTCATAGAAACTTGCTACACCACAATGCTACATTCTCATCCTTCCCTTCACAAGGTAATTTAAGGGTGAGAAGAGCCCAGGAATCCTGAGAGGAGTGTACAGTGTGTAGGTGTTGGATGGGAAGTGCCTTGAACATAGCTCTTGTGAGGGTTAAAAACTCAAGACATTTTTCTTTCCCTCCTTGAGTCCTTGTGACTCCGAGCAAATGCTCAACAAGGATAAAGTGTTAAATGAGCCAAGCGTGTCTTCTCTGGCTTCATCCTGAAGGCCACAATGAACTGAAGGCAACTTTAAGACATGAGATGCAGAGTTGGGCTGAATGGAACCACTGCATCATGCAAGAAAGAAACACTTGATTTGTTGGGAAAACGCCCTTGTGAGTCAGTGGAAGCTGTGTACCATGATGATTAAAAGAGCAAGCATTTTAGAACCTGACAGATCTAGATTTGAATCCTAACTCCATCACCTACTTAGCTGGGTGGCTGTGAGCAAGTTACTTAATCTCTTTAACCTCAGTTATCTTATTTGTAAAATAAGGGGTTGCATCAGACCTACTTTAGAGGCTCACTGTGAGGATTAAATGAGATAATGCATTTAGCCCTGTGCCAAGCACATAATAAACGCTCTCCCAGTGCAAGCTATTGCATTATATGCACATCGGCTAAAGTTGCAAAAGCACTTGTTTCATCTGTATGAAAACAGTTATGTCAGGTTTGATGATCAGAGCAGTGGGCTGAGAATGCAGAAATCCCAGTTCTTGCTGTGCCTCTGCCCCTATGCAACTATGTGGCTCTGAGTAAGTCATTTCACTTTGGTCTTTCAGTCTCCTCTGTGAAATAAGTGAACCAAAGATGATTCCTGTTTCAATTACCTGTTGCTCTGTCACACACCACCCCAAAACTTAGTGGCTTAAACTAACAATGATTCATTATTGCTCAGGAACTTGTGAATTCTTTGGGCTCAGCTGGGTGGTCTTCTGCTCTGTATGCTGTTGGCTGGGCTCACTCTTGCAGCTGCTTTCAGCTGGGTGCTCAGCTGTGGCTGGATTATCCATAATATGCCCATGTGGTTGGCATCTGTATTTGCCAGCTTCAGTGAACTCACCCTCTGGGACTGTTCTCTCTCTATGTGGCCTCTCCAGCAGGAGCACTGAGACCTCTTTGCATGGCAACTAGTTTCCAAGAAGGCAAAAATGGAAGTTTCAAAGTTTCTTAGGTCAGAGGTCAGTGTTACTTCCACTGTAGAATGTTTGTCAGAGAAAGTCAGAGGCCAGCCAAGCCTCTGGGGAGGGGAAGAGACTTTACCTCCTAAAGACTTTCAAAGTCAGATTATAAAGGAGCATGCCGGCTCATGCGGCTCAATATCAAAAAAACAAAGAACCCAATCCGAAAATGGGCAGAAGACCTAAATAGACATTTCTCCGAAAAAGATATACAGATTGCCCACAAACACATGAAAGGATGCTCAACATCACTAATCATTAGAGAAATGCAAATCAAAACAACAATGAGATATCATCTCACACCGGTCAGAATGGCCATCATCAAAAAATCTACAAACAATAAATGCTGGAGAGGGTGTGGAGAAAAGGGAACCCTCTTGCACTGTTGGTGGGAATGTAAATTGATACAGCCACTATGGAGAACAGTATGGAGGTTCCTTAAAAAACTACAAATAGAACTACCATATGACCCAGCAATCCCACTACTGGGCATATACCCTGAGAAAACCAAAATTCAAAGAGAGTCATGTACCAAAATGTTCATTGCAGCTCTATTTACAATAGCCAGGGGATGGAAGCAACCTAAGTGTCCATCGACAGATGAATGGATAAAGAAGATGTGGCACATATATACAATGGAATATTACTCAGCCATAAAAAGAAACGAAATTGAGTTATTTGTAGTGAGGTAGATGGACCTAGAGTCTGTCATACAGAGTGAAGTAAGTCAGAAAGGAAAAACAAATACCGTATGCTAACACATATATATGGAATCTAAGAAAAATTTAAAAAAGGTCATGAAGAACCTAGGGGCAAGGCGGGAATAAAGACACAGACCTACTAGAGAATGGACTTGAGGATATGGGGAGGGGGAAGGGTAAGCTGGGACAAAGTGAGAGAGTGGCATGGACATACATACACTACCAGGTAAAGTAGATAGCTAGTGGGAAGCAGCCGCATAGCACAGGGAGATCAGCCTGGTGCTTTGTAACTACCTAGAGGGGTGGGATAGGGAGGGTGGGAGGGAGACGCAAGAGGGAAGAGATATGGGGATGTATGTATATATAGCTGACTCACTTTGTTATAAAGCAGAAACTAACACACCATTGTAAAGCAATTATACTCCAATAAAGATGTTAAAAAAAAAAAAAAGAGCATGCAGGATGAGAGGGATGCTGTGACTATTTTTCAAAGCAATCACTGCAATCCCTACATTGCATGCTGGTTCTGACAGTCCATATTGTACCCTAAAGCTCAGAGGCAATCCTACCTCTCAGTTTGGTTTATGGACTCTCTGAATTCCCCAATGAGCTCCTAGTGTGCTCCAGGATTTAAAACCTTCCCTGCTCTCGGTTTAGCCCTAATAGAAATCCAGCATTTTTGCTACCTGATGTCTTCTCATCCTCCTGGTAACCAAACGCCTCAATTTCTCTCCAGGAACCTGGTGCAGACACAGCTGGTTACAACCCACTTGCCACCCCCCATTTTTCCTTGCTAGTAGAACCCTGGTTTTTCTAGTTATTTAGATGTTAGTGTCCTCAGTCCGGGGACATGAGCTTTCTTAGAGCTAAACATATGACCTAGTGCTGGCTGATGACACATCAAGGCAAGTCTCATGAGGGGGCTTCTTGAAAAGATTTTCCTTGAACAAAAGAAAGAGACTCATAAGAAGAAAGCTCTGTCCCTTCCTTCCTACTTTAGGATTTTGTTGTGTGGAACCAGCTGTGGAAGCTACCTTGTGATCCTGAGGGTAAACCCAAAGGAACCAGATCCCTGACATTATTAAACTTCAGATTTATCCAACCCAGAACTGCCCACCCTGGATTTCTTGTTATGTGAAATAACAAGCCCCCATAAATAAGCGAGTCTGTTACCTAGAGTCAAAAGCGTCCCTCCCCGACTCCTCTTAGTCTATACGGTTCTAGTGATGCCTACTCCACCCCTAACTCCAGAAAGGAACACATAACCCATAACTAAGCAATCAGCACATGCATTCACCTGACCACAGTGGTTACTTCAAAGATGGGCCAGCGACTCTGCCACAGCCAATGAGGGGCAATGCAGTTTTCCCTGGGACTTTTGGAAAGAGGAATTCATTCTTTTCTTGCTGGACTTAAACGCTGACAGGCTACAGCAGCTAGAGTTGCCATGGCTGTTTTGTTACCATCTCACTGACTTGAAGAGTCAACTCAGAGAGGCAGACTCAAGAGAAGAAAGGAAAACTGACCTTGGTAAAATCATTCGAGTCCTGGATCCAGCCATGCCTGAAGCCCTAATCGTGCATTTTTCAGTTTATTTGACCCACCCTTTTTGGGATAAGCTGTCCTGATGGGACTTTTCCATTTGCAAGGAAAATCTCCTACCTGAGGAAGTGTGGATAATCATTATGAAACCATCCACCAAGCTACCACTTTGACTTGAGGGCACTCTCTGGAACTTTAGTCTTAAATCTCTGTTCTTCATCCAAGCTCATTCACTCCTATAGATATAGTTTTTACCACCTGTAGTTATATTGTCTAGCCATTAGGCCTTGGGACTGGGCCTGGCCCTGACTTCAAATCCAGCTCTGCTACTGATTAGATCTGTGACTTTGGACAGGTCTTTCAAACTTCTGTGTTCTTTAGCTTGGCATGTTTAAAATTAGAACTATAATGATTCCTGCCTCCTAGGGTTATTGTGAGGATAAAAGCAGAAAAAAATGCCTGCAAATTGCTTAGTCAGCATGATGCCTGGCCCATAGGCACTTACAAATTTTTTTTAAATGAAAAACCTAACCTAGTAAGGTAGGCAGAGTAATGACTCCATGAAGATGACCATGTCCCAAACCTCAGAGCCTGTGAATACGTCGTGGTTCATGGCAAAGGGGAAGGTCACAGATGGAACTAAGATTGCTAATCAGGTGTCCTTACAATAGAAAGATTAACCTGGATGATCCAGGTGGGTCCAATGTAATCACAAGCGTTCTTAAAAATAGAAGAGAGAGGCAGAGGAGCTAGTCAAAGCGATGTGATGTAAGAAGGACTCAATCTGCTGTTTCTGGCTTTGAAGATGGAGGAACGGGCTCTGAGCCAAGGGATGTGGGCAGCCTCTAGAAACTGGAAAAGGCCAGGAAGCAAGTCCTCCCCTGGAGCCTTCAAAAAGGAATGCAGCCCTGTTGACACCTTAACTTTAGCCAGTGAAAACTTCTACTAAGCTTTTCCTCTACGTCTTCCTGTAGTTGCTACCATGGACTCAGCAATGAATGAGAAAGTCATGGCTCTACCCTTACGGAGCCTATGGGGTGCATATTCTGCGGCACCCAGGGTTTTATCAAAGCCTATTTGGTAACAAGCATGGGGTTTACCAATGAGATTTAGGAGATGTGAGTCAAGGCAGCTGTGTGGAGCAGAGACCTATGAAGAGGGAAGTAGCAGTGGAATATGGGTTGCTAATTGGAATAAAAGCTGAGACAGTAGATGTTTGGAAGTCCATTTAGGACTGAAGTCTTGGGGTTAGGTCTGGCTCCTCTGTGAGGGGTGGGCTCAGGGAGAAGAGAGACATCAGTTTTGGCAGGGGGGCTAGGAGAAGGGGACAGGAGGCATAAAAGCCACTCCTTCTATGTGCCAAGCGCCAATGTCTTCAACCCTCACCACAACCTTCCAAGAGATGTTGTTGGGCCCCTTTCATAGAGGAGAAAATCAAGGCTCATAGAAATTAAGCATTAGTTAAATTAAGAAATTTAATTAAGGTAAATTAAAGTATTAATTAGTTTAAGAAATTTCACCAATAAGTATATGGTGAAATGGAATTTAAAAAAATTAATTAATTTTTTTTGCCAGCGAAGAACCACAAATCCTCCGTTTCTGTGCAGTGTTGACTTAGTTGTTTCAGTGTTCTTTGTACGCTGTGCACCTCACATTATAAATTATTTGGTAGCCAGAACTGTCTGGGCTTACTTACTCAGAACAGAGCACCAGGAAGCTTAATGCTTAAGACCATATTTCATCAAATCTTAGATGCCATCAACTGGAATATGCACCATCATTTCATAACTCATGGAGAAAGAAAACATGTTAGGAATTGTTAAGACTCCCCGATCGAGAGATGTCAAAATGTGGGAAAAAGGAAAAAAAAAAATGTGGGAAAATGTGCATCTTGGGAGTCCGTGTAGAGTGAAAAAAATCTGTTTATGATGATGTTGATGAAGTGTCAAATTCCAGTTTGCTAATCCACCCCCAGATTTACTCACGATTTAGGTTTCTTGTGTTTTAACTCAGATTGTTTTAAAATATTTTAAGTAAATTCCCTTTGGATAATTCTTTTGAAAGTTTTTCATTGTTCAAAATATGGTACTATTAAAAAATATCTCCACAAACATTTATAATGAACTATACAATTTTTTATGTGCTAGACATTGTGCTAAGTGCATTACGCGCACTACCCTTTTTGATTTCACATGATCATCTTATGAACAATTAGGTTTCTATTATTGCCATTTGCAGACAAGACAGTCGAGGCTCATAGAAGTTTAGCTCCTTGTCCAAGGGCACCCAACTAGCAAATGGCAGAGATAAGACTCCAGTCTCTGCCTGGGACTTCAGTGCTTATGCCCTTAATGGCTGCTTTTCATACAAGCAAAAAGGGTGGGGCGGGGGGAAGCCTCTCTTTTCCTTTATAAAAAAATTCTGCAACCATAACCCTTTGCATCATATAATTAACGTCTGCTTTTTCTCAGTCTTTCTGAGCTGCTTACCCAGTTAGCTCTCCAATAAGTGCTTTTACCCTCCAGTACTCATTTGTTCTTGTTCACTTACGAATCAGTCTCCAGAATTTTAATCATTCTTGGCTAACTTCTCTGACAACCTTACCGTGTTGGAATTACTGTGTGCTGGAATTGCAGTCAGAAAAGTGCCCTGAAAACTTAAACTTAAAAAAAAAAACTTTTATAGTGTATCTGACCTGCACAGGAAATTAGAAAACACCACATGCTTACTTGAAATGAAATGAAAAGTGAGCTTTACTGTTATTTAGATTTTTATTAAAAAATGTTTATCCTTTATCTAAGGCTCGGGAACACTGGAAATGAACGAGCTGGAAGCTTGCTTTATAGAACTTTAATGACCTTCTCTTATTATGTTATATTACCATTTCCTAAGCCTGTGGTCAAATACAATAGCTTTATTAAAGCTGTGATTCATTTAGAAAGGGGAATGAATTTTTCTGCCACAGGAGCACTGGTGAGACATGAGGGAAGATAGGGCTGTTGGGGGAAAGAAAACTTAACAAAGAAACTACACACCCCACAGAGTCTATTCTTCCCTCTAGGAGCCAAGCTTTCCTGAATCCACAGCTCAACAGCCTCAGGGGTACTTAGCTTCTAGTCCTTTGGGAGAAGGAAAACAAAACAAAACAGAAAGGAGGCCTGGGGGTGCAGTTTGGACATGAGATAAGGCTGCTTGTGCTCTGTGTAAAGTTCTGACGAATGGGCACTGACAATGATTAACACTCACATTTATGCAGCGTTCACTATGCTCCAGGCACTGCACCACGTGCATGTCTTTGTCATATCATCTAATTCCCTCAACAACCCCATAAGGTGGATACTATTATCATTTGCACTTTACAGGGGAAGAAACAAAGTTAGTCAAAGAGAGTAACTTACCTAAGTTCACACTATAAAGGGTGGAGCCAGGATCTGAATGGATATTTTCACTCCAGAGCCCAGACATGCACTTGGCCGTGATGTGACACTACACTGCTAAACACACACCTGCTTTTGCTGGCAGGCCATCCACCCTGGATGCTAGTTAGGCATGGGGGTCGGGGAGCCTCTAAGAGAATCGATAACCTCAATGCAGCCTGAGAAAAGAGGGATTTGGAAGGAAATTGTGGTGGGGCCTCCTAACCAAAGCAGCACTGGCTCCCTTTGAAGGGAGAGAAATGGAGCAATTTCAAACAGTTGGGGAAGATTAGAGGTCAAGACTGAGCCACCATAGCTAAGCAATGGAGAAATGCAAGCCCGTCATTGCCAAAGTGACAAAATAGAATATCAGGACACATTTAAAACAGCTTCCCATAATTATTATGGAAATCAACTTTTGCTATTTCTGAGACGTTTTTGCCAGCTGTGTGAGGGACATATAACATCATGAACAATTACTGATAAACGAGAGGATGAGGAATTGAGACTTGGGCGACTGTATTACCTTGACCAAGTTACTTAACCTCTCTGAGCTCCAGTCCCCTCATTTGTAAAATGGAGATTTTTTTTAACATCTTTATTGGAGTATAATTGCTTTACAATGGTGGGTTAGTTTCCGCTGTATAACAAAGTGAATCAGCTATACATATACATATATCCCCATATCTCTTCCCTCTTGCGTCTCCCTCCCACCCTCCCTATCCCACCCCTCTAGGTGGTCACAAAGCACCGAGCTGATCTCCCTGTGCTATAAAATAGAGATATTAATAGCATCTACCTGTTAGCGTTCTTGCAAGGATTAAAAGATGATAATGTAGGCAAAGTGCTTGGCCCCAAGCACAGTGCACAGAAAGTGCCTAAAACAGGTGAGTTCTCCCTTCTTCTCTCCTGTCAGTTCCACCTGCTATAAAACTGATTCCCATCTGTCTTGAGGGAGATACATCATTTACCCATGAAGAGGGGGTTTGAATACCAACAAATATGTACCGAGTGTCCTCCGTGTCCCAGGGAGAGTGCTGGATGCTAGAGATACAATAGTGCTCTCTTTGGGTCTGGTTTTTGCAAAAAAAAAAAACACAAAACAAAACAGGAGGTATTTTCTTTCTGTGGCCACGCCAAATGGCATGCGGGGATCTTAATTCCCTGATCAGGGATCGAACCCATGCCCCGGCAATGGAAGCTTGGAGGCTAAACCACTGGAACGCAAGGGAAGTCTCAGGGAGGTATTTTCTGATGTTCAGAATACATTAGGGCTCCTACTACATACTCCCAATACACCCTATACTGCCCCATTTTTACTTATTATTTGCAATCCTGACTCCCACCATCTGTAAGCCTCCCTGAAGAAGGGAAAATTCATGCCTTAAGGAGGAATGTTAGTTGATTAGGGGGAAGGCACCGAGGAGGAGTAAGAGGTCCCCAGGAAAGGGGAAGACCCCGGTGAAGTCTCAGAGTCAGTGTAGAAGGAGGCGTGTCCAAGAGCTGACAGCCAGCATGGTCCGGTTTGGCTGGAACTCAGCGAGCAAGGGATGATTGGTGTCAGGTGACGTCAGAGCCAGAGGTGGGATTACAGAGGTTTCACAGTCCTGTTGTAGAAGGAGCTCCTGAGGTGAGGTCCTCATAGCACTGCTAAAAGTCTGGACATTAGGCCTCAGTGACAGAATCCTCCGAGTGTGTGTGTGTGTGTGTGTGTGTGTGTGTGTTTGTATAATTCTACCCAGTCAGGGTTCAGTCTGGGAAAACAAAGACTTCTCAATATGTTCCAGGATTAAAGGGTTATAATACAGGAAATTAAAGTTCTACAAAACTGAGGTGAGGGCTTCCCTGGTGGCGCAGTGGTTGAGAGTCCGCCTGCCGATGCAGGGGACACGGGTTCGTGCCCCGGTCCGGGAGGATCCCACATGCTGCGGAGCGGCTGGGCCCGTGAGCCATGGCCGCTGAGCCTGCGCGTCCGGAGCCTGTGCTCCGCAAGGGGAGAGGCCACAACAGTGAGAGGCCTGCATACCACAAAAAAAAAAAAGAAAAAGAAAAAAAACTGAGGTGAGAGGAGAGGGGATGGTGGAGCAAAGGTCAGAGAAGCAACTGTTGAGATTCAGGACACACTGCCCCAAAATATTGGCACCTTGGCATATTGAAGCTCTGAGCTTAAGGAATTTGAGAAAACAAAAGCAGGAAGGGCTTCTGATCTCCCGCACTCTTCTTCCTTGAAACAGATCCTAAAACTCCAGGTGGAAGGCACCTTCCCTGTCCCAGGAGTCGTATCGCCAGAGATGGGGCCTTGGGGGCCAAGAAATCTGTACAAACAAACCCTGATAAACTCACACTTATCTTCCTAGTTAATTCATCCCCATTTACCACCCCTCGCCCAAACCCCTCTGTCTTAGCAATTATTCACAAATGTATTGTTTCTTTGTCTAACAGATATAAAAACTTTCTCCTCTGGTCACTTCTTCAAGGCCTCATTCTCTTGTGAAGGCTCCCTTGTACGTGTAAAACTTCAGTACACTTTGTGTGCTTTTCTCCTGTGAATCTGTCTTTGTCAGTTTAATTTTCAGACCCAGCCAGGGATCTTAAGAGTGTTGGGGGAAACTTTTTCCTCCCCTACACAGTCTCTGACCATCTGGTCCCACTGCCCCAAAGCAGGCGCTTGTTAAAGGTCTGCCTGCAGATCTCAGTCTACCCACGAGTGAGCTGGCAGCTATCTCAGGGGCAAAAATGGCTTCTCCTCTCCTGCCTTCCAAATACCTGCTTAAGGGCTTCTCACTGGCCATGCTGAACCTGCAACCAGGCAGGGAAGGGGGTTGGGCTTCTCCTCTGTGAGGTACAGAGAGTGTAAGCAAAACATCTCACTGTACAAAAGATGTACTGTGCTTGATCAAATCTAAGATTTATGTGCCACTGAAAAAGGAAAAATGTTGCTAATTATACAGACACAGTGCCTTCTTTTCATCAACAGTTTGGCAAATCCCCATTTCAAAGAAAAATGTGTTTGTGTGTTTGGGGCAGGGAAGCGTCTCTTATAATTGATTTTTTTCTTTTAGTGATTCAAGAAAAAGTTAATAACCACCGGCTGCTGTGCACCTGAGGGACACTGAGGCGGTGCTCCAGCCCTCTCGCCGTCAGGGCTGAGGAGGCTCACTGGGTGGTAGCAGAAAGCTTGCCTCCCTCCTGCCCTGCACTGACCGCCTTCATCTGCCTCTCAGTCTTCCTCGAAGTGGTCGTGAGGAAACCGCAGACAGGGCCAAGAGAGCTAAGTGCCCTTGCTTGCTTCGAGGCCAACCTTAAGGGTGTTTTTAAAACTTTTATTTTTTTGTGAAATACATCACACAAACAAAAAAGTAGGCAAAACCACTATCTAGTCGCGAAACGGAATGCAGCTAGCACCCCCAGAAACTCCTCCTTGTATCCAGTGCCAATCAAGACTCTTTCCTTCCTCTCTAAAGACAGCCACTATCCTGACTATCCCCACCGACTAGTTTTATCTACTTAGAAGTTGTGTATAAATAGAATCACACAGTAGGTCCACTTTGGGGTCTGACTCCTCACCCCCAACATCACTTGTGAGATTCATCCATGTTGTGCCTAGTTATGGTCCATTCATCCTCATTGCTGTTTAGTATTCCATATTCTGGTATTTGGGCATTATGATATAATGCTGAGCATTTGCGCAATTTCCATTTGGGGGCTATAGTGAATAGTGCTGCCATCAACATTCTTCTGGGAGTCTTTCGTGAAGCTGTGTATGCACTTCTCTTGGGTATTTACTAGGAGTGCGACTGAAGGTGGATCCGGCTTTAGTAGAGTTTGCCCAACTTGAAGCGTTGGGTGCAACTTAAGCTTCCTTGGTTCCATCTCTCAGAGATCACAACTTTTTCAGAGAAGCTTCCAGCCAAGCACTTGAACCTTGGAAACATTCTATGCAGAAGAAAGTGCCTTTCTTGAGAGCAGATGAGGAAAGGATGGAGCAGGCACATTCTCTCCAGGCAGAAGAAAGAGTTTGGTGCCGGTGAATATACAAGCGCACAGCTGCACCTGAGGAACTTTCTACAGGGAAGCTATCTTTTGGGAGGGTCAGTTCTTCCTTTGCCTTATTCAGCCCCTTGTTACCTGGGCAGATACAAAGTTACCAGCTTTAGGAGCCTCTATATGCATCCTTGGATTTTGCATCCATGGCAACGCATGCTTTACATACCATTTTATTTCAAACAATGGGGAATTAAACACTTGATGTGAAGCAATCAGGTTTCAGGTTGAGGGGGGAGGGGGAAAGACTGTGTCTCCAAGTGGCAGATTGTCAGACAGAATGCCTAATGCAATGCACTTAAGGGAAGGTGTGGATAGAGAGAGAGACTCCTTGCTTTGCGTCATACATAAAAACTCTCTCTCACTGCCCAGTTCCCTCAGCCTTCTCCGCCCTTGCATGCTGATTGCATCTCAGAATGTAAACTGTGTACACGCACACACACACACACACACACACACGCATGCACACCGTCAAACAGAAATTATGGGATGAAGCAGAAAAGTTAGGAAAAAAAAGGCACCTATCTTCAGAATGTAGGACCTTTTGGTGGCTTACTGGAGGGGCAGTGTAGGGGGTGCTCACTAAATCTTTGGTTAATAAATAAATGAATGAAGGCAGCCAGGAGCTCTTCAGAAGAGGAAGGGAATTGGCAATCATGACATTGGCAATCATGTTTCATTTTGTGCATTAGTTTCCCTATTATGACTCTTAATGACTTAATTCTGTGATTATCTTTATGCCCTAGTAAAAGCACTTTTAACAATTAGGGATTGTAGCTCTGAAGTTGTATTTTAAATTAATTAGGCAGTGTGTTTAACAGCTTCCACTGTCTGTTAATGCCAACCCGCACGACAGCAGCAGGTGGGGAGGTACAGTCCTGTTTACAGTGACGAGAGGCTGCCTGTCTCTTTGGTTTTCTTTCTTTTGACTTTTTGTTTTCTCCCCCCCCACCCACCCATCAACATCAAAAGAGAAAGGACGACAGCCTGGTGGAACTGGCAGGACAAGAAATCAACTTCAATGGTGAAAATCATGTTGAAATCACCAGCATGAGAGTTTCACGTATATGAGCTTTACTGGCTCAACAGACAGGAAGCCATCCTCTTCTCTCCCCAGCATTTGCATCAGGAGCAGAAGGTCTCAACGCCTTGCCACTTGAAAGGGAATGTTGCATTTGGGGGCAGGTTTTTCTTTCTAATAAACAGGCATCAACACACATGCACCCACAAATGTGTGAATGCCTAATATTTAGAAACTCAAGTCTGGCAGGTGGAAATGAGCCCTTTTGACAAATCTCTATTTATTGTGTTATTTCACCATCAAAGGCTAAAATGCTAACTAGCTTTGTGAATAATTTGTGGATAGGAATGTGATCGTTTTTTCTAAGTCAGCTGGTGGGCTCAATTCTCTGCACTCCCCACCTAAAAATAAATTCTCTGGCTGATTGTGAACATACCAATACTTACGGCAAGTGAAGCAAACTTATGAGGGCCATTAAAGTGACAGGGCATTGGAAAATAGTGAAGTGAATGCTGATTCGCATTTATGTCATAAAATAGCTTGTCAACTTCAATTTACCACAGTAACTGGTACCAGAGGAGAACGTATGATGCTTATACTTGGTTCAAAGCCACCCTTCCTCACCTCCCAGTCCCTGCCTCTTCCTCTCCTGAAATAGTCATTGGGGCACTTCTGAAGATAAATGATCTTAGAATCTTTTCTATATCACTGGAATTTTGGAAATGAGATGCGTCATTGTAATCAGAGAAATTAAATCTCATGAATAATCCAATGCAGTATGTACTATTATTATCCCCATATCACAGATGAAGAAACTGAGGCACAAAGAAGCAAAATAATTTGCCCAAGGTCAAGGTCACATAAGCAGGAAGTGGTAGAGCCAGGATTCGCGCCCTGGCAGTAGGACCCCAGAGTCCATGATCTTAATCACTGTGCTATACTTTATGGTTCAGACTATAAGGTACTTTCTAATATAAATATTTGGAGGGGGGCATAAATACCTTGGGAAAGCATACATCCGCAAGACCTTCAAAACTATGAGAAAAACATACTGAGAATGACACATCATAACCATTTCAAACCAAGAGAGAGACCTGGCCAGGCGTAAGTAAGTTATTCCAACTGGGTTTAGAAAAATAACCAGTGGTTTGTGGTTATTACCAATGCAGTTCAGGCATGACTGTCTTGATTACAGGGGAATGCTTTGAATCCTGTGAAACTATTTCTATAAGCCAACCACAGCCACACATGACAGATAGCTGCATCTTTATTAGAGAAATTCTTCAGGTCTCTCTCCACTTAGCTGTTATCAGAGCATCTATATATTTCAGTTCTATGAATTAAAAGTTAGACTTTTCTTACTGATGGATTGTAAAGTATTTCTCAGTTTGGGTCTCCCATGTTTCAGAGAGCAGGTAAGTTCAGTTTCATCTGACTGGCATATGATCACCCTGAAAGAGTGGGGTTCTTTTTTCAGGCATTTTGCAGTATGTAAGTTGTGCTGCATTTGGTGACAGGGAGATCAAGGTTTAAGCCCTCCATCACTACAGTGGAACCTGGGCAACTGAGTTTTTACCCCTCTGAACTTGTTTCCTCCTCTGTCAAAAGAAGCTAATGATACTTCCCTGAAGAAGAAGTAAGGTAAGGCAAGCGTGCACGTTTAGCTAACATCTGTAGGACACTTTACAGATTACGGCGATGAATTCCAAGCTCTGCAGGCACTCTAACTACCAATACACGCAGTGTGCCGAGCGTCTTTCTTTTTAAATATGTGGTAAAGTAGGCGCAACATAAAATTTTTCATTTTAACCATTTTAAGTGTACAGTGCAGTGGCATTAAGTACATCCCCACTGTTGTGCAATAAATGTGTACATGTTTTCATCTTTCCCACCTGAAACTCCTTTACCCATTAAACAAGAACTCCCCATTTCTCCATCCCTCCAGCCCCTGGCAACCACCATTCTACTTTCTGTCTCCATGAATTTGATTATTTTAGGTACCTCACAAAAGAGGAATCACAAAATATTTATATTTTTATGTCTGACTTCTTTTATAAACTTGGCATAATGTCTTCAAGTTTCGTTCACGTTGTAGCATGTGTCAGAACTTCCTTTTTAAGGCTAAATATTTTTCTGTGTTGTGTATATGTCACAGTTGCTTTATCCAGTTATCTGTCGATAGGTGTGCAAATATCTGAGTCCCTGCTTTCGGTTTTGGGGGGTATATACCCAGAAGTGAGATTGCTGGATCACATCATTTTATGCTTGATTTTTTGAGGCTGGGTATCTTTTGTATTTATTATTTGGAGCAGAAGAGGTGTTGAGATGTACCTTGGGGGATTCTCAGGTGTGCCTGCGGGATGGCTCCACCATCAGCCCCTAAATTAGTTCAAAGACCCACAAGGCAACTCCATAAAAACAAGGGCATGCTGCTCGGTCCTTTAGGCTCTCTGTTGCCTGCCTTTCCTCCTGTTACAGGTGACAGATTGCCAGAGCAGGAAAAAGTAATCCCAAAGATATTAGTATGCAAACCAGAACTGTTTTGCTATGGATATGTGTGTGAATGTGACACAGGGCTCACCTCCACCCCACCCCCTCCTCCCTCGGCTGGAAGAGCTAAGGCAGGCACACTGGGGCATGTTAACCCTTCCAGAACCAGCATCAGGCACTTACTCAAAGCAGTCCACGTTTCAGCAGCCCTGCCTCCGAGGAGCAGTAAGCTAGCTGAGAAGCTGTCAGTCACTTGGTGACATCAATTGTTTCGTAACTGACAGACACTGAAAAATCTCATTATCACCAATAACGGGAGCACCTCATCCATATTACACCTGTCACGGCAGTCAGGCTGGGTCTTAGATATATCCAGAAAAGCCAGCGCCAGCGTCACACACGAGAATCCTGCACTCTGGGGATGCCCCTCCCCATCCAGCCCAGTGCCCATAGGTAAGTCACCGGAAACCAAACTCATTATTCTTTTTTTTTTTTTTTTTTTTTGGCGGTACACGGGCCTCTCACTGTTGTGACCTCTCCCGTTGCGGAGCACAGGCTCCGGACATGCAGGCTCAGCGGCCATGGCTCATGGGCCCAGACGCTCCACAGCATGTGGGATCTTCCCGGACCGGGGCACGAACCCGCGTCTCCTGCATCAGCAGGCGGACTCTCAACCACCGCACCACCAGGGAAGCCCTCATTATTCTTTTGATGTTACTTTTAACCTATTGCTGATCTTAGCAGAGAGACGAGCTTTTCAGAGGGAAAAGTGTTGACTCAGTGCAAATGGCAGGAGGTTAGGAGGGAGTGCTTTGAGCCGTGAAATAGCAGTTGGTCTTTCAGCGGGCACCTGGCAGAGTTGCCTTCCTAAGTCACCCAGACAGGGCTTTCTAGGAAAATCACTTCTGGCTGCGTTGTCAGGGGGGTTGCTCAATAGAAGAAGTCACTGGAATGGTGTGACAAACATGGGCTTTGGCAGCGGTGGACGGGGGTTTGCATCTGCACGAATCATGTCACATGGAAAAAGTTACTGCACCTCTCCGTGCCTGTTTCCTCATCAATGAAATGAAGAGAATTTTTAAAAATCTGCTTTGCTTTGCCCACGTTACTGATGTGGGCTTTGGTAGATCAACTTTAAATGAGCTTTAGTAGATCAACTTTATTATTTTTATTTTTTTTGCGGTATGCGGGCCTCTCACTGTTGTGGCCTCCCCCGCTGCGGAGCACAGGCTCCGGACGCGCAGGCTCAGCGGCCATGGCTCATGGGCCCAGCCGCTCCGCGGCATGTGGGATTTTCCCGGACCGGGGCACAAACCCGTGTCCCCTGCATCGGCAGGCGGACTCTCAACCACTGCGCCACCAGGGAAGCCCTAATAGATCAACTTTAATTGAGCTTTAGTTTCCTTATCTGCAAAGTGGGTAGAATAACTCCTATCTCTAAAGGATTATTGTGAAGATGAGATAAAATGTAGGATAAGTAAATAGTCCATAGTAGGCCCTCTTAACTGTCAGCTATTACTATTTCAAGCTACCTTCCATCCTTTTGATGGGAGATGGGGCGTAAATAATCAGACTGTACATACAGAAAAGAAAATCTGGACTCAGAGAAAAAACTCTGTTGAGTTTGTCACTGCCATTTCTGCTGGGATGTTAAGTCTGAGGCCATACTCTAGAAGGCAGAAGCCTTTCATAATCTGATTCTGTTTGTTAGCAGAGTGTCCTGGTTAAGTGAGACATCTCTGGAGTAAATTATCAGGGATCAAGACATGGCACATCAACTTCCAAGCCTTATGATTTTGAACAATTTCTTATTCTTTTTGTATTTCCATTTCCTTATCTGTAAAATGGGCATGAGACTCATACCTACCCTAGAAGTCATTATTAGATTAAATGAGTTGATACACGTGAAATGCTTAGAGCGGTACCCCGCACAAGGTAAAGTGTTTAATAAACACTAGCCATTATTTTTACCTGGAAGCTTTCCTATGCAGCTGCCATAGTTAGAGGAGTAGAGGTGGAACTGTCCCACACGGACTTAGGAGAGCTGATAGTTCTTGTCTCTCCCCAACTCTGTTTTCAGTGACAGCACATTGGTAGCTTGAAATTGGCCATGGTAGGAGTATTTACACCATGGAAATTGGCAAACATTACAAATCAACCTCTCTACCCAAATCCAAATGTTAAACATTTACCAACACACTGCTGGGTACAGGGAAACCCACAGTGCCACTAAGCCTGCCTTTCCACAGCTCCACGGCCAGGTCAGAACAAGGAGACCAGGCAGGTCGAAGGCCACACTATGCAATCAACCTGATGGGGAGAGGCAGATACCTTTCTTCACCTGACCCTGCAGTCTTCACTCCTATCTAGCCCTGTGACAATGCTTTAGGTGAGATATCTGTTGTCAGAGAATCTTTCCAGACATTATTTCTACTCCCCCTACTTTTTGAATATTCTTGGGATCTTTAATTGTAATCAATAGAAACAAACTCTGGTAAACCTAAGGAAGAGACAGCTTGGCTTGGAAGAGACAGGTCCCAGGCAGCTGCAGAAAGTTCTGGTAGCAGGAGCCACTCGACTATCTCACCAGCTTGAAGAAATAGGCTTTAAGCTTTTTATTTTTTTCTTGCTTAAGAAGCAAAGTCTTAAGAGGGAGAATCCAGTGGACTGAGTTTAGATCACATACCCACTTGTTGGCTGTATGGGGGCATCTAAATTTAGGACTCAGCAAAATTACCCACAACTGGGTAACTTCCCAGAGTAAACCAGATGCTCTTGAAGAAATGGATGCTGGGTGGCCACAACCATGACAAATGTTCACTCTATCTTCTTAGTCCTCCTGGTGGGAAATGTTTTGTGGTCCCTTTCTGCAAAGGGGATGGTCAGGCCAACTGAACTTCATGTGCATGGTCTTTCACAGGATGTGGGGACAGCAGAGATGAGTGAAAAATCCCCAGGCCCACCAGACTGAAGAAAATAATAACCTCAAGGGAAGAGCTTCCTGCCTTTAGCTTGGATAATCCCAAAGTTTACTGAGTTCATGAGAGTGCATTTCACAGAGTGATCTCCATGTGGCATTCTCTGGGGAAAGACCCAAGAATTTAACAGGCCCTTTTCACCTCCAATTTCTCTCATTCCTGCCCAGGGTGATTAACGCAATGATGGCTTTGATGACAGCTCCACAGAATCCCCAGGGATCTGTAATCTTGCCATGGCATCCTGGGATGATTTGTTTCCTCCCAGGTCCCTGTGCATTTCTATGGGCACCAACTAAGCACTGGGGAAAGTCTTTTGTAAACCTGTGAGAAGTACTGCTGGGTCTTGCTGTGCCTTTTCTAGTTTGAATTTCTTTTTCCTTCCATTTCTCATGGTGATCAATTTCAGGTGGTTTTAATCTCTTTGGTTCATTCTTTTTTTTTTTTTTTAACAGCTCTGTAGATGATGACCTTATTTCTTTGACTCTGGGTGATCTCCTTCTATCACCAGGTTTCTGTGGCTTTTTTTTGAGGAATATGCTGAGAGATTTATTCAGGAAAGAATCAGTAATGAACCCCCAAATACATATGGAACCTGCTTTTGATAGAGTGGGTCATGGGAAGGGGGTCAGTGAGTAAGCTTCTTGTGAACTATTGATGTGATAATAACACAGACAACACTGGGTGTCTTTAAGGGGATGATTAAACACAGAATATTTTACCATGGAACCACCTTTGAATTGGGTAGAAATGAGTAGAAAAGGAGTCACTTAATCTGTCTGTGCCTTTACTTCTTTCTTGTGTCCTAGTGGTCAGTTCCTGATATTTCCTGTTTCCTTACCATGTGCTAGGTGGTTTTCTAAGTGCTTTACGTATATTAACTCATGAAAGTGTAACTAAGCAGGACCCCATGGGGCCTTCCAGGAACAGACCCCCACCCCTACCATGTCTTCCACCTGTCTCTTATCTGTAGAAACACTTTGGCCTCCTAGGCTTTCCCTGAGTTCAAAGAATAAATTTAACCAGAGAAGTGAGAAAATGCACAAAGAAAGGAAAACAGTCAAGCAAGACAAAATAATAATAGGTTAGCCATCAAAGTCAAGGACATTTGGTTCCTCCTCAAGGGCTATAGATAATATTCTGAGCCATGTCCTTTGAGCTGTTTTGCAGATACTGAAACCCCCACGAGGTGGAAGAAGTTAACAGTATGCTGCCCACAAGCATGTAGACCCCCTTCTGGTTGGAACCAGAAGGTTGATGATGTTGACTCCTGATTACCTCATCACCAACCAATCAGAAGAATTTCCACAAGCTGATCACACACCCCACAACCTCCCTCCTTCACCCTGTCTTTATAAACGTTTCCTTGAAAGCCTTCGGGGAATTTGGGCCTTTTGAGCACAAGCTGCCTGTACTCCTTGCTTGGTGCCCTGCAATAAACGCTGTACTTTCCTTCACCATAACCCGGTGTCAGTAGATTGACTTTACTACACTCAGGCAAGTAGACCCAAGTTTGGTTAGGTAACAAAAGGTAGGTCTTATTATCCCTATTTTCAGATGAGGAGACTAAAGGTCAAAGAGTATAAGTAACTGCCCAAGGTGATAGAGCCAAAAAGTAGAGGAGCCTGTATTGGAACCAAGAACATCTCCCTCTAGAATCCAGCCTTTTACCACCATGCTAGAGAATATGGCTAAGGGACAAAGGCCATGCTGTGCATCTCCTGCCCTTGGTGCCTGGCACTCAGCAGGTGCCTACCTACCTACGCAGCCTCAGATCCTGCAATTCTCTTTCTGGGACTGCTCTCTCCAATTACACTGACCTTCTTTCCTTTCAAGCTCCTTTTCTCAGGGTCTCAAACATGCAATTCCTTCTGATTAAAATGCCCTCTGCTCCCTCTTTTCCCCTCTAATGCTGGCTGACGTCCGCTCATTGCTCTGGTCTCTGTTTAAATGCCACATCCCTCAACCTCCAATGTGAGGTTGTTCCCTATTAACACTCTCATAGGACCATGTATTTTGCTGTCAGCTCATTTATTACAGTAATGATTTGCTTAATGTCTGTCTCCTCTTCCAGACCCTACACTCCAGAAGATCAGAAACCATGTCTCTCTAGTTTACTGACCTGTTCCCACCATCTAATACTGCCTGACCCAAAGTAAGCAGCCAAGAAATATTTGTGGAATAAATAGATGCCCATTGTCTGCTTGCCAAAGAGATGAAAGCTTTGAATAAAGCAGGGGAACCAAAGATAGGGCCTAGGATGACAACTCTACTGTTTTAAGAATTTGTACCATTATACCTTATACCCAGGGGATGATATTCAAATCACATAAGGAGCAATCAGAACTTACTATTGGTCTTAGCGTTGGAGCACAAAGCACAAAGCTAAGACCCTCAAAAATCACTTTTGCTGCTCTGATGGGGTGTGTGTGTGTGTGTGTGTGTGTGTGTGTGTCTGATCTTTGTAATCAACAGCCCGCTGTTCCAGGTGTCAACCTGTTAGCGGCTGGATCATGGGAAGGTATGTGGGGTTGTTCAGGAGAAGGGCTGGGTGCTTGGGCAAGTAGGAGAAGCACTCTGGGAATTCCTGGCTGTAGGCATTTATCAACCTAGCTAGAAGTATTTCAATAGTCTAATAACCAACATAACTGTACTGATATATACTGCACATATCTGGGCCATGAGTAATCACTTGAAAATAACCCAACAGGGATTTCACATGAAGCACCAACTTCTGAGTTGCTAAATCTAGAGGCATGACAATAATTCATATGTATGAGTCATGCACCCAGGATCACAGTATTGGAAGAGACACACATTTAATGTGGAGTTGGGTCATGACTGTTATATTATAGGGAGAGTTTGGATGGTCTCAGCTGCAAAGAGGTGGAGGAGAAGGGAGCCACACAGCAACTTTTTTGGACATCTTTTTTATTAGCTTGATGCCTTGAGAAGTCAAAGATGCTTAACCTCTTCATTCATTAGCATTTTGGATGTTGCTAATAGCTCATTAGAGATGGGTTCACTAAACGGTGAAGCCAAATGCACCGTCCCTGGAAATGCAAGGTTGAGATTCACGTGTGTTGGCAAAGGCTTTGTTTTCTTCACAAGGTTGGTAGATTCTGGTTTTCACTGGTGATGGCTGGGTTTTGCATATTTGGGAGCTGTGGTGGTGGCAGGAAGCTGACTGTAGATGGAAATTAATTTTCCCTGAAGATACTTGACCTTTCTTTAACCCTAAATGTAACGTGCTGAGGCACTAGCTCTTTTGCCTGCAATGTGACATCACTTTTGCTGGCTCTGATGTTGATTGAAGGTCAATCTGAGGGATCGATGTTCCAGAGGCAAGGGCTGCCCTTTGACACTCTACCACATGTTATTCTTTTTTAACAATCCCTCCTCACTCCCCTTTCCTCTTGTTCCCAATCTTTTCCTTTCTTCTTCCCTTTTAATCATTTTCCTGGCTTATATCTCAAACTTGCTGTGGCAAACAGAACAGAATTTGTTATTGACTCCTGGGTCACTTGTTTCATGGATTATTTCAGGTCAAATCCTATTAAAGTAAATGTCTCCACTGTGGGGAAATCTCTCTGAATAACCAAATAGGGCATCTAATCCTTAAGTAAGGGCCAGCTTATTGCAAGCAGGATTTGATACCAGGGTTTAGAAAGAGCTCAGGTGGACTTTGTTTCCAGCAATAAGGCAAACTACATGACCTAAAAACCTTCCCTTGATAAGACACCTATAAATGTTTTACAAAATATAACAAACATCTTCTTAAATGCATATCTGAGCTCATAAAAATGTACAGAAAATTCCCAGGGGTCCAAAACAAAAAGAGAATGAAAATCAGAGCGATAGGTGTGAACTGAAATTCGGGCTGCTCTGATGGTGTGTGTGTGTGTGTGTGTGTGTGTGTGTGTGTGTGTGTGTCTGATCTTTGTAATCAAACGATTTAGGTTTAATGTGCCCCAGCTTGGGGACGGTGGTTGTGTATTTGGATCTTTCCAAGACCTTCACAAAGCTAAGACCCTCAAAGGAAAACTCTATTCTTCCAGCAAAGGGAGATGTGAGTGGGGATTTTAGCCTGAACTCTGGTTGGGGAAAATAACCAACCTGGGAAGACTCCTCCCGTCATCACACACGTTTAGTACTTAAATTTACACTACATTCTAGGACCTCGACTCCCAGGCAAAATAATTAATATAAAAGTGAGCTAGTTTTGCCTCTAACCCTGGGGTGCCTGACACAAGGAAATAAAAGCTTCCTGGGGGGCTTCCCTGGTGGCGTGGTGGTTGGGAGTCCGCCTGCCGATGCAGGGGACACGGGTTTGTGCCCTGGTCTGGGAAGATCCCACATGCCGCGGAGCGGCTGGGCCCATGAGCCATGGCCGCTGAGCCTGCGTGTCTGGAGCCTGTGCTCCGCAATGGGGGAGGCCACAGCAGTGAGGGGCCCGTGTACTGCAAAAAAAAGGAAAAAACCCCCCAAAAACCCCCCAAAAAACTTCTTGGGGAGGACACATCTTCAACCCAAACAAAATGTGAGTGTCGCAGATAAAAGCCTAGATGAACATGAGTTTACAATCCAGAATTACAAAATACAAAGCTTCTGTGAGTCAGGTTGCCAGATTTAGGGAAATAAAACAAAACAAGAAATCTAAGTAACTTTGAATTTCAGATAAACAACAAATAATTTTTAATATAAGCATATTCCAAATATTGCTTGCAACATACTAAAAACGGATACTAAAACTAAAGTATACTAATACTAAAAACTTATTCATTGTTTACCTAAAATTTAAAGTTAACTGGATGTTCTGTATTTTACTTTGCAACCCTATATGTGTAAAAGTCAGGAGACACACAAACGGTAGGATTAAACTATCCCAGAATTCCAAATACTAATCAGATGTATACTTTTAAATGGTTGAATATATTAAATGACTGAATACATCTTGAAAATGTGAGAAAAGAAAATATTTTAAAAATGACTTGGAAGTTTTGAAAAAGAACAAAGTACTACTTTGGAAGAGAGATTGGCAGTTTCTTACAAAATTAAACATACTTTTACCATAAGGCCCAGCAATTACACTTCTTGGTATTTAACCAAAGGAGCTGAAAACTTATGTCCACAAAAAATCCTGCACATGGATGCACACCACAGCTTTATTTGTAATTGCCAAAACGTGGAAGTAACCAAGATATTCCTCAGTAGGTGAATGGATAAATAAACTGTTGTACATTCAGGCAATGGAATACTATTCAGCACTAAAAAGAAATGAGCTATCAAGCCATGAAAATACATGGAGGAAACTTAAATGCATATTACTAAGGGAAAGAAGTTAACCTGAAGAGGCTACATACTATATGATTCCATCTATATGACATTCTGGAATAGGCAAAACTGTGGAGACATTAAAATGATCAGTGGTTGCCAGGGGTTAGGGGGAAGGAGAAATGAGTAGGTGGAATACAGAGGATTTTTAGGATACTGATACTGAGGTATGATACTGATACTACTCTGTATGATACCATAATGGTGGATACATTTCATTATATATTTGTCCAAATCCATAGAATGTACAATGAACCTTAATGTAAACATGGACTGTGGGTGATGCTGATGTGTTAATGTAGGTTCATCAATTGTAACAAATGAACCACTCTGGTTGGAAACTCTGATTTGGAAATGTTGATGATGGGGAGGCTATGAATATGTTGGGCAGGGGGTATGTGGGAAATCTCTGTACCATCTGCTCAATTTTGCTGTGAACCTAAAATTGCTCTAAGAAGGAAAGTTAAAAAAAAAAAAAAGAACCAAATAACATTTTTGGAAATAAAAATAAAATCATTGAATTTAAAAAGACAAAAAAAAAACCCTTCAGAGATGAATAAAATAGTGGTCTGGACATGGTTGGAGAGAGAATTCATGAACTAGAAGATAGATCTGAGGGAATTACCCAGAGGGCAGCATAGAAAGATTAAGAGATGGAGCATATGTAGGGATTTCCCTGGTGGCACAGTGGTTAACAATCCGCCTGCCAATGCAGGGGACATGGCTTTGAGCCCTGGGCCAGGAAGATCCCACATGCTGCAGAGCAACTAAGCACATGCACCACAACTACTGAGCCCACATGCTGCAACTACTGAAGCTCGTGCCCTTAGAGCCCATGCTCTGCAACAAGAGAAGCCACCACAATGAGAAGCCCATGCACCACAACGAAGAGTAGCCCCCACTCGCCGCAACTAGAGAAAGCCTACACACAGCAATGAAGACCCAACACAGCCACAAATAAATAAACTTATAAAAAAAAAAGAGAGAGAGATGGAGCATATGTAAAACAACTTGGGCATGGAAGATGGTCTAACACATGCTCAAGAATATTTCTAGAAGGAGAGAACAGAAAAAACCTAAGAGAGATAAAATATGTGAGAGATAAATATTGAGAGATAATGACTGAGAATTTTTCTAGAGTGGAAAAAAAGAACTCATTACATTTAACAAACACACCATGTTCCTGTCAGAAAAGAACAAAAATAAATCCACATCCAAATACATCATGATGAAATTACAGGACATCAAAGACAAAGAGAAGATCTTAAAAGAAACCAATTAGAAAATACTAATATTTTAAAAAGAGGAATAAAAAAAGAAAGAAAGACCAAAGGAAAAAGTATAACCTATTCTTTGGAAATAGACAGATTTCCCTTCAAGCCATGGCCCCACCTCTTCAAGCCATGTGGGAAGTTTACTCTTTGAGTCTTAGATTCCACACCTGTAAAGAAAACATTCAATCCAGGGTTATCATTGCTAATTCCATAGCAACCTTGCAAAATGCCTAACATAAAGTCTTGTTTGTTAATACTTGTTCAGCAAAAAGGAGTTATTAATATTATTGACAGAAGTAATTTCAGAGACGGCAGACAGCAGAAGCAAGAAGAACTACAATCCTGAAGCCTGTGGAACAAAAACCACATTCACAGAAAGAGAGACAAGATGAAAAGGCAGAGGGCTATGTACCAGATGAAGGAACAAGATAAAACCCCAGAAAAACAACTAAATGAAGGGGAGATAGACAACCTTCCAGAAAAAGAATTCAGAATAATGATAGTGAAGATGATCCAGGACCTCAGAAAAAGAATGGAGGCAAAGATTGAGAAAATGCAAGAAATGTTTAAAAAACACCTAGAAGAATTGAAGAACAAACAAACAGAAATGAACAATACAATAACTGAAATGAAAAATACACTAGAAGGAATCAATAGCAGAATAACTGAGGCAGAAGAATGGACAAGTGACCTGGAAGACAGACTGGTGGAATTCACTGCTGTGGAACAGAATAAAGAAAAAAGAATGAAAAGAAATGAAGACAGCCTAAGAGACCTCTGGGACAACATTAAATGCAACAACATTCACATTATAGGGGTCCCAGAAGGAGAAGAGAGAGAGAAAGGACCCGAGAAAATATTTGAAGAGATTATAGTGGAAAACTTCCCTAACATGGGAAAGGAAATAGCCACCCAAGTCCAGGAAGCACAGAGAGTCCCATACAGGATAAACCCAAGGAGAAACATGCTGAGACACATAGTAATCAAACTGGCAAAAATTAAAGACAAAGAAAAATTATTGAAAGCAGCAAGGGAAAAATGACAAATAACATACAAGGGAACTCCCATAAGGTTAACAGCTGATTTCTCAGCAGAAACTCTACAAGCCATAAGGGAGTGGCATGATATACTTAAAGTGATGAAAGGGAAGAAGCTACAACCAAGATTACTCTACCTGGCAAGGATCTCATTCAGATTTGATGGAGAAATCAAAAGCTTTACAGACAAGCAAAAGCTAAGAGAATTCAGCACCACCAAACCAACTCTACAACAAATGCTAAAGGAACTGCTTTAAGTGGGAAACATAAGAGAAGAAAAAGACCTACAAAAAGAAACCCAAAACAATTAAGAAAATGGTAATAGGAACATACATATCGATAATTACCTTAAACGTGAATGGATTAAATGCTCCAACCAAAAGACACAGGCTTGCTGAATGGATATAAAAAAAATACCCATGTATATGCTGTCTACAAGAGACCCACTTCAGACCTATGGACACATTCAGACTGAAAGTGAGGGGATGGAAAAAATATTCCATGCAAATGGAAATCAAAAGAAAGCTGGAGTAGCAATACTCATATCAGATAAAATAGACTTTAAAATAAAGAATGTTACAAGAGACAAGGAAAGACACTACATAATGATCAAGGGATCAATCCAAGAAGAAGACATAAGAATTATAAATATATATGCACCCAACATAGGAGCACCTCAATACATAAGGCAACTGCTAACAGCTATAAAAGAGGAAATCAACAGTAACACAATAATAGTGGGGGACTTTAACAACACCTCACTTACACCAATGAACAGATCATCCAAAATGAAAATAAATAAGGAAACAGAAGCTTTAAATGACACAATAGACCAGATAGATTTAATTGATATTTATAGGACATTCCATCCTAAAACAGCAGATTACACTTTCTTCTCAACTGTTCATGGAAAATTCTCCAGGATAGATCACATCTTGGGTCACAAATCAAGCCTCAGTAAATCTGAGAATATTGAAATCGTGTCAAGCATCTTTTCTGACCACAACGCTATGAGATTATAAATGAATTACAGGGAAAAAAATGTAAAAAACACAAACACATGGAGGCTAAGCAATACATTACTAAATAACCAGAAGATCACTGAAGAAATCAAAGAGGAAATCAAAAAATACCTAGAGACAAATGACAATGAAAACACGATGATCCAAAACCTATAGGAGGGGCTTCCCTGGTGGCGCAGTGGTTGAGAGTCCGCCTGCCGATGCAGGGGACACGGGTTCGTGCCCCAGTCCGGGAAGATCCCACATGCCTCGGAGTGGCTAGGCCCGTGAGCCATGGCCGCTGAGCCTGCGCATCTGCAGCCTGTGCTCTGCAATGGGAGAGGCCACAACAGTGAGAGGCCCGCATAACGCAAAAAAAAAAAAAAAACAAAAAACCTATAGGATGCAGCAAAAGCAGTTCTAAGAGGGAAGTTTATAGCTATACAAGCCTACCCCAAGAAACAAGAAAAATCTCAAATAAACAATCTAACATTACACCTAAAGGAACTAGAGAAAGAAGAGCAAACAAAACCCAGAGTTAGCAGAAGGAAAGAAATCATAAAGATCAGAGAAGAAATAAATGAAATAGAAACAAAGAAAACAGTAGCAAAGATCAATAAAACTAAAAGCTGGTTCTCTGAGAAGATAAACAAAATTGATAAACCATTAGCGAGACTCATCAAGAAAAAGAGGGAGAGGACTCAAATCAATAAAATTAGAAATGAAAAAGGAGAAGTTACAACAGACACTGCAGAAATACAAAGCATCCTAAGAGACTACTACAAGCAACTCTATGCCAATAAAATGGACAACTTGGAAGAAATGGACAAATTCTTTGAAAAGTATAACCTTCCAAGACTGAACCAGGAAGAAATAGAAAATATGAACAGACCAATCACAAGTAATGAAATTGAAACTGTGATTCAAAATCTTCCAACAAACAAAAGTCTAGGACCAGATGGCTTCACAGGTGAATTCTATCAAACATTTAGAGCAGAGCTAACAGCCATCCTTCTCAAACTCTTCCAAAAAACTGCAGAGGAAGGAACACTCCCAAACTCATTCTATGAGTCCACCATCACACTGATACGAAAACCAGACAATGATACTACAAAAGGAAAATTACAGACGAATATCACTGATGAATATAGATGCAAATATCCACAAAATACTAGGAAACAGAATCCAACAACATATTAAAAGGGTCATACACCATGATCAAGTGGGATTTATCCCAGGTATGCAAGGATTCTTCAATATACACAAATCAATCAATGTGATACACCATATTAACAAATTGAAGAATAAAAACCATATGATCATCTCAATAGATGAAGATAAAGCTTTTGACAAAATTCAACACCGATTTATGATAAAAACCCTCCAGAAAGTGGGCATAGAGGGAACGTACCTCAACATAATAAAGACTATATACGACAAACCCACAGCAATCATTCTCAATGGTGAAAAACTGAAAGAAAGCATTTCCTTTAAGATCAGGAACAAGATTAGGTTGTCTACTATCACCACTATTACTCAACATAGTTTTGGAAGTGCTAGCCATGGCAATCAGAGAAGAAAAAGAAATAAAAAGAATATAAGTTGGAAAAGAAGAAGTAAAACTGTCACTGTTTGCAGATGACATGATACTATACATAGAGAATCCTAAATATGCTACCAGAAAACTACTAGAGCTAATCAGTGAATTTGGTAAAGTTACAGGATACAAAATTAATGCACAGAAATCTCTTGCATTCCTATACACTAATGATGAAAAATCTGAAAGAGAAAGTAAAGAAACACTCCCATTTACCATTACAACAAAAAGAATAAAATACCTAGGAATATACCTATCTAGGGAGACAAAAGACCTGTATGCAGAAAACCATAAGACACTGATGAAAGAAATGAAAGATGATACCAACAGATGGAGAGGTATACCATGTTCTTGGATTGGAAGAATCAATATTGTGAAAATGACTATACTACCCAAAGCAATCTAAAGATTCAATGCAATCCCTATCAAATTACCAATGGCATTTTTTATGGAAGTAGAACAAAAAATCTTAAAATTTGTATGGAGACCCAATGACCCTGAATAGCCAGAGCAGTCTTGAGGGGATAAAAAATGGAGCTGGAGGAATCAGACTCCCTGACTTCAGACTATACTATAAAGCTACAGTAATCAAGACAATATGGTACTGGAACAAAAACAGAAACATAGATCAATGGAACAAGGTAGAAAGCCCAGAAATGAACCCACGCACCTACAGTCAACTAATGTATGACAAAGGAGGCAAGGATATACAATGGAGAAAAGACAGTCTCTTCATTAAGTGGTGCTGGGAAAACTGGATGTAAAAGAATGAAATTAGAACAGTCTCTAACACCATACACAAAAATAAACTCAAAATGGATTAGAGACCTAAATGTAAGACCGGACACTATAAAACTCTTAGAGGAAATCATAGGAAGAACACTCTTTGACATAAATCACAGCAAGATCTTTTTTGATCCACCTCCTAGAGTAATGGAAATAAAAACAAAAATAAACAAATGGGACCTAATGAAACTTCAAAGCTTTTGCACAGCAAAGGAAACCATAAAGAAGATGAAAAGACACCCCTCAGAATGGGAGAAAATATTTGCAAACGAATCAATGGATGAAGGATTAATCTCCAAAATATATAAACAGCTCATGCAGCTCAATATCAAAAAAAGAAACAACCCAATGCAAAAATAGGCAGAAGACCTAAATAGACATTTCTCCAAAGAAGACATACAGATTGCCAAGAAGCACATGAAAAGCTGCTCAACATCACTAATTATTAGAGAAATACAAATCAAAACTACAATGAGGTATCAACTCACACCAGTTAGAATGGGCATCATCAGAAAAATCTACAAACAATAAATGCTGGAGAGGGTATGGAGTAAAGGGAACCCTCTTGCACTGTTGGTGGGAATGTAAATTGATAGAGCCACTATGGAGAACAGTATGGAGGTTTCTTAAAAAACTAAAAATAGAATTACCGTATGATCCAGCAGTCCCACTACTGGGCATATACCCTGAGAAAACCATAATTCAAAAAGACACATGCACCGCAATGTTCACTGCAGCTCTATTTACAATAGCCAGGTCATGGAAGCAACCTAAATGCACATCGACAGACAAATGGATAAAGAAGAAGTGGTACATATATACAATGGAATATTACTCAGCCATAAAAAGGAACAAAATTGGGTCATTTGTTGAGACTTGGATAGATCTAGAGACTGTCATACAGAGTGAAGTAAGTCAGAAAGAGAAAAACAAATATTGTATATTAATGTATATATGTGGAACCTAGAAAAATGGTACTGATGAACTCGTTTGTAGGGCAGAAATTGAGGCAGAGATGTAGAGAACAAACGTATGGACACCAAGTGGGGAAAGCGGCAGGGTGGTGGTGGTGGCGGTGTGATGAATTGAGCGATTTGGATTGACATGTATACATTGATGTATATAAAATTGACGACTAATAAGAACCCTGCTGTATAAAATATAAAATTAAATTTAAAAAGGAAGTGATTTCCCCATGACATGCATTTCTATAGCATATGATATGAATTTCTACCTTTGCATGAACACGATCTCAGGATGACTAATATTTAAATGCGTGTCATATTGCAGAAAGAAGATGGCATCACTGTTGCAGAAAAGCTTAAACCACCATCATGGGACTCCCTCAACCTTCCAAGACAAACTATACAGATCAAACCTCCCTGCAGTCTTGTCAGCAGGACATCTTCAGAAATACTATGAGAATCCCTCTTTTTGTAGTTTCCTTTTCTTCGAGACTTCCCTAAAATTCAAAGATAAACACAAGGGCAACTTGTAAGACTTCTTTGACTTCCCCACCTTCAGACCAGTCTACAAAGTCTGCTGTGTGGCCCCATAGCACTTTCCTCTTTTATACCATTGATCACATTTTGTTTCTGCTAGATTATTTTCCATCTTCCCCACTAAACTCTAAGCTCCTTGAAGGCAGGTACCTTACTTATCTTGCCTGCCTTTGACTCCACATGACCTAGCATATGACCTGAAACTTTTTAAGGAGGCACCAAAAAAGTTACTGAGTCTTCAGGTAGAGAAAAGAGACTGGAAGTAGGGATGAAATTCATTTTCATGGTTGCTGTACATAAAAACATGGCAATTTTCTAGAGTTGAAAGGGATTCTAGAGAACATCTAGTCTTCCCATTGTTTTTCCAGATGAGGAAAATGAGGACTTCATCAATTGGTATGAAAATCCAGGGCTATTAAATGGTGGAAATCAGACCCAAACCCAGTTCCCAAATGTTACTGCTTACATTCTATCATGTTGCCTCCAGGACGAGGATCACGGTTGTGTAAGTGAAAGAAGACAGACAAAAAAGGACAAATATTGTATGATTCCATTTATATGAAATATTGAGACTAGGCAAATTCATAGAGATAGAAAGTAGATTAGAAGTTACCAGAGGCTGGGGCAGGGAGGAATGGGGATATACGGCTTAATGGGGATGTATGGCTTAATGATGACAGAGCTTGTTTGGACTGATGAAAAAATGTTGGAAATAGATAGTGGTATGGTTGCATCACATTCATATCACTGAACTGTACACTTAACAACGGTTAAAATGGCACATTTTGTGATGTGTATATTTTATCACAACTAAAAAGAAAGAAAAAAGATCATGGCTATGGTCATTCCCTACTCTCCTTGCTTCTTCAGGCCATTTGTAAGATGGGGACAAAGACTTTAACAAGCATTTAAAAAATTACTAAGAGGAAGGTGTAAACAGGCAGAGACAAATGCATGATGTAGGACCATCAAATTAAAAGTGACACTTCTCTATTATTAACTCGCAATTTCTCAGCAAAGTAAAATCTGTGGGCTGATACTGGAAAAAGGCCAGTTCCATAAGCTATTTAGTTTTTTCTGGATAGGGTGTAATATAACTGTTAAAGCCATAAAAGATACCATATGGCATCAAAGAAAGGGAAAAAAAAGAGTTCTTTTTTTGTTGTTGTTATTCAATGAACAATCAGTTCTCTATTCTCCTAAGAAAAATTAAGGTACCATTAAGGGAAAAAATTCAGAAGTGTCAAGAAGACATATTCAGAATGGAAAGAAAGTTGAATAGATAAATAAAATGAGGATTCCTTTAGCTATATTTGTTGGGGTCCTGCAGAGAAAAAAATTCCAGCTAGGCAGCATTGAGACATAGTTTATTAATGCAGTTTCTACCGCAGCAGGACACAGAAAGAGAAATTGGTAAAACAGTCACATTAAAAAATTATGACTCCTGCATCTGATCTTTATGAACACACAGAGAAGAAACTGTCCCCTTGAGTCGTCCTTGGGCCACGTTGAGGCAGAGATGCAAAGAATTTTTTTTTCCTTCCGAAGCCACGCAACAACGCTATTTGCTCCCACATGGCAAGAACAGACCGAAAGTTATGTCCCACCCACATTTACGGGATCTCGAAGGTGTTTATAAAAAGACCCTAGGTGAGATTTTGAGCAGTTCTTCCAATTACGTTTTGAAATATACATCAGTCTTTTGTTTTTAAAGAGTGTAGAAAATTGAAATCTGCTTGTATTCTCTTTGGGGAAAAAATTATAGTAGGTGGTGAACTGGTTATAAATGGAATTTCCCTAGAATCTTAGAGCTGGAAAGGAGCTTACCAATCACCTGATCCCGTATTTTGCAGTGTAGACTATGCCGCACTGATGAGTTATTAAGTCAGTTTAGAGGGTCACGACTAGCATTTGGAAGTAGAGGAAGAGGAGGAGTAGAATAAAATTGAATTGAATATAAAAGTGTGTTGTACAGACTGTTTTATGGAACTTGTTTCAGTTGAGTAGAGTGTGTGTGCGCGTGCGTGTGCGCGCCCTTGCGTGCATGGGCACGCGCGCGCGCATGCTGGGTCACAATGTAAAGTGTGTGTCTTACTGTGAGTTCTGGTGACAAAAATAGTAAACTTACCAGTCTAATCAAACACCCCCTGTTCCAGGTAAGACACCTGGAGCCAGAGAGGGAAATGACTTTCCCAAGTCACATGACTCAGAAGTAGCCTGAATCTCTTGACTCGCAATATCCTTTCCACTTGACTCTAATGATTAAAGTATGCTTGGAGGTGGGCGTCAACTCTTGCCCTGGGATTTCCATCCACCTCGGCAGCTGACATTCTATTTATTTCTGGAGCAACTCCTGTGCTTCTGGGTCAACCGGAGTCCCCACTCTTTCTTTAATACTCCTGCCAACCTTATACCACAGGGATCAGTGGCTCTGTGGGAGGGGTCAGATGTGTGGAGGGATAAATGATCAGTGCCCAGGCTTGGATGATTCACGGCAACTGGGTAGCTCAGAAGGTGCACAATTCCACAGCTTACTGCTCCCTGGAGCTGATGAGCCATATGAGAAACAGAATCACAGCCTCCCTGTGAAAAAGAGGGGGCTGCATGTGACAACTCACACAGAGGGCAATCTCAGAAAGGAGACAACCAGCTGACAACTGTGGGCTTTAGGTTATTCCTGCCAGACTCATGCACTCTGGCTGGTTTTCCTGAGCCAAAATAGAAGCATGTAGAAGGTGTCCTATGATTGCAGAGATACAGCAGGATTATGAAAGAGGAGCCTGCCTGGGACCCAAAATGCCTCTGGTTTTGACTTAAGAGAAGAAAATGATCTATTCCACGAATAAACAAACACTCCATATTGCATTTACCCTGTGCCAGGCACTGTTCTGAGAATGCTACAAATAGTTACTCATTTAATCCACATAACCAACCTCTAGGCCTTAAGAGGACTCTCCTAGCTGCAGTGGTAGGCGGAAGGTGGAGAAGTGTTGAGAGGTGTTAAAATAATTTGTTTTTCTCCCTGATTCGAAGACAGGAGGGCAAGTACTCTTAATAGAGTTTAGAACTATGTCATTGACAAAGTGAATTAATCAACAGTCAAATCCAGGGAATAAAGGTCAACTGCCTACTTTCTCATGGCAGAAGGAAATTGGAGGAGGATTGTTCTTCTTGCAAAGATTCATCACTTTTTGATGCTTTCCAGAAGTGATGATGGATTTGCAATGATCCATCTACTTTAAAAAAAAATCACCCTCGTATATTTGTAGTATAGCTGCCTGTGGTACAGGGGGTCTGCTTGGGTCCTGAAATCACCCACTCGAGCCCACATAGAGATCAAGCCTCTGCCCCTGGCCATATGATCCAGTGCTTTGCATAGGATCATATGCTAGAATAGGGTTCTCAAGCACTTAAAAATTCGTTTATTACTAATTTCAAAAACTGGACCTCATCTTGGACATTTTTAGATTTGGCTTTGATGATGAAAATTAGTAGAAATTTACTGAGGTGTAAGAAAGGCAGGAGTTCTTTTGTTTTGTTTTTTTGAGAGCAATAGGAAGTGAGGTTTTTTTTTAAAGTACCTATGTGTGTCCTTATGTTTTATATGTTAACATTTAAATCCCACAATACTCTGATTGAATGTCCATTTCATAAATGAGGGAACTAAGTTAAATGACTTGCTGAAAGTAAACAGGTGAGGGACAGAATTCAGAATATAGTCTGCCTGCAGAACCTCTTACTCTTTTACACCATGCTGCGGCCTGAAAGTTCTTTTTCTTTTTCTTCATCTGAAAAATGACTTGGTCCTAGCAGCATTCACTGACCATGGCAAAACATTAATTGATCTTTCCATGTCACAGACTACCGATTATCCACAAGGAATGGCAACAGGTAAAACCTCTTCTCTGTAATTAAGTCTTGGTTCCCTTAACAAATCCACCATGTAATTAAACTTATTTCTCGAACAGGCAGATATGGTTCACTAAAGAATCTGAGAAGAGCCATTTAAATTATGCTTCGTTTCTTGCTCTGGGTTAACCGTGGTCAAGTCTGGGCTTGAAACTGAAGTTTAGGAGGAATGTGGAGAATGCAGCTGGCCCAGAATTTACCAGTGCAGAAGTTCTATGGGAATCAGGGTATATTTCCTGTGCATCTGTGAAACTTCTAACTTAGCTCTGCCCATGGTTTTCCTCCATGAACACGTCGGGTAAGCATGCAGATTGCTGAGTATTTATCCTTTTCTTCGAGCAGCCTCTGCTGATTTGGGCAGGAAATCTCATATAGTTATCAATCATCAGAAATGGAAAATGTCTCTTTTTGAAAGAGGTAACTATCTGAGGTTTCACATTAACAATGTCTTGAAAAAGATGTATGTGCCATTATCACTACCCTGTATCACGAAAATATTTGGCTTACACTACAAACTTTATGGACTCTTTTTTGAGCTGGCTTAGCAGAGGCACTGAAACATAAGGATGGCATTAAATCATTAAATTACATGCTGTGTTGTAATGCACAGTGAGAAGGGAAACCCACAGAGATTTAATACCATCACGAGTCTATAAAACCCTAGGTTTACAAATGCAAGTCAAATAAAAATCTATTAAAGTAGCCAAAAGTTGCTTTGAGTTAAAGGTCATTAAATAAAAAGAAGATAACAGGCAAGATCATTTGGACCCACATATCAAATAAAATCCCAAGATAAAACACCAATGGGTCATAAAAAAAAAAAAAAGACACAAACTGACTGCCTCTCCTCTCCCCTATGGGTCAAAAAGAAGCTTAAGAAAATACAAAGACATTTCCTGTTTGAAGTCACCAAGAAGGGTCCAAATGCCATATACAAAGTACTACACACATTCCTGGTTTCACAATGGCTGCTCTGAGGGGACCATGCAATTAGTACTTGGGGGGGCGGGGAACAGTACAATCTCTTAAGAGAGCTGGATGAGTCCAGATGTTGGAGATTATGATCTCCTGGATGCAATGGAATTTATGCTGGGAGATTAAAGAGAAGAATTAATTTATGACTTTCTCTACCTGTATGCAGTTTGTGCTCAGCTTATTATCTGTACGCATTGTGATGCATGGTACTTACAATGCTGAAAATCAGGTGCAACACGTGACCACAGCGGTTAAGTTTAAAGGGGGGAGGCTTTTATCATATTTCAGTCTATACATCTGGTTCTATCATATTTGTGAAATGATTAGTATAGGACTAAATTACAGTGAAATCCTTTTATATAACAGTTTTATTGGCCAGGAAATAGAATACTTTCCGTCCATGTCTCTCTCCACCATCCCGCATGTTCTATGCTGAACTCTGAAATTTCCAGCACGAGGGTTCATTTGAGTGAGCAGGACAGGGAATCTGCTCTTGTCTTTGTTCAATTCTATAAGTTCCATGGTCACAGCTGGGATATACATGCGTCCTTTGTTTTAAAAGCACATCCACAAGGGAGAAACCTTAGAGCTTATTCTAAAACCAGGCAGGGCATCAGATGCCTCAAACAGTTAAAACCACAGGAATTAAATTCTAAATTTTAAACTCCCTTTTATTGAAATATAAGTTTGTTTAGTATATTTACACCACACTTTATGCACATATATACACATAGAAGGCAAATTTTGTCAAAATAAAAAAAGTTTTTCTTAATAAAAAATTAAAATAAAAACAAAGTAAAGTGCATGAAACTTTTTTTTTTCCCCTTCTGGTGAACATCATCATTGACAAAATTATAAACAGTTGGGAAGGGGGAGGAAGAAGAAATTCATTATTTGAATCAATGCATACAGCCGGTCCTGCATTTGTAGCCTTCAGGCTGAAATGACAAGCTGTAAGGAACAAGTCAGACAAATTGTCAGCGTCTGCAGGACTCCCTCCATTCTGCAGGTCCTGCTCTCTTTGTCCTATCGGGAGCGGTTCCCTAGCTCTTAACAGTGATCTCACCATCACCAAGCCGGAACAAAGGGAGAACACAGGAAGGGGGCTCCACCAGCCAATGTCATAGCCCTGCTCCGGGGCCACCAGCGCTGCGTTTGGTAGGAAACTGCAGAATTAGCTCAATGGCTCAAATAGAAGTTTTCCTTTTTCGGAAGGGTAATGAGGGGGCCAAGAAATAGGATGTATCTCCCACAGAGACGGCCACCCGGGGGCCAAACTCCGGCAGCAGCCAGTTTCTTTGGATGCAAACTCCGTGCTGGCACAGGGAAGAATCCTTTTATAGTCTGGGTGGAGGAAATGTTACACTTCTCGCCTCGGTGAGTTCGTCCTCCCAGAACTTTGAAAGGACACAGCTTGGGACTGAGAGAAAGGGGCAGGTGGGTAAAGCTGAAGTTTTTAGCCGCCTTCGCGCTCGGGTCTCCGGCTGGGCGTTGGCCGGCTGGTCCCAGGCGGTGGCTGAGGCGACGGCCCTTCCCCCATCATCCATTCCCCAGCCAGGGGTCTCTCTCTCTCTCCTCCTCCTCCGGGGGATGCTAAGTCCCTGGTCGGCGGCCGTACTTAGCCTTACAGTGCAAAATGTGCTTGGCGAGGAAGTCGAGGCGGCGCTGCAGCAGCTGAGCGTGGGGGTCGGCGAGGGCGGCCAGCTCCGGGAAGCGAGGCTCGTGGTGCTGGTAGAGGCGCAGCAGCCGGGCGGCCGCGTCCTGGCCGCGGTGCAGCTCCAAGACACGCCGCGCAGTCCGCTCGCGGAACACGCACACTGACTGCAGCAGCGGCTCGTTATACTTGTCCCACATGCCCGCCACCCGGTAGCCGTGCACCAAGCCCGCCTCGTTGTCCAGAAAGACCAGCGCCCCGCCCGGGCCGCGGTGCAGGTTGCTCGTGGCGCGCTGCATGACCCGCGGGTCCCACTGCAGGCTGAAGAGGTTGCTGACAAGCCGGTCAAAGTTGGCCGTCAGGTAGTCGAAGAGGATCAAGTCGGTCCATTGCACCAGGTCTACCAGCTCCGCCCGGCTGCGGTTGGCCAGCTCGCCCCCCGTGGCGCGCAGGGGCCGGAGATGGCCGTCCTCAGAGCGCCAGGGCGCGGGCACCACCACGTCCGTGAGGTTGGGCAGCCAGCGAGTCAGGCTCACCACGCTGCCCTCGGTCCAGTGAGCGGCACGAAGCTCCTCCTGCACCTGAGCCCACTGCGCGCCCCGAGCCTCCACCCGGGCCAGTGCCAGAGGCGGCACGTGGTGCTGGAGGCCCAGCAAGCGCGCCAGGTAGTAGGATAGGGCCTCGCCCTGTATCTGCTCGGGGTTGATGCCATAGCGCACGCAGGCGCGGGTGCCGTCGGCGAAGCGGGCCAGCCGGTTGGAGCTGCGCCCGCAGCCCCCGCGCTCCAGGGCCACCACCCGGGCGCCGCGCGCCGCCTCCAGCCAAGACGCCGCCTGGGCCTCCGAGAAGCCCCGGGGCACCTGCTCCTCCAGGCCGCGGCTCCAGAAGACGCCCCCGTGCACCGCGGCGCGTTCCTCAGGCCAGGGCCGTCCGGTTGGCACGTGTCGCCTGCGCTCACCCGGGGGCTGCCCAGGCGGGCCATCTGCGCCCGCCGCCAAGGTGAGCAGCGCTCGGAAAGTTTTCAGGGAGCCGCCGCGGGCGTCCCGCGCCAGGGGCGGGGGCAGAGGGAAGCGAGGCGCGGGCTCCCGGCCGCCGCTCCGGGCTGGGCGCCGCGGGAGTCGGTCTTCCGGCGGCCGGGAGGCGGGCAGCTCGGTCCGCGGCGGCAGGAGCCCGCCCCACAGCGCCAGCAGCGAGCCCAGCGCCAGCAGCCAGAGCCCCGCGGTGGCGGAGGCGCCCCGCATCCTCCTGCCCATGCTCCCCCGGCCGTGCCGGTGCCGCCGCCGCTTCAAGCCGAGCCCAGGAGCCCGGGTCCCGGCGGCGACGCGGGCTCGGCAGCTCGTTGGCTCCGGGGCTCCGGGCGCCTCAGCTCCATCGCTGCCGCGGGGCGCTGCGGGTCTCTGCCCGGCACTGAGAACTCGCCTCGCTGCCGCTTCCCAGCTGCTTTTGTATTTCGCTGTGAGACCCTCCGGCGGGCGCAATTCACAGGCGCCCGGACCACGTGGGAGCGATGGAGGATTCCCCCTCCCCCTCCTCCGCCGCCGCTCCCCGCCCCCTTCCCCTCCTCTTCCCTTTAAAGCGGCGATGGCTCCTTCCAAGCGGGAGAAGCGGTCCCACACTCATTCGGGGACTTAGGGGCCGCGAGCCGGAAGCCAGGCAGGCGGCGCCCGCGCGGGGGCGTCGGAGCGGGCGGCAGAGAGCTGGATTCGCGCTGGGTGGGTGAGACGCACCGCTCGCTCTCTCGGGGGTTGGAGTAGTCGTGGAGTCCCTTTGCCTGGGCGGCTCCTGGCCTCCAGCGAAGTTCAGACTAACCCCCAGCACACTCCCGACGCCGCCCGGGGTGGATTGGGGCAGGTCCCTTTGCCTTCTCCGTTTCCGACGGTGGGTGTGATTCACCCTGCCTTATGTAAACCCCTGGGGAGCTCTCCGAGCCACTGAGGAGGTGACTCCAGCCGGGTTAGAAGAACCATCTGTAGCAGACAACTTTGAACCGACACCTCCTTTCCCGAGCACGCTCACCACACTGGTCACTGAGGGCTGTGGGCTTTGAGGTTGGCCGCTCCGCCTTTCCCGAGGGACTCACCGGGAATTCAGCCTCACTGTGCAAGAACCCCTAGGCAGGTTCCATTCAACAAACTGTCCTCGGTTCTGGTCACAGAGCATTAAAATCCACAGATGAGATCCCGTGCTCACGGAGCTCACATTCTAGGGAGATGTTCAGGTTGCCAGGAGAGCCTTACAACTCAGGATCCGACTTAGTGCGGAGGAGGGGGCCTTAGAGACCGTTTCTCTACGAAACGATACTATTTTGCCCGTGAGGAAACTGAGGCACAGAGATGGGATGGGGCTTGCTCCAGATCCCAGAAGTAGCAAGTGGAGAAACTAAAATTCAAACTGGGGTCTCTGGGCAGCATGCCACTTGATTTTCCCTCTATCAAGAAAGTTCACTATTTTTATCAAGTTGCCAGCATTCCCGTTTTTTAAAAACTCACTGTCACTTTATGCCCCAAATGTGATTTTCAATTCAATGAATGAAAAACAAAAAACCAAAAAAGAACAAACCCATATTGTATTTGACTTACTGGTTTAATGGTTTAAGGGAAGAAGTGGTTGGGGGGAGGGGTGGAGGAGCAAAAAAAGAAAAAAAGAAAAAAAGGAAAAAAGAAAAAGTAAACAGCAAACCACATTGTCTTCCAGCCACTTTTGGGTTCAATCCACCAGGAAGGCTCTTGGGTAAGAATCGGCTCTCCCTCTTACCTCTCGGCATGAGACCCTGTCCCAGATCTAAACCAAGATTTCCCAGGTGAGACACAAGACAAGGGGTTGGGGGGTGGAATCCTCCTCAGAAAGCAGGAGTTTGAAATTTGTTTCCTTTCATGTGTTTCTTTTGTCTTTATGCCACCTCCCCATCAGATGCAACTGGGGGTTTTCAACTGCCTCAGCTCATTACCTGGCACTGATTATATTTTTTTCTCCAAAGAATGAACATTTTAAGAAACCCTAAGGTTTGTGACTAAGCAGAGGCATCCAGAGACCACATCTGGGGACTTCCAGAGCTGACCCAGTGTACCCTCAAGTGTTTCCATATTGGCTGAAGTGTGGGGTCTTTGTTGAATCTCTTCTGCACCCCATGGTGGCTGCCTCATGCCTTTGTATAGATCTTATCTGATGATGAAATTACTATTACTATACTACCTTAATTCATTAAAAGGTACCGTCTTCCTGCTCTGCGCAAGCTCCTTACCCCCATCTTTCCCTAGAAGGCAGGGACTATATCTTAACAACTTTCTATTTGTCTTACCACCTAATATAGGATATTGCACTAAAAAGGTGCTCAATAAATTGAATTTAATTTTTGGTCTTTTGGTTTAACTTCTGAGAATTTTTTTTTTTTTTTTGAATGCATTGCTTTCAGCTTGGGTAAACCGTAAGCAAGATCTCCACCTTGTGGGCATTAAGTAGAATATCATCTAACTAGAAAGAAGTATACATTTTCAGCAGGTCGGTTAATTGTTTAAGTTAAAGTCTGAGACTATTACTTGGCTACCATGGCCCATGCCATGTCCTGGGGGATATGGGGAAATCCAGAGTAGTTGGTGTCTCTGTCTTTGTAGCTTTTAAAAAAACTATAAGTAACTATAAGGTATGGTTCACTGTAAACTTTGTGAGGAGTCCGTCTTGTCTGTTGTTTTATGGCTGCCTGGCACAATGCCTGGTACTTAGTGGGTGTTCAGTAACAATTTGCTCAATAAGTCATTGGAATGCTAATAAGATAAAGCTCTGCAAGTAGCATGTATCAAGGTATTTTTTAAAAAACTGCTTACCACTAAAAGATATAAGTGCTTTCATACATAAAAGGAAAAAAAATTGGTGACGGATCCACATAATGTAAGAGAAGGAAGCACATGATTTTCAATCTGGGAGGGATGACTTCAACTCAGATACCCCAAATCCCAGAATCTTCCAATCACATTACCAGCACTGACGAAGAAACTAAAGCCTTAAAGCAGTCAGCTAGGATCTTATACCTCGGAAGATGGATTGACTCTATTGTAGCTCTTAGCCTGTAGCCACAGGACTGAATGCACTGGGTGCCAGAACAGGATGCACTAATAGAAACTTGAACAAATGCATTGAAATGCAGAATTACAGAAAACTGCAGAAATAAAAGAAAAACAAACCCAAGGTAGAATGCAGTTTAAATGCATTATATAAGAGATATTTTTAGGCAGTGTTTAAAAACACTCCTCTGTTTACCCGTTAGATGAAGACACTCCCATTCTTCTTTACTTCCTGGCCTGAGGACACCCCCCACCTACTGCCATCCCCCTGGGGCTCCTTGGGAGGGCACAGGGCACAGTTCTTCACAATGTGTGACCTCAGGCCGGCTCTTCTGGCAGTGCTTGGGGATGAGGGGAGGTGCTGTGCATCTTTCCCTACAGAGGAATCTATTTTCACCTGGAGAACTTTCTCCACAGTCCTCAGAGCTTCTCCCTGAGCCTCAGCTTCCAATTGCTTCACACTCACCCACAGACCTGTTTGAAGGATGATCTGCTTCCTAGAACAGTGCCTCCTGGGGAAGAGAGAGGAGGTGGATTTGAGGAGTTGAGGGTTGGGTGCAGGACAGCAGGCTGGGAGTTGGGAGATTTTCTAAGTCTGATATTTCCTCTTGCTGGCTGTTTTCCTTTCTGGCTAGTTATTTCCCTTCTATGAGTTCCAGTTTCCACATCTGAGAAACAAGGATAATAAATCCTACCTCTGTCCACAGGATTGTTGTGAAGTTCCTGTGAGACGTTGATAATAACCACCACAACATTAGTAGCAAACGCTTACTGAGCGCTTATTATGGGCTTGGCACGGGACTGAGCCCTGCACGTGTGTTCTCCTTTCACCCTCCCGACCAGCAGTCTTGTCCCCACTGTACAGATGGGAAAACCGAAGCTTAGCCAGTCACCGGCCTGAAGTCACACAGCAAGTAAATGGCCGGGCTAAGATTCCAGAGTGATGGAGGCCAAACTCTTTGCAAATTGTAAACTGCTAGGAAGATGTCAGATATCAAAATTATTGACTTAAATCAAAGTGGATTCAACTCAGATTAAATTTTGCTTTGAAATGTTCTCTGTGGTTGCTATCAAGTGGAACGGTTAAGAGTGTGAACCCTCAAGCCAGATTGTCCAGATTTAAAACTCACCAAGTGTGTGACTTTGAGTAAGTTACTTGACCTCTCTGTGCCTGTGTCCTCATCTATAAAACACAGTAATAATAGTGTTGTTGGTATTATTGATACTAATTACAATAATATAATATCTGATGATTAACAGTAATTAATTAATAGTGAAAAACCTTACAGCTTATTGTGGTGATTAAATTAGTTCCTGTATTTAAAACTCTTGAAAGACTATCCCAGAGTCCACTATTTTTATAGCTTTTCTAAAAAATTGAAGTATAGTTCATTTACAGTGTGTTAGTTTCAAGTGTAGAGCAAAGTGATTCAGTTATACATGTAGATATCTTCTTTTTCAGATTCTTTTCCATTATAGCTTATTACAAGATACTGACTAGAATTCCCTGTGCTATACAGTAGGTCCTGGTTGTTTATCTATTTTATACATAGTAGTGTGTATCTGTTCATCCCAAACTCCTAGTTTTTATCATTCCCTCTCCTTCCTGTTTCTCTGCTTTGTTGCCCAGACGGGGGTCTCCTTCTTTTCCTGTTGCTGTCCTCCACCAAGCCTCACTCGGGTCTTGAGAGACACGATACAGGTGGTGACCCTGACCAGTGCACCCTCCTTATGCCCCAGGTGAGCATCTTCTCTGAAAATTTTGCTCCCTTCCTTCCCAGCTGGACCGCAGCAGGGTTCCCAGTGCAGCTCTTGTTGAAATCCCAGAGCCTCCAGCTAGCCTTGGGCAGCTGCTTTCCTCTCACTACTCTGCCTCATTCAATCCTAACCTTTCCTGGGTCTTCTGAGTTACAAGCCCCTCCCAAAGATAGAGGCCCCCAAATTCACCCTCTAGATGCTTCTACAAAAGGGAAGAGTGGGAAAGACCATGTCAGGGAGAGGAGTACAATATTCCTTGAGACTGGGTATGACTCCTGCTTTAGCTGTTACTAGCTGTGTGACTTCAGGTAGCTTTCGAGTCTCTCTGGGCTGCAGTTTCATTATTTGTGTTTCCTTCTTCTCTACTCTGTCTCTGCCTAGGGTACATTATTTTTCCGCTCAGGGATCTTTTTCCTTTTCTTGGCATGTCTCTATTTGACCATGATCTGGATCTCCCAAGAATTGTGTAGCTGTCTCATCTTTACACACCTGGCTGTCAGGGGCAGGTAATATATACACCTGGCTCTAGGTAAATCTTGCTGGATAGCTAGAAGGAGGTCTGGAAACATACAGTCTTTGCTATCAACCTGTCTGCCTGAATGAGTCCCGGTTTTAAGAACACACTGTGTTTCTGGAAAGAAAGTCTCGCCCTTAATTTATGGTGAGACTAATAGTTATATGATTCTCTTTACTCCATGTAGCTCTCTTTTTGACCTGCTTTTGGAAAATGTTCCTGTAGCCACTGGTGTTGGAGACCAGAATCTAAAGGTTGGAACACTGGTGAATTAATTTAGTAAATTTTAGAGCAGTTGCTGACACAATCTCTCAGTCATATATCATCATACCCTAGTTACAGGGTATGATGGTAAAAATTCTGGACTGGGCATTTGGGGACATGAATTTCTTTCTCTACTATAACTTAGTTCAACAGACATTTATCGTTCACGTGCCAAAGGCCAAAGAATTGGGCGAAAGTGATGGCGTCAGATTTTCTCTTGCCCTTCACACCTGCATCAGGAAACATTGGTTGTCTTTTCTTCACCCTTCCCTTTCCCTTCCTTCTTCTTGGCAGGTCTCCATCCTTCTCCCTGTGCCTGGTGCTGGAGGGGAGGCTGAATTCTCATTGGGCTAAATCAGTCACAGTGCCTTCAACTTCCTTGCCAGCGTTGGGTTTAGGCACAGGCATAGGACACCATTCTGGCTGGTGACGCCTGTAGGGAAGTCCACAGGGAGGTTTCTAGAAAAGATGTCTGTGCTGTTACAAAAAGACGCAGAAAAATATGGCACTTTTCTCCATGGCTCAGGTCTAGATTTGAGGCCTGGAATTGGGGCCGTCATCATATAACTGCAAGGAGAGCTAAGTGGACACGTTGAGGGTGGCAGAGCCGAAAGAGGGAAGGAACCTGGGTCCTTGGTGATGTCACCAAACTCCTGAATTAATCCGCTCTGGAGCCACCCTGCCTCTGGAGTTCCCTGGTGGTTTAACGCACTCTGAGTTGGGATTTTTATTCTTGGCAGCCAAAAGATTCCTAAATGATATACCTCTCACATGGGAGCTTGCAAACCAGAAAGAGGGCAAACATATAAACAGAACTCTTCCATCACACCTGTGCTGCTGCGAAGGCGGTGTGTTGTCATCTTTTGGTACACGTGCTCGGCAGCCAAGCTGAGTCTTGCACTTACCAACTGTGCTGTCTTGGGAAAGTCACTTAACCTGTTAACTCATCCGATAGATGGATGGTGATAACTGCACCTGCCTCGTAATATTATTGTGTGGATGAAATGCACATTAAGCACTTAGTAAGTGCTCAATAAATATTATCGCTTGCTCTAGCTATTATGGAAATGGAAACCACACAAGAACCCAGAGGAGGGAGCAGGAAGGTCAGGAAGGCTTCACCAGGGAGGCAGATGTGAAGCTGGTCTTGAAGGTAACTGGGGGTTTGCAGGTCAGGGTTTGGGGAGGAAGAACATTGGGACAAGCAGAGAGAGCAGCACGTGAGCTCATTGCTACATCTTTCAGGAGCTCAATTTCCTCATCCTTAAAAGCATTTGAGTGTGCTGGATTAGCTTAATCCTCTTTTGATAAAAGAAACAAATCTCAGGCCCCCTCCCTAGATTGGGAAGCGCCAGATGGCAGACGCTCCAGGCCCCTTTATCACTCACCTATCATTTTTGAACCACCCTGGAGAAATTCACTCCACAAACATTCACCACTGAAGAAAGTGACTCCCGCTGGCTTCGTTGATTTCTTTGTTCATTGCAGCCCAGAGCCTTATCTGCTGCCTAATTAGAAATGCTGCGCTTCCTCAGCTTCCCCAGGCTCTGTGCATCTCATCAGTCAGATAGATGCAGAAGCTTAATTAAGCTTGTAAAGCTTTCTGATTTCCGTAGATGAAAGGTGGCCCATAAGTACCAGGTTTTATTTTGGTGGCTCCTGCCAAGGGTTATTATAAATGGGACTTAGTGCCACGTGGCTGAGCTCTTAGTGTGATAATGTGTCAAGACCAATCGAGGCTGCCGAGAGCAGAGATATTTTCATAATGGTTTCATCATAGGCGGTGGGTGTTAATGGAAGTGGCTGTGGAAAAATAAGCATTGCAAGCAGTGAAACCAGACTAGAGGTGGCTGCAAGTGAAATATCGGCAGCTCCTGGGATCTCCTTCATAATCATTAGCTATATTAGCCTTGGAGCCATTCTTCTGCCATCTCTTCTAGACCAGGCTCAGAGTCGAATAAAAGATGATGCTTTAACTCCAAGTGAAAATATGTTCCTTTGCTGCTTTTTAAAATCCATTTACATTAAAATGGTGGCCAGCAGGTAAGTAATTTATAACTGGGGGCTCAGTGTAGCGTGGATGGGTGTTGTCAGAATAGGGAGCAGCCTAAATGGGAGACAGAGGCACTTCCAGGCCTGGGAAGAGTCATCACTGTTGGACTGAAGAGGGGCTGGAGGAATATGCACAAACAAGGGGTAACTTAGGGACACACGCTGGTGGGGAATAGTGAATGGAGAGGTAGCTTCGTATTTCAACAGTGAGGTGGGTGAAAAACCAGGTAGAAGTTCTTCAGTAATGCAGCCCTCGTTAAGAATGTGCTAGCTTCCTGGACTCCGGGTTCCATTGCCTAAAACCAGTCTTCGGCATCCCGCAGGCAGACAGTCGATAATACACGATGATAATGGTGATGATGACAATGGTATAACCCCGCCGTTAGCTGAACTTTCCCTGCTCTTTTGAGACCCGGTTAATCTTGACCCAAATTCCTATTCCATGGCCTGGGAGGGTCCAGAAACTTCCCCTCCGTTCCTGAGAGTCCCTGGGCCTTTGTTCCTCAAGCATGTCTCTCTGTGTCCACCTCCTGCTTCCATGCTTGTTGCTTTGACTTCAACACACAGTAGCATGGATGTGAAGTTCAATGCCTTATCCACAGCACCCTCCTGCCCTGTCCCGGAATCCACTTGGGCCAAAGATCTGAGTTTAGTGACTTTACTGAAGATCTGGGGGGGCTCCCGGGGTGTGTGTGGGTCACGTAATTGCACAAGGCCTTCGTCCATCTACCTCTCCTTTCCCTCCTTTCCCTCTCCCCTTTGTGGAGGAGCAGGCAAAATTTCCGTCTTCCTTCATGTAACACAGTGCTGCTTCGGTTCAGGCCTCTGTAGGATCCCAGCTTCTTCCCTCGGTCCACAGACTGTCAAGGTTTTTCTTGTGATAAAGTCAGTAACAGAATTCTGGTGGACAACACTGAATGATTCTGTACTTTCTACATGCAGTGCAGTGTGTGAGAGCTTTTCACACACTCGGTCTAGAAGACCTTCCTCCAACCCCCCTCCCCCGCCCCTGGGGGTGTTACTCCTCCATTTCATTGATGGGAAAACCAGAGCACCATGAGAAGTAAGACTTCTCATTGGCCTGGGAGACTTCTGCTAAGTAACAGAAGAGGAATTCCAACTCTGGTCAGTCCAAAGACAGAAGTTATGTTAACTACAGTGCCATGTGACCTCTGGGGCTGGGAAACACCCTGGCCAGTTAACCAAGGGGCCTCTTACAAGGGACTCGTCTCTTCCTTTGTACTGGCACATTGTCTTACACCAGGCATATTGGAAACAGGTACTTACATCTCTCCTCATCTCTGCTGTGTGACTGAGCCCAGCGCATCTCCTGGGAGACCTGTCATAGCCCAGAAAGCTCCCCGTGGTAAATATCTTATGTGGGGGGGATGAGAGGGATTGGAAAAGAAGTAGGCTGGGCTGGCTGACCTGGTGGTCCTGAGGACAGCACTCTCTTTGTCTCAGGACCAGAAGAGTCTGAGTTAAGGTTGACAGTGGAAGAGCACTCATCACCTGCTATAATTTCTCCTCTGGTTTCACCTCTCCTGAGAACCGACTCCGAGATTGCCACAGGGAATCAGAGAATTGCCTCTCTGGGACTGGGCGTGTTTGTTATGCAGCAGGCACTGAGACTCGATCCCTGGTTCCTTTTCACTTCACCCGATGAGAAAAGGAAGGAAAAAACCCTCAGAGGCCATTTCTTGCCTGCTTGAGTTTAAAGAATGGCTGCATTTTAGGGACAATGTGGGCCTGAGGAATAGCAGGAGAAGGGCTGAGGAATAATGATGGTGATATATTTCTATAGCTCTTTGCAGTTTTGCTGAGTTCTTTGCCGTGCCAGTCTGGTCGGATTTTTACAACAACCTGCTAGGGAGGGGTAGTTGGGCAGGTGTTAGGGACTGTTCCTATTTTATGAAGGAAAAAACTGAGTTTCAGAGGGTGTGTGATGAGCCCAAGATGCACAGCTAGTTCCTGGCAGACCTGGAACTTGAAAGCACTTTACCTGACTTCCATGTAAGAGCTCTTCCATGGCATTCATACCCTGTTTGCTGAGTTTAATCCACATCTGCAGACTCTGTCACTACCTCCGGTTTTCCACATGGTTACATGTCCATGTTGAATGTATGTTACAATGACCATTAAAACTCCGGTCAGGAGGGCAGAAAAAGGAACCCAGGGGCAATTCCCCAAAAGTTGGAAAATTTAAAAGCCCCTCTCCCCTTTAATGGTGCTTTCTATTTCTCTTGTTAGCTGCTATGACAGAAAGGAGGAGGAAAAGAAAAACCAGAAGGGTTGGGGAAAAAAGAGAGAGATTATTTTGAAATCATTTTCTTTGCTTGCCTGGTTCTGTTAATAAACAAGATTTAATCAATAGGAGTCAGAGAGAGAAAGAGGCGGGTAATCACCAATCATTGCATTATTTGCGGGGCGGGCGGGGGGGGGGGGAGAATGATCGTAAAATAACTCTGAGATGGCAAAGAGGAAATGGTGAGAAACAGAAAGTTTTCTCTTGCTTCTCTGCTCCTATGCATGATACCCTCGCTCACACAGGGCAAAACCAAGCCAAGAGACCAGAGTAGGGTGCTTGACCTTGTGGCCTTACCCCACTGAGAGGGTCATTTAGTTGGGGATGGTGATAGATCTGCATGGCTGTTTAGGCTCAGAGAGGGTAGCTAGACTACATAGAAGTCTTCCTGCTTTGATTTTCTCTTTCGTAAGAAGGGATATTAATGCTTGCCTCACAGGAATATTGTAAGAATTAAATGAGAGTATGGGATTAAATAAATATAGCAAGTGAGAAGTTCCAGTACAGTTTCTGGCATATAGTAGGCACTCAATAAGGACTAAAAACCACACATTCAGCTACATAGAAACATGTCTGGGAGGACACAGTAAGTGATTAACAGCATTCTCCTTAAGAAAAGGTCTGTGGGTGGGAGGCACTTTTACTTTTTAACGTATATATTTTTACTTTATCCTCCCTAGAGCATTTGGGGAAAGTATGCTGTGTACATATGAATGGGTGTGTGTGGAGGCTTAAGTTAAAAGTTAAGATCAGACATAGAGTAATAAAGAATGTGAGGTTTTGGTACCCCTGTCTTTGTGTGATTGTAAAATTTGTACTCACTACACTTGAACCAGTTGAGGTGGCGACAAATGGACTGGCCAAGTCAAGAAACAGAAATGGGATTTGATAGAAGGATGCTGGAGTAGTTCCCAGCATCAAAGGAAGACCTGAAAACTGGGCACTGGAAAGCACCAGAACTCAGAAACACCAGGTAGGTAAGCAGGAGGGCCTTCTCTCAAAGGTGCACGTAAATAATGTCTCAGCTCCAGTCACCTCTCATTCGAGTGTTTACATTCCAGGGAGAGGAAATCTGATTGGTCCGTTTGGAGACAGCTGTTTCCACCATTGGCTCACTGGGCCTTTGCCACGTGACAGGGCAGGGAGTATATAAGGTAGCGGTTCTGTGCTGGACCATAATTCTATAGGTACCTACCTCAATCGTCTCTGCTGTTTAATTTTTGAAAAATTATAATCTTGTGTTACTTTTAAAATAATATTGAGAAACCTCTAACAATTCATCAAATAAGTAGAGCTATACTGTAAGATCTCAACAGAATGTATTCTATGCATCTTTTATAAGGAGCCAATACAAAGCAAGACCAAGCAGCATCACGTGCCTAGAGATACATCACAGAGTGACACATCGGCTTTGGGTCTGAGTGAATGTTGATTATGATGGCAAACACACCCACACAACAAAAACAATACTTATCTTTTTGACTCCAACCGTTAGCAGATCCAAAATTTCCATAAATTCGTCTAGCACTGTCTAGCTTAGGAAGGGAGTTTGAGACCTTTATCAGGGTAAAGAAAAGTAATAGGGCATTTCTGATTTTTTTTAACACTAGCTGTTATTTTATGGTGTTTGGGAGGCAGGGAATACAAAGTACACAGAACGTATGCAGGGTCTACTCCTTGTGGGTGTTTGTGTGTATGTGTGTGTGTGTGTGTGTGTGTGTGTGAGAGAGAGAGAGAGAGAGAGAGAGAGGTAGTACTTCATTGCCCTGGGGCATAATGATTTAGCCAGTCCTGTATAAGGCAAGCTCAAATCCAGACTGCATTTTCTATGCTGACCATCTGTGTTTCCCAGGAAAGAGGAGCCCAGCCGTGGGCCCCAAGAGGTTGAGGAAAAAGTGAGAAGCAGGGTGTGTGGCCAGTCCCGGAGGGTCTGGGGGGGATGCTCTGTGTCCTTCTGGCAACATCAGCCCCACGGAGGCAGGCTTGGCTCTCTCCCCTCCTGGCAGCCCCATAAGCGTCCTTCCCAGTGTCAATAAATCTCCTCTGGCCACTCTCCCCTTCCTTGTGATTTTTTTTTTCTTTTCTGAGGGTGTTGCTGGGGGAGATCATCAGAAACTACTTATTTGAAGACAGAAGCCTCATCTCTAACAAACGGGGATTGACTGATAACGCATACCATTTACCGAGTCTTGCTAATAAGCCACATATCCTCACCAACCCTTTCAGGTGGGTTTTTATAGCCCCCTTCACAGACGAGGAAACCACGGTTCAGAGAGTTTGAGTGTGTTGCTCAGTTGGCACAGCTCTTAGATGGTGGAGCCAGATGCACACCTGGCCAGTGTGTCTCCAGGTCACCTGGTCCTAATGCCTCCTCCATGTTGGAAAGCCAGCTCAGAAGGGCCCAAGACCTGGCAGCTGTCACCCATCACTGGCTACTCTAGGACCAGTCACAGAACTGTTGAGCAGTCTCAGTCTTAACTACAACAAATTGAGAATTATGATATAATAATACTCCCAAAGCCAGCACTGTAATAACATAATTTTAAGGCAAGGCTTTGAGTTTGCTCTTTTGGGCATGTTTGGGAGACCAAGGCCCCAAGACCTGCCAGGACTGCATACCCAACTGTGAGAGCCCTCCGAGGAGTGCCCTTCCTAAGATGCCCAGGGAAAGCTTTCCTCCTCTCTTCAGCTTCAGACGCTGGGTGTTCTAACCTCTGAAGTTCCTGGAACAGGACCATTAGGCTTGATAGTTTTATTGGAATGAAAAATATTGTGAATTCACAATGGCCTCTGGCCGTAACTGGAATAAAAATGGTATTGCTTTAGACGATACCATTCACTAATTAAACTAGTAGAGAATGAAGCAACAGAAATGCAACAGCGACAAGAATGGGAGTGTGGGCTTCAGAATACTCCCCCAGCCGGCAGTTGAATTTAAATTTCCATTATTTTGAGTGAATGTGGCCCTAAGGAACCATGTAGGGATGGATTTTTATGTGATTTCAGGGCCTTCCGTCTCTTGTAGGGCAGTTACTTTGATAAAGCTATAGCATGCTTTCTTGAAAAAAGTATAAAATATATGTATAACTAGGAAAGAATCCAGGAGGACACAGCTAACTGTTAGCAATGGGTTACCTTGGGGAAAGGAAATTTGGAGAGAAAGGACTTTCTTCTTTTTCTTTTAAAAAAATTCTGTGTATTTCTGGTGTGTTTAACTTCATGATACTCAGCACATATTTTGTGAACAGACTAGAATGATCAAGGGAATGCTTTAGAGTGAATGATTCATGCTTCATGGCATCAGATTATCAAAAGGCAGATTAGATAGGTTACCATTAAGAAGCTGCTCCAAATGGGCCAGGAGTTAAGATGGGAACTGTCTGAGCTTAGATGGTAGCTGTGGAGATGGAAAGGAAGGGAGAGGGACTTGAGAAGCCAGAAGCCGGGATGTGATGGTTAATTTTTTGTGTCGACCTGATTGGGCTAAGGCGCGCCCCAGATGGCTGGTGAAACATTATTTCTGGGTGTGTCTGTGAGGCTGTTTCTGGAAGAGATTAGCATTTGAATCGGTAGGCTGAGTAAAGAAGATCACCCTCACCAATGCAGGTGGGCGAACTTGCTTGCTTGAGCTGGGGCATCCTTCTTCTCGGCCCTGGGACATTGGTGTTCCTGGTTTTTGGACCTTTGGACTCAGATGAGGACTTACACCATTGACCCCCCTGATTCTCAGGCCTTTGGAGTCAGACTGAATTATTACCACTGGCTTTCCTGGTTCTCCGGTTTGCAGATGGCAGATCATGGGACTTCTTGGCCTGCATAACTGTATGAGCTAATTCCTACAGAGTAATTTTATATTTTATATATATATATATAAATTTTATAATATATATATGTATAATTATATCTATCTATCTCTTATTGGTTCTGTTTCTCTGGAGAACACAGGGGTGTTACCTGGCTAAAAGCTTGCAAGGTGGTACTGTTTGGATGAAGATGGAGCCTAGAATATTGGTGCTGAGCTATGGAGGGACCTAAAGGGGCTAGAATCCTAATTCTCAGTGCATGGGTGGATGGGTGGATAGATGGACAAATGAATGAGTTCCCTCATAGAAGCTCTTTGCTTTCAGGTTTAGGCCGAACTTCTTTCAAAGCCTACTTAGGTCCTGAGGTTAGGTGGTGATTTCTCATACTCTTCCCCTGACCTCAGCTATTCTTCCCCAAACTAGGGAGGGTTAAGGCCTTTCTAAGATCTGGACCATTTCTGGATGCCTCATGGGGTCAGTTAGGTCTTTTATGTTCTAACTATGAGGACCCATTCCCACCCCCACCCCCCGCCACCAATGGCTTAGACAATAAAGGAGATGGATTTAAAGCCAAGTAATTAGGAGGTCTTCTGGCTGGTTTGATTTGGGGGCTCACCAGTGTCATCAAGCACCTGGTCTCGTCTTTCAACCTTTCCGTTCTGCTGTTTGTACAACATCAGCCTGGCTTCCTCTTGGTGGCAAAATGGATGCAACAGTTCCAGGCTTTACCCTCACATTATATAGGAGATAGAAAAAGCTCGTTTTCCCCTAGAAGTTCCTTGAAAAATCTCTCTAGTCTCACGGACTCAAATTGGGTCTTTAACTGAGTCCCTTAGGATAGAGAATGCTGATTGGCTGATTGGCTTAAGTTACCTGAGTCAATCACAGTTGTAAGGGTGGTGGTGTCAATCCACCTTCCCCTCCTCCCCCCATGGCCATGGCACAATGGAGGAGGGATGGAAGTGATGTTAGGGGGCCATCAAGTTCTAGTTTGGGACAATGGAGCAGGAATGGCCTGTGTTTGTCAGTGTGTGGTGAGTGGTGGATGGAGTTAAAAGAAGAAAATGGCCAGAGGAGGGTGGTGGGTTTTCCACATTGCGAAGAAGGACATTTTCCACTGAGAAGCAGGACAGTGAGTGTGGATGTTTGGGTCCAGTCAAGAGCAGTGCCTCTAGAGCTATGGGTAGGGGCTGAAAGGAGAATGATTATGAGGGTGCCTGAGAAAACTGGGCACGGAGAACTTAGGGTCTAGGGTGCTAGACAGGGGGCTTCCTGGGCTTTGCTTGGCTCTAAGGGAGTGGATCAGCCTAGGAGATGCCCACTTCCAAAGGCTATGTTGGCATGAGCAGGAAGCGGTGAATGGCACCCATGGTGGCGTGGAGCAGCGTTACCAGGCAGCATGTGGAGGGCCACAGACCCAGAGCAGCTCTAGGGGCACTGAACAAGTTTATGTAGAGCACTTGGAGTGTATGGCAAGGAGGGCATGCTCCATCACTGTTACAGTGAGTATTTTTACTTTATTTTTTTTGCGGTACGTGGACCTCTCACTGTTGTGGCCTCTCCCGTTGCGGAGCACAGGCTCCGCACGCGCAGGCTCAGCGGCCATGGCTCACGGGCCCAGCCGCTCTGCAGCACGTGGGATCTTCCCGGACCGGGGCACGAACCCGTGTCCCCTGCATCAGCAGGCGGACTCTCAACCACTGCGCCACCAGGGAAACCCCTATTTTTACTTTTAATTGTTTAACGTGGTGAGAAGCAGTAGCAGAAATGGAAACAGGAGACTGAGTGATTCAGGACTTCTTCCTGCTTGAAAGTGACAGTTTGGTGAACCTTCTTTTTGGACTGTCTCACCCTGGGAAGGCTCAAGAGTGTGGTGGCTGGGATTCCTTCCAATCTGGTGTGTGGGAGCTTAAGCAGGATCCAGTCTGTCTGAGAAATAAAGACCTATGGCATTACTTGTGTGGCACGAGCGAGCCTGGAGCTGCTCATACAGACAGAACTATAAAATCACATGCACACGTACTTTACATACATGATCCCATTTGAGCCTCACAATACCCTACAAGGTAGTCGTGGTTATCACTGTCTGACAGGAGAGGAAAGCCCAGCTTGGAGGTATTCGGTCCACAACCCAAGCTCCAGAGCTAGGATACGGTCTTTGGACCCAGCATCCACAGGCCCACCAGCTCCCCGACACCGTCTACCTTCCTTACAGAGCTTAATTTGGCGAGCTATCCCCTCCTCCCCCATGAAGCCATGTGATTCAGGGATAGGACCTCACCCTCACCTCCAGGGGAGAGGCTGCTTTTTCCCCTTGACCTAGTTCTGACCATTGGAATTGTGCTGATGGGATTTTGAGAGAAGTTTTCTTACTTCCAGAGGAGAGCTATCGGAATAGTTTCCTTCTTCTTCCTCCAGATATTATCACATCTGGATGAGACATTCGCAAGTGCTGCAGAGCCACTTGCTACCAACCTCAGGACTAGGCCAGTACTCAAGATGGCAGAGCCAAGATGCAGAGAATCTGGGTCCCTGATGGTGGGGGGAGTCACTAAATAACCCATCGTAGACACCTCCAGATACTGCTACTTGCCTTCCTAGGGTCCATTCTGCTGGTCTTCCTTAGTCACAGAAAATCTATATTGATGGATGTAGCAATGTACCCAGATATAAAGCCACATTTTCCAGACTCCCTTATCAACAACACAAGTAGCTGATAAACTGTTAGGTGGCCCTTTGCCCTGCCCCTCTTTATCTTCCTACTTCCTGGGATGTGGACATGATGGCTAGAGTGTAGTAGCCATTATGTAATCATGAAGCTAACTTGAGGATGGAAGCCATGTGCTAAAGATGGCAGCACAGAAAGTGTGGGTCCCTGCTGACTGTGGAGCTGCCATACCAGCTTTTGACTGTTTATATCTGTGCTTCTTTTCTGTGGGAGAAATATAAGCTTCTGTTTTATGTAAGCCACTGTTACTTGTGTTTCCTGTTACATACAGCTGAGTCTAATCCCAGCTGGGAAAACTATACAGTTCTGAATTTCCTGCTGGGTGAGAATTAATTTCCTTAATACCTAAACCGTTTGGAGTTGGGGTTGCTTTTGTGTGCAATCAATAGCTTCCGAATTGTTTCCTCTTCGAAACCCATACTGTTCATATCTGCACTGCATAGCCACCTATAACAGGGCTGTGTGGGGTGAGAGGTCCTCACGCTAGGATACTCTCCACTTTCTATGATGTTTCCTGCCTCTGAGTCCCATCTTTGGGCAATAACTAAGTTCCAGAAAGCCCAAACAAAAAGCAAATGTTCTGGCTGGCTGCTACAGGGGTGGTACAGCACTGGTGGGGAACCCAAGTGGTTTCTTTGGCACTGACCTCAGACTCTCAGAGTAATACCTCCCACCTGAGCAGGGTCTGGCTTTCAATAGCCTCCTGTCTATTCCATCACCTTCCCCACTGCCTGTCCCTCCTCGGTCCCTCTGCCCAGACCATGTGGTCTGCCTCCCACACAAATCCTCAGGGAGAGGAGCTTTTAATAACTGGCAAAGCAACTATTGACTCAGGTTTTGTTTGTCTGCCACTAAGTTCGCATTTAATAAATGCAGGATTCTTGGCTTAATAGGCTGGTCATCGTCAAAATGGCAAATTAATTATTCAAAGCTGTGCTTGAGATAGACCAGAGATGTAACCGAGGTGGCCTCTCTCGTTCCTAATTCACAGTGAACTTTGCATTTCTGGCCAGTCAGTATTTATTTAAAGTATAATAGCTATCTTCTTAAACTCAAGTCTATTAAATCTAAATGAAGGTCAGGGATTCGTACTGGAGGGTGGGGCAGCTTTTAGTCAGTCTATGCCGAGAGCGTCCCAAACCACCCGCTTCATTACTCCCATCTGGCTGTGAGGTTGCCAAAGCCAGCTCATAAAGCATGGATAGATTACTCGTCGTTCATTATCCAGGGACAGAACCACCTACCATCCTTAGCGCAAGAAACTTTCCCTTGGATATAAACCTGTAATGTAATGATAATAATGACAACAACCACTTAGCAAGGCCTATTGTATGCCAAGTGCTTTAGATCCATAATCTCCAATTCTCACAGCAATCCCAATCTACAGATGAGGAAATTGAGGCCTAGAGGGGTTAAATAATCTGCCCAAGGTCACACCTTTGTTAATTGGCAGAGCTAATTCACAGAGTTATTTTTGTTAATTAGCTCCAGAGTTTGGGGGTTCAAACACAGGTTGTTTGGCTTCTAACACCCATCCTTCTCTTGCTGCAGAGACTGACACATTGAACATGTCTTTTTGTGTCCCAGCAGAAGGGTTCTCTCCCTTGCCTCTTGGGTCAGAGCCTGATTACCTGAGCGGTCTGTTTGACCTTCCACCTACTCTCATTCCCCATTGAAGTCCCCCAGATTTGCTCCACCTTTACATGGCATGTGCATTGGCCTCCTCTGCTCTTGCGGTGCCTCTCTGAGGCTGATGTGAGAGGAGGTCATCCTGACCTACCTTTGCATCCCTCCTGTTTCCACCCCTATGTGCAGGACTGCAGGATTTGTCACCACATTCTAATGAGAAGGAACAAAATTCCCAAGGAGAAAAATAATTTTTAATGCATCTGAGCCACTTTTCTAGATTCTCTGTTTGAGTTTTCCCCACCCTGCCTTGTGAACCCGTCTGGGCTCTTTCAATGTGGCCCTTTGGTTTACAGCTGAGACCCAGCAGCCCTCAGTGGAGGGAACATAAGGCACCAACAGCCAATTTCCTGGGGACTTCAGTACAGCTCACAACTTAGAATCCAAGATGCCTGGTTGGACCCATGGCATGATGTTGCTGAGCAGCCAGGCCACATGGTTCAAACCAAGGACCTAATAAAAGGACACTCTGTTCAGCTTTTACTGAAGGCACCCACTTGTTTTATTCATTCATTCACTCCACACATATGTGTTGTATGTCTCTCTTGTATCAGGCACTGATGTAAAGCCTGAGGTCTTTGACTTCATGTGAGATAGTCCTGGAATCCCAAGGGTAGGAGAGAGGAAGGAGCACTGACTGGACAGAGAATTGGTAGACCTGGGTTTGACCAACTCTCCTGGTTTGTGTGGAACTTTCCCAGTTTTAGTACTGCATCCTGGACACCCCTCAGCATCCATGGATAGTTGCTTGCCCTAGTTTGAGTGCCAGTTCTGCCATCTACCAGTCAGTCAGCAAGGGTATACTTCCTGAGGGCTGACTGTGTGCCAGGCAGTGTTTCACTGCTGTGAGAACAGCGGTGAACAAAGTGGAGTGTGTACTCAAGGGGCCCCCTTTCAGTGCCAGTAAACAATACAAGCAAGATTGCTTTTGGTATTTGAGGTCTTTTGTGTTTCCATACAAATTGTAAAATTTTTTGTTCTAGTTCTGTGAAAAATGCCAAAATGGAGCCGGAAGAATCAGGCTCTCTGACTTCAGACTATACTACAGGGCTACAGTAATCAAGACAGTATGGTACTGGCACAAAAACAGAAATATAGATCAATGGAACAGCATAGAAAGCCCAGAGGTAAACCCACGCACCTATGGTCAACTAATCTATGACAAAGGAGGCCAGAATATACAATGGAGCAAAGACAGCCTCTTCAATAAGTGGTGCTGGGAAAACTGGACAGCTACGTGTAAAAGAATGAAATTAGAACACTCCCTAACACCATACACAAAAATAAACTCAAAATGGATTAAAGACCTAAATGTAAGGCCAGACACTGTAAAACTCTTAGAGGAAAACATAGGCAGAACACTCTGACATAAATTGCAGCAAGACTGTGTTTGATCCACCTCCTAGAGAAATGGAAATAAAAACAAAAATAAACAAATGGGACCTAATTAAACTTAAAAGCTTTTGCACAACAAAGGAAACCATAAACAAGATGAAAAAACAACCCACAGAATGGAGAAAATATTTGCAAATGAAGCAACTGACAAAGGATTAACCTCCAAAATATACAGCTTATGCAGCTCAATATCAAAAAAAACGAACAACCCAATCAAAAAATGGGCCAAAGATGTAAATAGACATTTCTCCAAACACATGAAAAAATGTTTAACATCACTAATTATTAGAGAAATGCAAACCAAACCTACAATGAGGTATCACCTCACACAGGTCAGAGTGGCCATCATCACAAAATCTACAAACAATAAATGCTGGAGAGGGTGTGGAGAAAAGGGAACCCTCTTGCAATGTTGGTGGAACAGGTATAAACTGATATAGCTCCTATGAAGAACCGTATGGAGGTTCCTTAAAAAACTGACCATAAAACTACCATGTGACCCAGCAATCCCACCACTGGGCATATACCCAGAGAAAACCATAATTCAGAAAGACACATGCACCCCAATGTTCATTGCAGCACTATTTACAATAGGCAGGACATGGAAACAACCTACATGTCCATCAACAGAAGAATAGATAAAGAAGATGTGGTACATATATACAATGGAATATTATTCAGCCATAAAAAATAATGAAATTGGGTCATTTGTACAGATGTGGATGGACCTAGAGACTGTCATACAGAATGAAGTAAGTCAAAAAGAAAAAAGCAAATATTGTATATTAATGCATATATGTGGAATCTGAAAAAATTGGTAGAGATGATCTTATTTACAAAGCAGAAATAAGGACACAGACGTAGAGAACAAACATATGGATACCAAGGGGGAAAGGGGGAGTGGGATGAATTGGGAGATTGGGGTTGACATATATACACTACTGATACTATGTATAAACTAGATAACTAATGAGAACCTACTGTATAGCACAGGCAACTCTACTCATTGCTCTGTGGTGACCTAAATGGGAAGGAAATCCAAAAAGAGAGGATATATGTATATGTATAGCTGATTCACTTTGCTGTACAGTAGCAACTAATGCAACATTGTAAAGCAACTATACTTCAATAAAAATTTTTAAAAAATACAAGTAAGAGCCAATAAGATAAGGTATGTCTAAAAAGGTAAAACAGATACTGTTATGTAGGTTGACTGCATGGTGGGTGGGACTGTTTTAGATAGGAAGGTCAGAGAAGGCCTCAGTGGCAGGTGACAATGAACAGACACAGGTAGCCATGTACAGATCTTGTGGGGGAAGATTTCTGAGCAGAAGGATCATCAAGGGCAAAGGCCCTGAGATGGGAACAAATCTTGCCAGGCTTGAGATCAGAAGGATGGTCAGAGTGGATGGGTACAGGGGAGGTGGGAGAGGGAAGGAGGAGGATGTTGGAGGATCAGGCTGGGGTCTGGTGATAGAAGGCCGTGGGCTCTACACTAGGTATGTGCCCTGGGGGAAATCACTGTCAGAGGAGCAATCAAATGTTCAGAGAGGTCAGGTGTAGCTAGAAAACACAGTTCATAGGGTTGAGGTTAGGTTTCCTAGCTTCCCTCACAAACCTGCTTTCTATGTTGGGTTTTCTATCTTGGTAAGAATATCACCATTCACAGAGTTGTCTGGGCTCAGAACTTTAGTGTCATCTGGGTTCCTGCTTTCCCTTCCACCTTTGTCCACATCCAGTTAGTCTCCCAGTCTTGTCAATTCTATCTTCCCCTCAACCTCACATCTATTTCCATCTCTCCATCCTCCCTGACCTGCTCTGCTAAAATGTCTCATCATCCCTTATCTGCAGCAGTTTCCTGACTGATCTTCTTGCCTTTAATTTCTTCCCCATTATGGTATGTGTTGCCAGAGCTCTTTTTCTAAAACATAGATCCTTGCATTCCATGACCTTGCTTAAGACAATAGCATTGTCAGCATATTTTCATATTTCTCAGCATATTTCATATTTCTCAGCATATTTTCCCAAGCTGCAGACTTTCCCAGAAGCAGACTCTGAGGTGAAGATTTGTATACAGGAAGTTTACTGGAGAGTTTTTTTGGGTGTTTTGATATGGTGAATTACCTTAACTAATCTTGTAGTGTTGAACTAACCTTGCATTCTTGAGATAAAATCCACTTGGTCATGATGTATTTAGTATATTATATTTATATTTTATTAGTATTATAGTATATATTATATTTATAATTATAGTCTATTATCCTATTCTGTTATATCATAGATATAATATTTTATATAGTACTAAATTCAATTTGCTATTGTTTTGTTAAGGATTTTTGCATCTATGTTCACAGTTTTTATATTTTGTAATGTGTTTGCCTGGTTTTGGTAAGAATATATAACAATGGTCTCCTAAAATGAGGAGAGACTGGATTAGGGATGGAAGTGATACGGCAAGAGACTCCTGTTTTTCATTATAAGACTTTTAGCACTGTCTGATTTTTAATTATTTTGCTCTAGTACATGAAAATCAATTTTTTTAAACACTAAAAAAACAAAACCAAACGAAAATTCAAACCTATAATTTTCCATGACTTGATACTAGTGTGGGGTTTTTTGTTTTCTTGTTTTATTTTTGTTTCTGCTTTGGAGTGAGTGGTAGAGAAAGGCCTTAGGTGGTTGCAGTTGGGCTGGGTAACAGTTGAAAAGTAGGAGTAGGTAGGCCTGGACTTGAGGCAAGGGAATCATTGCCACATATAAAGCCACTTTCTGTGCCAGGAACTGTGCTGGCCCTTTGCATTACCTGATTTAATCCTGACAAGAGCCTGTATCAGTTAACTATGGTTAACATAACAAACCGTCCCCAAACTTAGTGGTTTAAAACAACAACTGTTTATTTTGCAATAAACAGTAATGCAGCAGTCTCCCTTGCCAGAAGCCAGAGAAGGAGATGGATGGATTAAAGAATGCAGAACTGGGCTTCCCTGGTGGCACAGTGGTTGAGAGTCCGCCTGCTGATGCAGGGAACACGGGTTCATGCCCTGGTCCGGGAAGATCCCACATGCCGCGGAGCGGCTGGGCCCATGAGCCATGGCCGCTGAGCCTGCGCGTCCGGAGCCTGTGCTCCGCAACGGGAGAGGCCACAGCAGTGAGAGGCCCGCGTTCCACAAAAAAAAAAAAAATAAATAAAGAATGCAGAACTTTTGTGCTTGCGTGGCCCTTCCCTTCCTATAACTGAACGCTAAAAGGATGATTTAAAAGAGGATAATTTGTACTAAGTAGGTGTGTGCATGGACTCATCTGTTGATGGTACAAGATACAAAAGGTCATCTCTCCAAGTGACATCGGCATTCTACCGTTTGAACTGGGCAGTTATTCTCTGGTTTCACTTGGGGTCACTTGTATGACTGCAGTCATCTGCCTATGTGGCTCAACCAGGATAGAATGGCCCAAGATGGTGACCATCTGGTGGTCACAACATATATGGTGATTAGCTGGGGCTGCTGGCTGGGGTATCTCTGTTCTCCTCCACGTGGCCTTCGCAGCAAGATATCCCAGGTTTCTTAGATGGTGGTAGCAGTACTACAAGGGCAAGCCCAGTAGTACAAACACTGAGGTTCCATTGGCATCTCATTTGATGATATTCCATCCGTCAAAGTAAATCACATGGCAAAGTCTAGTGTCAATATGAGAGGAGGATATGCACGGGCATGGGTACTGGGAGGAGGAATTCATTGGGGACATTCGATGTAACAATTGGCTGCAGAATGCTTTGAAGCAAGCATTTATTATTATCCTTATTTTATAGATGAGGAAACCAAGTTAAATAGCTTGCCCAAGGTCCTCACTCATGTCTGGCAGGGAACTCTTCTCTCTTCAACTCCAAAGCCCACACCTTAACCATTGTAGTGTCTCCGGTGCCCTGTCTTGACATTGACTTCTTTTGCATGGTCCATTGTCAGATTATCTGATTGACATGGTGTTGAGTCTTCTAGTCTCAGGTCTGCTGCTGGTCTCTTGTGTGTCTGCCCTCGACGTCAATGGTCCTCCAAGAACACACACACACACACACACACACACACTCAAAAGAACAGTGTAAACATGATTGACTCATGTTCTCCCTTTGCACATATTCCCTTAAAGGTACTACATCGTACTTCCCACTCTCACTTCCTTTATATATGAGGCCTGGAGAGAATGAATGCCCCATTACATTTGCAGAGATAACCCTTTGTATCTTGTACCATCAACAGATGAGATGAGTCCATGTACCTACTTGGTACAAATTGTCCTCTTTTTAATCATCCTTTTGGCATTCAATTACAAGAAGAATATGGCCAAGCAGGCAGAAAAGTTCTGCATTCTTTTTTTTTTTTTTTGCGGTACGCGGGCCTCTCACCGATGCGGCCCCTCCCGTTGTGGAGCATAGGCTCCAGACGCGCAGGCCCAGCGGCCATGGCTCACGGGCCCAGCCGCTCCGCGGCATGTGGGATCCTCCCGGACCGGGTCACAAACCCGTGTCCCCTGCATCGGCAGGTGGACTCCCAACCACTGCGCCACCAGGGAAGCCCCAGTTCTGCATTCTTAAACCATCCATCTCCTTCTCTGGCTTCTGGCAAGGGAGACTGCTGTGATACTTCTCTCCCACCACTTAGCAGACTGCCGGAAATAGGGGAAGTTGAGCCCTCCCACCGTCATTGCCATCAGAAATCTTATAGCATCTGACAGACTGAGACAGATGGCCTCTTACTCAGGGAGGCCTGTTTTGTTGACAGCAACCAGCCTGAAGGGCCCGAGCACTGTTTCAGAGTTGTTAATGACAACGTGATTGAGAGGGAAAAGGGGTGGTTTGTCAACTTGACCTTCACAGGACTATTAAAGTGAAGCAGGAGGTAAAGTGTATTTTGTTTTCAACAAGGTTTCCTTTCTGTCCTACAGAAATGTGGCTTCTTATTCCTCCTTTTGAAACGTTAGGAGAGGTGCAGGCAAGGAGCTGAGTGTTAATCCTTACTGACGAGTGTGATGCTGCTCTTTCTGAGATTATTATTTGTGGTTGACAGAATAATGCCCACTCCTCCCCCATCCCCACAAAGATGTCTGTGTCCTAATCCCTGGAATTTGTGAATATGTTACATTGCATGGCAAAGGGAAATTAAGGTTGCAGATGGAAGTAAGGTTGCTAATCACCTGATTTTAAAACAGGAAGAGTCTCCTAGATTATCCAGGTGGGCCCAGTGTACTCAAAAGGGTCATTAAGTGTGGAAGAAGGAGGTCAAAAGTCATTCATTGAGAGAGACTCAACTGGCCATTGCTGGCTTTCAGTGTGAAAGGGGAGCATAAGCCACGGAGTGTGGACAGCCTCTAGCAGGTGGAAAACACAGGAAAAGAATTCTTCCCTGTAGCATCCAGAAGGAATGCAGCCCTGCTGACACCTTGCTTTTAGCACGGTGAGACCCATTTTGGACTTCTGACCTCTAGAAGTGTCAGATAATCAGTTGGTGTCATTTTAAGCCACCAAGCTTTGTTAGTTTGTCACAGCAGCAACAGGAAACAAATACACTACTTTCCATTGGCTCCTTGAATGATAGTCAGTGTTTAAAGAGCATCCTGGTTGCATTTACAGAACACTTCGGCATACGTGATAGGAACAGAATGCATAGCTCGTGGTGGGGATATTACCCCACTTCTCATGTTTCTGTAGAAAGACTATGGGAGCCACACTCCCTTTATACCAGAGAGACTTATCTGGTTGGTGAGGCTGAATAGCAATTACCAAGCATGCTCTGATCCAGTTTAAGATTCTTTGCTCAAGATTTTGTGGGCTAACAATTTGGGCAGGACTCGGTTGAGACTACGCATCCCCATTCTATGTGGTATTTGTTGGGTTCGCTCCTGTGTTTGTGGTCACTTGGCATGTTGATTGGGTGCTGGCTGTTGCTAGCTGATGTCATTCACAGGTCTAGCAATTGGCTCAGGTTTCAACTGGGCCATGGTTTTCATCCACATGGCCTTTCCACTGGAGTAGCTCACGTGGCTTTCCCTCCTTAGCGGCTGGGTTCCAAGAAGGAAAATGCAGAACTCTCTACAGGTCTTGGCTCAGAAATTGCGTAGTGTCATTCTGTTACTTTCTATTGGCCAAAAGAAGGCACGGGAGCAGTTCAGATTTAAAAGAGAGCAGAGAAATACATTGCGCTTCTTGATGGGAGCCGGGCCAACCCCACAGTGCAAAGTAGCATGCGTGCAGGGATGGGAAGAATTTGTAGCTGTAGTTTTCAACCTTCTATACTCTCTGCTGTTCCTCTCTTGGGCTAGGATACCCGAAGGTGGAATGTGTTCTTCCTTCCGCTCCTGCCTCTTCCGTGCAGTGAGCATACCAAGGCAAGCTCTGCCCTTGAGGGGAGTGGCCTGCAGTTGTCCAGCTGCTGTGACCATGGCTAAGTGCAATTTGGAGAAGGAGCAGAGAACTCACTCAGGCTCAGGGTCAATCCCCAGGAACCAGTTTGGGTAGCCAGCAGGACAACTATTATTAGGACATCTGTCTGACTCCTTTGTATATTTCTCAATTGCTTTAGAACTTGGGGTGGGAAGAAGGCATTATTAATTAATAACTCAAGAACTTCGCAATAACCGAGACTTCCCTGGTGGCACAGTGGTTAAGAATCCGCCTGCCAATGCAAGGGACACGGGTTCGATCCCTGGTTCTGGAAGATCCCACATGCCACAGGGCAACTAAGCCCATGCACCACTACTACTGAGCCTGCGCTCTAGAGCCCACAAGCCACAACTGCCGAGCCCCCGTGCCACAACTGCTGAAGCCCACGCACCTAGAGCCCATGCTCTGCAACAAGAGAAGCCACTGCAATGAGAAGCCCCGTGCACCGCAACAAAGTGTAGCCCCTGCTCGGCACAACTAGAGAAAGCCCGTGCACAGCCAAAAATAAAATAAATAAATTAATTAATGAAAAATAATCTTGTTTAGAAAAAAAAAAAGAACTTAGCAATAACCACCTGAAGGAGATAGAGAAATAACCAATGACAAGCAGGGGGAAGTTCAGTAAGGACAAAACCAGGCCATTGTTCTAAAAGAGAAGGTACAAACAAACACTGTCAGTATAAGTGGTAGAGGCACAATGGGAAAGGCTTTCGCCATCTTTGTGGACTAACTATAAAATGTCCAACAATTAGGATGTTTAAAAAACACTGACAAAATTCTGGAAAGCATTTGCTGGTTTTGTGTTTCCATTCTGGTTAAGTCTTTTTTGCAGGATAGTTGCTACATGGACAGGTCTCTTGAGACAGCAGTGGAGTATAATATAAACTGACAGATAGACATTCAGACATTTCCATTCTCTCTAGTTCATCTTCTTCATAGAAAACCCACAGGAGTATATATTGAACATACTCATACACAGACACATTTTCACTCTTGTTGTTGACGCAATTTATAATGGGACACATGAAATGAAGGGTCTCTGGGCGTGGGTGAGACTTTTTCAATTAGCACTGCATCCAGAAGTCGTTCTCTTCCTACAGAAATGGCAGTGAAAAATCAGAGCGTTACATGGACGCTCTTGTTCTATAGCAGTGGCAGCAGGATGGAGAGAAGACATTGGTGCGTGGCTGCAGGCAGCTTTCTGGTTAGAGCAGATGTAAAGAATTAGAGCACCGTGCTGGAATGAACACGTGCTTTGATTAAAGAAGGGCGTGGGTTTTCTACTCCTGGATTTACAGATCACTCAGTCTGAAACCTTGGGAAGGTAATTTCATCTTCTTCCATCTCCATTTCTTCTATAAAATGAGGCTCATGATACTCAAATTCACATGACTCTTGCAAGGATTAAATAAGATGCATTTATAACATCTACTCCTATGCTCAGGGCATTGTATTGTTAGTTGTGCCATAGTGACAGCCACTTGAGAACCAAATTTGCAGGATTGATGGAAGGAGTCATGATTCAAGCCCTGGCACAGATCTGTGCAGTAGCTCTCAGGAACACAGATAGCTAGGGTGGTAGAGATGTGCTTGAAGAAAGCTTGAATAATTCCAGGTTTTATGGAATGCATTTTTAGCAACTACATAGCAGGAGACAACTTTAGAACTAACACATCACTTTCAGAGAACTCTCAATTGATGGGTCTGGTCTGAAAAGCATGGACCAGTGTGACCGGGCTAAGGGTATAAGAGGTTGATGTAGAATAAGACAACAGCAGACTGAGCAGAGCCGAGGACACGTGTATAGGCAGCTCTCTGGGCTGGTTTTGAGCTGTGTCATGTCCACTACAGAAGCACAATTTTGCTTCCCACTGGCTACCCTCCAATCGTTCTTCTCATTGACTTGGCAAGGCTGGTTCCTATTCTATAAACCTCAGCTCTAACAGCTCTTGGAATGTTCTAGTGTAACAGGTAAGTAAGCTGACAAAAATAGGAGCAAGGGCACACTCTCCCACTTGAGCTCCTCAGCTGGTCTCTCATCTACTGAGAAAGACCACTTCCTGGCTCAGCTCTTTCACCCGTAAACTGGATTCCTGGTGCTTCTCCCAGCTCTTCTTTCTGCAACCTGCTGTAGTAGCAGGAGGAGGGAGAGATCCAAACCATCTTTCTGAAAACCAACCCTCATATTTCTGGCTGCCTTGTTATTATAGTGATGGCTCCTTGGGGACAGTGACTTGTATGCTGAAAGTAACTGCTGTCCTGTGAACTGTCTTAATTTTCTGTCTCCCAGCAGGAGGGGAAGAGCACCTCTCCTTCCAAGGTATGGAGGCAACAAAGGCTCCTCACCTCTTGATCCTCTGTCGCGGCTGTAGTGGGGCCAGACTTTACATACTAGACCTCAGGTGTGCAAAACCAGAAGGGAACTTCCTTTATTTTATTTTTATTTATTTATTTATTTATTTTTTTGCGGTACGCGGGCCTGTCACTGTTGTGGCCTCTCCCGTTGCGGAGCACAGGCTCCGGACGCGCAGGCTCAGCAGCCATGGCTCACGGGCCCAGCCGCTCCGCGGCATGTGGGATCTTCCCAGACCGGGGCATGAACCCGTGTCCCCTGCATTGATGGACTCTCAACCACTGAGCCACCAGCGAAGCCCGGAACTTCTTTTATTTTAATAACTGATCTCTTTCTACTCTGAAACCCCCGTAAGAGTAGGGGGAAAAGCACAAAAAGACAAACAGATGTGCCAATGAAAGAGATTTCAATATCTTCCAGTTCAAAACCATCCCTGTTGGGTAAATATTCTGATGTTCTGTTTCCTGTCAGGTCTGTTTTTCTCTTTTCAAGAAGTTGCTCTCTGCTCTTTCCCAAGGTGGCATCCGAGGTGGAGGGCAGAGAAGCTGTAGTCATCCTCATGGGATAAGGGAGGAGCCCTTTGTCTGCATGTGGTCCTCTGGGCCACTGTTCCCTGAGCCTCTGGCCTCATAGCCTTACTGCTTCAGAACAAAGTCTGGTGTATCTTCTCTCAGCCCATGGAATGCAAGCTCAGCCATCTCCCTGCTGCTGTCACCAACCCTCCTGGGATTTCACTGCTTCTGCTGGTTCTAAGACTTGGTCATATCCACCATCAGAACCCCAGACCTGGCCAGACCTCCCTGTGACCTCTGCTACAGGATTTCCCCATTTTATGTCTCAGTGAACCCCTGTGGGCAGGCTTCTTAGTTCTTAACTCTCAGCTACATTCACCATCCCTCTCACTGGCCCCTGAGAATGTTCCAGATCTTTTGTGTGCTCTGCTGAAGCTAAGAGAGACTTGGGCCCTGTGTATACAGTCACTCAACTCTGCCTGATGGCACTCACCCCTCGATGCACAGAGCACCCTTTGGAAATGCCAGGTTTCTCTCACAGGCTTGTGGCTCTCTCAGGTGGTACCTGGGGAAGCAGAGCACCAAGGATGGCCTTTCTAGATTTCTCCAAACCTGCCTCGATATCCCACTGCATGCTCACACACAACCCAGCCTGGTGGTTTTGATCTGGGTATGGTGGGGAGTCAGGACTCCATGTCTCACTTGCCCATCCTTCTCTCTTCACCCCTCTTCTCAGCTCCTCCCCCCACTGGAAGTGCTTTCTACTCCTCCTTCTGTCAGACTGGAACTTTCTCCACATCATCCTTTGTTCCTTCTCTTTGGCCCTTGCCCTCCCCTCTTCAGGTCCAAAATGGCAGAAAAGGCTATAGGGAAAGAAACAAGACTTCCAACAAGGGGAAATACAGAAAGAAAGGGGACTGCCATCCGAATCTACATGTCTCCAGGCTCAGCGAAGGGCAGCAGAATGGGTGGTAACTCACCCTTCACTGAGCTGCTACGGCACCTTTCATGGATTTTGAAACTAGGAAGACCGTTAGGAATTTTCTACTGTGATCTAGGAGGAAACCCAGAGAAGTGAAGCGACTTGCCCAAGACTACACCACTAACTATTTGAACTGGGTCTAGTTTTCATTCTATTTTGCGATACCACCTCCCTATCACCACTTAATATCAATGCTAAGATATTGCAAATAAACACAGGAAGGAAGTAGCAATAATAATATCCAGAGGTGCACATCTATGGATAAGGAGGGATGTATTAGTATAAGCATTCTCTAGAAGAAACAGAAGTAAAAGAATGTGTGAAAAATATTTTCACACATTTTAATACATATATATATAGTATACTTACATATACATGTATACTTATATGTATACATATATGGGGGGGAGGGGAGAGAGAGATTTACATTAAAGAGCCGGCTCATGTGAACGTGGCCCTGGGGAATCCGAAATCTGATGGGGTAACCTGGCAGGTTGGAGACCCAAGGAAGAGTTGCAGTTTGAGTTCAAAGGCAGTCTGCTGGCCGAAGTTCTTCTTGCTTGGGGGAAGGGGCAGAGTCTGTTTTATTCAGGCCTTCAGTTGACTGGATGAGTCCCACCCACACTGCGAAGGGAAATCAGCTTTACTCAGAGTCCACTGATTTAAATTTTTTAAATATTTATTTATTTAGGCTGCACCAGTTCTTAGTTGCAGCATGCGGGATCTTTAGTTGTGGATGCAGACTTCTTAGTTGCAGCATGCATGAGGGATCTATTTCCCCAACCAGAAATCGAACCCGGGCCCCCTGCCTTGGGAGCATGGAGTCTTCCCCCCTGGACCACCAGGGAAGTCCCAAACCCCTTCACAGAAACATCCAGACCCAAAACCACTTCACAGAAACATCCAGGATCATGTTTAATCAAGTATCTCAGTACTGTGGCCCAGCCAAGTGGACACATAAAATTAATAGTCACAGGGAGTTATGCTTTTCGTCATGAACTAGAAAGATATTGACAAAACCCCGTCTCAGTGGGTGACGTTTCCAGAGAGTTAGAGATTACAGAGGACTTCAGTTTTAAGTGGCTGATGTGGGCAGCACATCGAAAAAGAGGGGAGGTAAATGATGTTGAGGAAGGTGTGTGCCTCCACCTCCTTTACTTGGGTCATGTTTATAAGCAGAAAAAAACAGTTCACGCACCCTTTGTCTAAAGGGGGAGTTTTTTGGAGTGTCTTTGAAGCCAACCACAGCAACAAAATGGGACCTTGGGAAACATCTAAGATCAGGAACCAGAACACAAGCCAGACTTTTCCTGGGTCCCTTGCCTCTGATCTCCTCTTCTCCATTCTTCTTATTCCCTGGAGACTTGCTTCCTCTGCTTCTTGATTCCTGTGGCAGCTGGAACATGTTCAACACACAGGTCCAGTTATCCAAGTGAAGTCATACTTCCTTTTTCTAATTCCTGGGGGAGCTTTGATCAACCCAACTTGGGTAAGTTGCCCAACTCTGATTCAATCAATCATGGTAGAGGATTGAGGGGATGGCTCAGTGACCGCCAGAGGCTCACTGCTGTGGATGAGGAGGGAGTTGAGGGTTTCAACCTGAACTGGGGAGATATTGCCAAAAATGATCCACTCCCCCCATCTCAGTGGGTAAGGATTCCAGGGAGTTGAAGATCACATCCATGAGAATTGGGGTGGGGCTGCCTACCTCTCTCTGGCACTCTGCCCACCCTCCCTTTGAAGGATGCTGACCTCTGTGACATTTCTCAGTAGCTTGTCAGTAGCAAAGAGAGCCTGTGAGGAACACCAACCTCCCTCCTGCCTTTAGTTGAGGACACATTAGGGCTTGTAGCTGCTAACACCTGTGAGAAACAGAGTTACGCCAGTGCATTGCCTGAAACAGAATCTCATTCACTATTCAGTTCATGGTCCAAGAAACAAAAATAACATATAATGAGGAAAATCTTCTTTGCTTAATTATGGTGAATGTCAAGGTCGAATCCAAGTGCTTTGCTTAAGATCAAATGCCCATTGCTATCAAAAAGCATTTAACCAGAGTGGATGGGCTATTAAAACCCAGATAGTTAAAATGAGGCACCATCCTCTTTCAGTGATTTATTTCCCCATTGGAAGCGGTAATGTTGGAGCTAGAACAATCCTCTTGTGTTTTGCTCTTCTCTGACGTTCTCCTTAGGCTGATGAGGAATCCCCTAATGAAATCAATACTTCAAGTCTCCCAAAGAGTTACCCACAAGTCTCAGGAATCCTGTTTCCATTTGACCAGTGGCTTAGGAAGATGCAGATGCCCAGACTTCTCTCTCAGAGCTTTCTATTTGATTGATCTGGGTGAGACCTGGGCACTGTTATTTTCTTAAGGCTCCCAAGTAAAGCGTTTCTAATATGCAGTAGGGTTTAGAACAACTGGGTTAAATGCTCAACTTAGTCAAAATGCCAAAAGCCGATGCTCTGTGTGACCTGAGCTTTCTGCCACATTGCACTGTTCTTTCTTATAGTTTTTATTGAATCCAAATTTATATTCTTCCCCACTGCCTCTTATTCTCAGAGCCCAGAGCTGCCTCCTAAGAGACAGCATGTGCTGTGAAGCTCCAGAAAGGGCAAAGTTGCAATAGCATGCTCCCCTTGTACTTGGCAGTGAATGAAATGGGAACTATCCCGCAAACGTCCCTAGCTCCCCACCACGTGGGTTAGCAAAGATCAGTTTCGAAGGCTCAAGAAAGAGATGAGAATTCAGACCCTGGCGTTCAGACCATTATCCTGTAGGTAAACAGAGGTGCCAGTATATCATGGACAGAACACAAGTCAGTGGGAGAATAGTTTCTGTAACTTATATAGCACCTCTCATCCCAGAGGATCTCCAAGCACCAGATAGACCGATGTATGTGCCACTACCCAGCCCCTATATATGTCATTTTCTACTCCATTGCCTCAGGGGGTGTGGAATGTTTATTGCCTTTTTCATATAGTTACTTCGAAACTGGAGTCATGGTTTAGACCGGAGGCAAAGAAAGGAACTTTTCGCTTCCTTGTTCTTTCAGGGAGCAGAAATCAACTACCCACCAGGAACTCAGCAGCAGTCAGAGAGTAATCTCCCTGCCCTTTGGGGCAAAATTTCTTTGGTTCGTGAAATGCTGCCAGTATTAGAGAATTCCTTGCTTATTCTTCTAAAGTTGGCAACAGTAGGGCAGGCATTGAGATTGAGGGTTGAGCTAGGACAAGATCTAAAGTAAGGGTTATCAAGGCAGAAATGTTTTAGGATCTGCTAGAATCATTGTCTAGGAGAGAATCACTTGCAGGGAGGATTACTTACAAGACTTTAGAACTATCCGTGATAACTCTGCTCTTTAAACTTTAGTAATACATGGGCCCCTCTGAAAGCAGAAAACAATTTCCACTTCCCTCCCAGGGTTTCCTACAATTATAGTGCTTTCAAACGTATGGGTACAGCTCTGATATATGTATAAAACCAAAAACCAAGTTATACTCAAGCAAGTTAAATTCAGTTCAGTCAAATTCAGTTCAATACAAGCTAAATCCAAAAAGCCAATGTGATTCAATTTAACAACATTAATTTAATGGGAAGGATGATGTTTTGCTGAAACCAAATTACCTCTCAGATGAGAACATGATATTGACCGCTGCCTCATTAGTTCTTTGAAGTTTCATAGAATTTTCCTACAGGGTGCCATGACCCAGTTTCCCACCATTTCTCTCTATTTGAATGGCAATGGAAACTCCCTTTGTGCAGCACACTATTAATTTATTTGGCCTTAAATTGGGGTGAGCACAAAGTTTCTGTGCTAAGTCTACATATGTGCCACTGGAACAGACAAGGCCGACGGGACCCTATGGCATGATCGATAATGTCCAGTTGTTAGAATGATGCAGAAGATGGTAAAACTAAATTTTAATACTATGATCAAAAGGAAAGCCCCCAATTAAAAAGTCCTCATAAAAATTTTTAAAGACTCTTCGGGGTCTGTGGGAACCATGGACCCCACATTAAAATACCTGCATCCAAAGTCATTAGGTTTAGGCCAATATTGGGTTTAAAGCTGGAATCAGTGAAAAATTCTGGGAGAAAAGCAAAAGAAAATTAAAAGACAGCATGACAATGAAATTCATTCCTAATTGGAATCGTGGACTTGAGTATGAATTCTTGTCATAGCCATGGCAGACACTGCTGAATGTCCAAATGTGTCTGCTGTCTCCTTTTCCCTTATAGTAAGAGGCTCCCCCTTGACCCCATTCCACAGGTGCTCTCAGGGAACTTGGCTAATCAGCTAGAGACCACATTCCCCAGCCTCGCTTGAAGTCCCTCATGGTCATGTGAGCAGATTCTTGCTAACAGACATGGGAGCAGAGGGGTGCAACTTCCACATCACTCCTTGACAGGGAAATTGCTTGCTTTCCACTCTCTTTGCTCCTTCACTTTGGTAGGTGCTTGGATGTGATACTGCTGGATCATCACCAACCAGGCAGCATCACCCTAAGAGGATCCAGAGGAAGAAAGTAGAAGAACCTGGGTCCCAGGATAACCTCATAGAGCACAGTTGTCAGTCTTTCCTGCTTACTGCTATTCTGCTATATCAGAGGGACATAAACCTCTTTGTTGTTTATGCCGCTGTATTTTGGGATCTCTTTGTTATAGCCTCTGAATCTATACTCTAGCTGATACAGAAAGTGATAGCTTAAGATCCTGTTTCATTCACTCAGCAATATATATCATGCACTTATTATGTGCCAAGGATCAGAGAGGAAAGGATTTGTTTGAGACTGTGTATTTAGTTCGTGGTAGAGCTGGGGGAAAAATCAGGTCTTCTGACTTTTAGCCCAGAACTCTTGCCTTTTCATGCTTCCTCTTCATCTGGTTCTGTGGCTAACACTCTAACCATTACGATTGATTAGGGGAGGGCCAGTGTTCCTAGAACTGAGTGTGACCTGGTAGGCTTTATTCTCACGTGGCTTGTGTGATTCTTGTTTGTTTGGAGTTTATTCTTTTAAAAGGAAAAATAAGGATAGTCCAAAACAACTTAGAGGAGATACTAACCCAGAAGAAATGTGTATTCATCACTGCAGGACCAACCCCACCCCCTGTGTATAGAGGGATGTACAGGGAAGCTCACAGTATTCCAGGGATGTGACTTGCCAGCAATAACATTGTTAGAGAAAGGCAGGAGCTGGAGTGAATAGAACTAGGCGATGTTTATGCCGGGGAAGAAAACAAATGGCAGTTGGGTTCAATGCCCCACTTCAGTGTTTCAAAATAGAGTCTGAGGGATGAGAAAAGAAAGGAGCAGAAAACGTGATCGAACGCGATGGCTTCTCTTCTCCCTCCCCTTAAAAATCCGTCCTTATTGCATCATCCAGTTTTGTTTTCCTCAAGGTATGATCATGATCAGAAACTTTCATCTTCAGTTTTTCATTCACAGTTTTATGGTCCATCTTCTTTAAAACAAGATATTTCCATGGCTGAGTTGTTTACCATTGATTCTCTAGTGACCAGAACAGTTAGGCTCTCAAAAGCATTGCTGAGTCAATAAAAGAAGTAGTGAATAAATGAATGAATGAGTGAATAGGAAATGTGACCACACAGAAAATGTAAATTATGAAACATACACAGTTTTTCTTCTTTGGTGACAGTATAAAGATCATATGTTTTCAATAAAGACAAATTGAGTGTTACCTCTTAGAGAAGTGCTATTATTCCAGAATCACCTTCCTGCCTTACTGAGCTCAGAATTTTCATTGTTAAATGCCCCGGTGGTGACCATGAGACTGCTCCTTGCAGACCTCTACTACAGGGAGGTTGTGTGCTGACGCCACACTTCCTATTCCCAGCCAACACCTGGCAGGGCAGGGATACTTAGGCAGACATGTTCGCGGGAGACCTAGGACTCCACTGACAGCTGACTTTGGCTTGGAGACTCCCTGACAGCTTTGAAGAATCCTCCTTGGGCTGCGTCGTGGTCTAGGGTGTTCCCACCCAACTTTCCTTCTCTCTCTTGTTCACTCAGGGACGGACTCACATTGCAATTGATGGCTCTCCCAGCCTTTTCTGACCCCTGTTTCCCCCAACAAGTCCTTGCATATTTAATCTCATGTTGGAGCCTGATTCTCAAAGGACTTGGGCTAACACAGGCTCTGAGAATAGCTCTGGGCCTCTGGTGGTGGGGAGGCTGCCTAACCCCAAGCACCATCCAATTTTGAATCCAATGCCTTCTCTTACAGAGCCACCATCCAATTTTGCCTGCCAGAGCCAGACCCAGCTTAAATCTGGAAACCCTAATGCAAAAGCAGAGGTCTAAGGCAAACACTACTTATTAGTCCATACTCTAGATTCAGGCACTGACAAGAAGAGTAAATATCAGAAGACGGCTAGGAAGTTTAACAGGGAAAACAAAGCCATAAAAATCTCTTATGAGTTCAGAGCCTTCCTCACCATGGGGGACGATGTCAACTTTGACAAGCAGTAGCATGGTTACTGAATTTTTGGAGGCAAAAGAAGAGAGATTGGACAATTCAAATGACAGTAGCAGCTCTTGGAATGAAGGCACTTAAACATACATATCTCTTGACTTTGTTTAATTACAGAAGTGGGAGGAAATTGGACAGGGCATGTTAAAAACTAAATTTCATAGTATGCCTTGGAGAAAGACAATGGATGTGAACATTTGTTCCTGAGGAATGGATTTTCCAGTTCCAACCTGCTGCATTCTCTGGAACACTATTAGCCTGCCAAGGCACTGAAATTTTTTCTCTTTTACTAAATGTAAAGAAAATTTTTAACAATTTGTAACATAACAAAAGAAAATGTATTCATTATCTATGGCTGCATAACAAATGATCCCCAAATGTAGTGAGGTAACAATATGTTTTATATCTCAGTTTCTGTGGGTCAGGAATATGGCAAAGCTTAGCTGGTTCTCTGGCTCAAGGTTGGTCATAAATTGCAATCGAGGTATCATCTGGGATGCTGCCAGTTTTTTTTTAACATCTTTATTGGAGTATAATTGCTTTACATTGTTGTGTTAGTTTCTGCTGTATAACAAAGTGAATCAGCTACACATGTACATATATCCCCATATCCCCTCCCTCTTGTGTCTCCCTCCCACCCTCCCTATCTCACCCCTCTAGGTGGACACGAAGCACCCAGTTGATCTCCCTGTGCTATGTGGCTGCTTCCCACTAGTTATCTATTTTACATTTGGTGGTGTATACATGTCAATGACATTCTCTCACTTTGTCCCAACTTATCCTTCCCCCTCCCCGTGTCCTCAAGTCCATTCTCTATGTCTTCATCTTTATTCCTGTCCTGCCCCTAGGTTCTTCAGAACTTTCTTTTTTTCTTTAGATTCCATATATGTGTTAGCATACAGTAACTGTTTTCCTCTTTCTGACTTACTTCACTCTGTATGACAGACTCTAGGTCCATCCACCTCACTACAAATAACTCAGTTTAGTTTCTTTTTAGGGCTGAGTAATATTCCATTGTATATATGTGCCACATCTTCTTTATCCATTCATCTGTGGATGGACACCTAGGTTGCTTCCATGCCCTGTCTATTGTAATTGGTGCTGCAATGAACATTGTGGTACATGACTTTTTTTGAACTATGGTTTTCTCAGGGTATATGCCCAGTAGTGGGATTGCTGGGTCATATGGTAGTTCTATTTTTAATGTTGTAAGGAACCTCCATGCTGTTCTCCATAGTGGCTGTATCAATTTACATTCCCACCAACAGTGCAATAGGGTACCCTTTTCTCCACACCCTCTCCAGCATTTATTGTTTGTAGATTTTTTGATGATGGCCATTCTGACTGGTGTGAGGTGATACCTCATTGTAGTTTTGATTTGCATTTCTGTAATGATTAGTGATGTTGAGCATACTCTCATGTGTTTCTTGGCACTCTGTATAGCTTCTTTGGAGAAATGACTATTTAGGTCTTCTTCCCAGTTTTGGATTGGGTTGTTTGTTTGTTTTTTCATTTTAACATCTTTATTGGAGTATAATTGCTTTACAATGGTATGCTAGTTTCAGCTTCACAACAAAATGAATCAGCTATATATATACATATGTTCCCATATCTCTTCCCGCTTGCGTCTCCCTCCCTCCCACCCTCCCTATCCCACCCCTCCAGGCAGTCACAAAGCACCGAGCTGATCTCCCTGTGCTATGCGGCTGCTTCCCACTAGCTATCTACCTTACGTTTGGTAGTGTATATATGTCCATGCCTCTCTCTCGCTTTGTCACAGGTTACCCTTCCCCCTCCCCATAGCCTCAAGTGCATTCTCTAGTAAGTCTGTGTCTTTATTCCTGTTTCACCCCTAGGTTTTTCATGACATTTTTTTTCTTAAATTCCATATATATGTGTTAGCATACGGTATTTGTCTCTCTCTTTCTGACTTACTTCACTCTGTATGACAGACTCTAGGTCTATCCACCTCATTACAAATAGCTCAATTTCGTTTCTTTTTATGGCTGAGTACTATTCCATTGTATATATGTGCCACATCTTCTTTATCCATTCATCCGATGATGGGCACTTAGGTTGTTTCCATGTCCTGGCTATTGTAAATAGAGCTGCAATGAACATTTTGGTACATGACTCTTTTTGAATTATGGTTTTCTCAGGGTATATGCCCAGTAGTGGGATTGCTGGGTCATATGGTAGTTCTATTTGTAGTTTTTTAAGGAACCTCCATACTGTTCTCCACAGTGGCTGTATCAATTTACATTCCCACCAACAGTGTAAGAGGGTTCCCTTTTCTCCACACCCTCTCCAGCATTTACTGTTTCTAGATTTTTTGACGACGGCCATTCTGACTGGTGTGAGATGATATCTCATTGTAGTTTTGATTTGCATTTCTCTAATGATTAGTGATGTTGAGCATTCTTTCATGTGTTTGTTGGCAGTCTGTATATCTTCTTTGGAGAAATGTCTATTTAGGTCTTCTGCCCATTTTTGGATTGGGTTGTTTGTTTTTTTGTTATTAAGCTGCATGAGCTGCTTATAAATTTTGGAGATTAATCCTTTGTCAGTTGCTTCATTTGCAAATATTTTCTCCCATTCTGAGGGTTGTCTTTTGGTCTTGATTATGGTTTCCTTTGCTGTGCAAAAGCTTTGAAGTTTCATTAGGTCCCATTTGTTTATTTTTGTTTTTATTTCCATTACTCTAGGAGGTGGGTCAGAAAGGATCTTGCTGTGATTTATGTCATAGAGTGTTCTGCCTGTGTTTTCCTCTAAGAGTTTGATAGTTTCTGGCCTTACATTTAGGTCTTTAATCCATTTTGAGCTTATTTTTGTGTATGGTGTTAGGGAGTGATCTAATCTCATACTTTTACATGTAGCTGTCCAGTTTTCCCAGCACCACTTATTGAAGAGGCTGTCCTTTCTCCACTGTACATTCCTGCCTCCTTTATCAAAGATAAGGTGACCATATGTGCGTGGGTTTATCTCTGGGCTTTCTATCCTGTTCCATTGATCTATATTTCTGTTTTTGTGCCAGTACCATACTGTCTTGATTACTGTAGCTTTGTAGTATAGTCTGAAGTCAGGAAGCCTGATTCCTCCATCTCCGTTTTTCGTTCTCAAGCTTGCTTTGGCTATTCGGTGACTTTTGTGTTTCCATACAAATTGTGAAATTTTTTGTTCTAGTTCTGTGAAAAATGCCAGTGGTAGTTTGATAGGGATTGCATTGAATCTGTAGATTGCTTTGGGTAGTAGAGTCATTTTTAAAATGTTGATTCTTCCAATCCAAGAACATAGTATATCTCTCCATCCATTTGTATCATCTTTAATTTCTATCATCAGTGTCTTATAATTTTCTGGATACAGTTCTTTTGTCTCCTTAGGTAGGTTTATTCCTAGATATTTTATTCTTTTTGTTGCAATGGTAAATGGGAGTGTTTTCTTGATTTCACTTTCAGATTTTTCATCATTAGTGTATAGGAATGCCAGAGATTTCTGTGCATTAATTTTGTATCCTGCTACTTTACCAAATTCATTGATTAGCTCTAATAGTTTTCTGGTATCATCTTTAGGATTCTCTATGTATAGTATCATGTCATCTGCGAAGAGTGACAGCTTTACTTCTTCTTTTCCAATTTGGATTCCTTTTATTTCCTTTTCTTCTCTGATTGCTGTGGCTAAAACTTCCAAAACTATGTTGAATAAGAGTGGTGAGAGTGGGCAACCTTGTCTTGTTCCTGATCTTAGTGGAAATGCTTTCAGTTTTTCACCATTGAGGACGATGTTGGCTGTGGGTTTGTCATATATGGCCTTTATTATGTTGAGGAAAGTTCCCTCTGTGCCTACTTTCTGCAGGGTTTTTGTCATAAATGGGTGTTGAATTTTCTCAAAAGCTTTCTCTGCATCTATTGAGATGATCATATGGTTTTTCTCCTTCAATTTGTTAATATGGTGCATCACATTGATTGATATGTGTATATTGGAGAATCCTTGCATTCCTGGAATAAACCCCACTTGATCATGGTGTATGATCCGTTTAATGTGCTGTTGGATTCTGTTTGCTAGTATTTTGTTGAGGATTTTTGCATCTATGTTCATCAGTGATATTGGCCTGTAGTTTTCTTTCTTTGTGACATCTTTGTCTGGTTTTGGTATCAGGGTGATGGTGGCCTCGTAGAATGAGTTGGGGAGTGTTCCTCCCTCTGCTATATTTTGGAAGAGTTTGAGAAGGATAGGTGATAGCTCTTCTCTAAATGTTTGATAGAATTTGCCTGTGAAGCCATCTGGTCCTGGGCTTTTGCTTGTTGGAAGATTTTTAATCACAGTTTCAATTTCAGTGCTTGTGATTGGTCTGTTCATATTTTCTATTTCTTCCTGATTCAGTCTTGGCAGGTTGTGCCTTTCTAAGAATTTGTCCATTTCTGCCAGGTTGTCCATTTTATTGGCATAGAGTTGCTTGTAGTAATCTCTCATGATCTTTTGTATTTCTGCAGTGTCAGTTGTTACTTCTCCTTTTTCATTTCTAATTCTATTGATTTCAGTCTTCTCCCTTTTTTTCTTGATGAGTCTGGCTAATGGTTTATCAATTTTGTTTATCCTTTCAAAGAACCAGCTTTTAGTTTTATTGATCTTTGCTGTCGTTTCCTTCATTTCTTTTTCATTTATTTCTGATCTGATTTTTATGATTTCTTTCCTTCTGCTAACTTTGGGGTTTTTTTGTTCTTCTTTCTCTAATTGCTTAGGTGCAAGGTTAGGTTGTTTATTCGAGATGTTTCCTGTTTCTTAAGGTAGGATTGTATTGCTATAAACTTCCCTCTTAGAACTGCTTTTGCTGCATCCCATAGATTTTGAGTCGTCGTGTCTCCATTGTCATTTGTTTCTAGGTATTTTTTGATTTCCTTTTTGATTTCTTCAGTGATCACTTCGTTATTAAGTAGTGTATTGTTTAGCCTCCATGTGTCTGTATTTTTTACATATCTTTTCCTGTAATTGATATCTAGTCTCATAGCGCTGTGGTCAGAAAAGATACTTGATACAATTTCAATTTTCTTAAATTTACCAAGGCTTGATTTGTGACCCAAGATATGATCTATCCTGGAGAATGTTCCATGAGCACTTGAGAAAAATGTGTGCTCTGTTGTTTTTGGATGGAATGTCCTATAAATATCAATTAAGTCCATCTTGTTTAATGTATCATTTAAAGCTTGTGTTTCCTTATTTATTTTCATTTTGGATGATCTGTCCATTGGTGAAAGTGGGGTGTTAAAGTCCCCTACTATGACTGTGTTACTGTCGATTTCCCCTTTTATGGCTGTTAGTATTTGCCTTATGTATTGAGGTGCTCCTATGTTGGGTGCATAAATATTTACAATTGTTATATCTTCTTCTTGGATCGATCCCTTGATCATTATGTAGTGTCCTTCTTTGTCTCTTCTAATAGTCTTTATTTTAAAGTCTATTTTGTCTGATATGAGAATTGCTACTCCAGCTTTCTTTTGGTTTCCATTTGCATGAAATACCTTTTTCCATCCCCTTACTTTTAGTCTGTATGTGTCTCTAGGTCTGAAGTGGGTCTCTTGTAGACAGCAAATATATGGGTCTTGTTTTTGTATCCATTCAGCCAATCTGTGTCTTGGTGGGAGCATTTAGTCCATTTACATTTAAGGTCATTATTGATACGTATGTTCCCATTCCCATATTCTTAATTGTTTTGGGTTCGTTATTGTAGGTCTTTTCCTTCTTTTGTGTTTCTTGCCTAGAGAAGTTCCTTTAGCAGTTGTTGTAGAGCTGGTTTGGTGGTGCTGAACTCTCTCAGCTTTTGCTTGTCTGTAAAGGTTTTAATTTCTCCATCAAATGTGAATGAGATCCTTGCTGGGTAGAGTAATCTTGGTTGCAGGTTTTTCTCCTTCAACACTTTCAATATGTCCTGCCACTCCCTTCTGGCTTGCAGAGTTTCTGCTGAAAGATCAGCTGTTAACCTTTTGGGGATTCCCTTGTGTGTTATTTGTTGTTTTTCCCTTGCTGCTTTTAATATGCTTTCTTTGTATTTAATTTTTGACAGTTTGATTAATATGTGTCTTGGCGTATTTCTCCTTGGATTTATCCTGTATGGGACTCTCTGTGCTTCCTGGACTTGATTAACTATTTCCTTTCCCGTTTAGGGAAGTTTTCAACTATGATCTCTTCAAATATTTTCTCAGTCCCTTTCTTTTTCTCTTCTTCTTCTGGAACCCCTATAATTTGAATGTTGGTGCGTTTAATGTTGTCCCAGATGTCTCTGAGACTGTCCTCAGTTCTTTTCATTCTTTTTTCTTTATTCTGCTCTGCAGTAGTTATTTCCACTATTTTATCTTCCAGGTCACTTATCCGTTCTTCTGCCTCAGTTATTCTGCTATTGATCCCATCTAGAGTATTTTTCATTTCATTTATTGTGTTGTTCATCATTGTTTTTTTCATCTTTAGTTCTTCTAGGTCTTTGTTAACTGTTTCTTACATTTTGTCTATTCTATTTCCAAGATTTTGGATCATCTTTACTATCATTATTCTGAATTCTTTTTCAGGTAGACTGCCTATTTCCTCTTCATTTGTTAGGTCTGGTGGGTTTTTATCTTGCTCCTTCATCTGCTGTGTGTTTTTTGTGTCTTTTCATTTTGCTTATCTTACTGTGTTTGGGGTCTCCTTTTTGCAGGCTGAAGGTTTGTAGTTCCTGTTGTTTTTAGTGTCTGTCCCCAGTGGCTAAAGTTGGTTCAGTGGGTTGTGTAGGCTTCCTGGTGGAGGGTGCTAGTGCCTGTGTTCTGGTGGATGAGGCTGGATCTTGTCTTTCTGGTGGGCAGGTCCACGTCTGGTGGTGTGTTTTGGGGTGTCTGTAGACTTATTATGATTTTGGGCAGCCTCTCTGCTAATGGGTGGGGTTGTGTTCCTGTCTTGCTAGTTGTTTGGCATAGGGTGTCCAGCACTGTATCTTGCTGGTCGTTGAGTGAAGCTGGGTGCTGGCGTTGAGATGGAGATCTCTGGGAGATTTTCGCCGTTTGATATTATGTGCAGCTGGGAGGCCTCTTTTGGACCAGTGTCCTGAAGTTGGCTCTGCCACCTCAGAGGCACAGCACTAACTCCTGGCTGCAGCACCAAGAGCTTTTCATCCACACGGCTCCTTAATTTGGGATGATTCGTTGTCTATTCATGTATTCCACAGATGCAGGGTACATCAAGTTGATTGTGGAGCTTTAATCCGCTGCTTCTGAGGCTGCTGGGAGAGATTTCCCTTTCTCTTCTTTGTTCTCACAGCTCCCAGGGGCTCAGCTTTGGATTTGGCCCCGCTTGTGCGTGTAGGTCGCCGGAGGGCGTCTGTTCTTTGCTCAGACAGGACGGGGTTAAAGGAGCCGCCGATTTGGAGGCTCTGGCTCACTCAGGCCGGGGGGGTAGGGAGGGTCACGGAGTGCGGGGCCGGCCTGCGGCGGCAGAGGCCGGCGTGACATTGCAGCAGCCTGAGGCGTGCTGTGCGTTCTCCCGGGGGAGTTGTCCCTGGATCCCGGGACCCTGGCAGTGGCGGGCTGCACAGTCTCCCCGGAAGGGGGGTGTGGATAGTGACCTGTGTTCGCACACAGGCTTCTTGGTGGCGGCAGCAGCGGCCTTAGCGTCTCATGTCTGTCTCTGGGGTCCGCACTTTTAGCCACGGCTCGCGCCCGTCTCTGGAGCTCCTTTAAGCAGCGCTCTTAATCCCCTCTCCTCGCGCACTAGGAAATAAAGAGGGAAGAAAAAGTCTCTTGCCTCTTCGGCAGGTCCAGACTTCTCCCCGGACTCCCTCCCGGCTAGCCGCGGTGCACTAACGCCCTGCAGGCTGTGTTCCCGCTGCCAACCCCAGTCCTCTCCCGGCGCTCCGACTGAAGCCGGAGCCTCAGCTCCCAGCCCCGCCCGCCCCGGCGGGTGAGCAGACAAGCCTCTCGGGCTGGTGAGTGTCGGTCGGCCCTGATCCTCTGCGCTGGAATCTCTCCGCTTTGTCCTCCGCACCCCTGTGGCTGCGCTCTCCGCCGCGGCTTCGAAGCTCCCCCACTCCGCCACCTGCAGTCTCCGCCCGCGAAGGGGCTTCCTAGTGTGTGGACACTTTTCCTCCTTCACAACTCCCTACCGCTGGTGCAGGACCCGTCCCTATCCTTTTGTCTCTGTTTATTTTTTTCTTTTGCCCTAACCAGGTACGTGGGGGGTTTCTTGCCTTTTGGGAGGTCTGAGGTCTTCTGCCAGCATTCAGTAGATGCTCTGTAGGAGTTGTTCCACGTGTAGATGTATTTCTGGTGTATCTGTGGGGAGGAAGGTGATCTCCGCGTCTTACTCTTCTGCCATCTTCCCGGAAGTAACTTGTAAGTCTTTTCCTTCTCTTGTGTTTCTGCCTAGAGAAGTTCCTTTAGCATTTGTTGTAAAGCTGGTTTGGTGTTGCTGAATTCTCTTAACTTTTGCTTGTCTGTAAAGATTTTAATTTCTCTGTCGAATCTGAATGATATCCTTGCTGGGTAGAGTGACCTTGGTTGTAGCTGTTTGTTTTTTTTGATATTGAGCTGCATGAGCTGCTTGTATATTTTGGAGATTAATCCTTTGTCAGTTGCTTCATTTGCAAATATTTTCTCCCATTCTGAGGGTTGTTTTTTCATCTTGTTTATGGCTTCCTTTGCTGTGCAAAGGCTTTTAAGTTTCATTAGGTCCCATTTGTTTATTCTTGTTTTTTTTTATTTCCATTTCTCTAGGAGGTGGGTCTAAAAGGATCTTGCTGTGATTTATGTCATAGAGTGTTCTGTCTATGTTTACCTCTAAGAGGTTTATAGTGTCTGGCCTTACATTTAGGTCTTTAATCCATTTTGAATTTATTTTTGTGTATAGTGTTAGGGAGTGTTCTAATTTCATTCTTTTACATATAGCTGTCCAGTTTTCCCAGTACCACTTATTGAAGAGGTTATCTTTTCTCCATTGTATATTCTTGCCTCCTTCATCAAAGATAAGGTGACCATATGTGCGTGGGTTTATCTCTGGGCTTTCTATCCTGTTCCACTGATCTATATTTCTGTTTTTGTGCCAGTACCGTACTGTCTTGATTACTGTAACTTTGTAGTGTACTCTTAAGTAAGGGAGCTTGATTCCTCCATCTCTGTTTTTCTTTCTCAAGATTGCTTTGACTATTTGGGGTCTTTTGTGTTTCCATACAAATTGTGGAATTTTTTGTTCTAGTTCTGTGAAAAATGCCATTGGTAGTTTGATAGGAATTGCATTGAATCTGTAAATTGCTTTGGGTAGTATAGTCATTTTCACAATGTTGATTCTTTGAATCCAAGAACATGGTATGTCTCTCCATCAGTTTGTATCATCTTTAATTTCTTTCATCAGTGTCTTATAGTTTTCTGCATACAGGTCTTTTGTCTCTTTAGGTAGGTTTATTCCTAGGTATTTTATTCTTTTTGTTGCAGTGGTAAATGGGAGTGTTTCCTTACTTTTTCTTTCAGATTTTTCATCATTAGTGTACAGGAATGCAAGAGATTTCTGTGCATTAATTTTGTATCCTGCAACTTTACCAAATTCATTGATTAGCTCTAGTAGTTTTCTGGTAGCATCTTTAGGATTCTCTATGTATAGTGTCATGTCATCTGCAAACAGTGACAGTTTTACTTCTTCTTTTCCGACTTGGATTTCTTTTATTTCTTTTTCGTCTCTGTTTTTGGTTTTTTTTTTTTTTTTTTTTTTTTTTTTTTTTTTTTTTTTTTTTGCGGTACGCGGGCCTCTCACTGCTGTGGCCTCTCCCGTTGCTCCGCGGCATGTGGGATCTTCCCGGACCGGGGCACGAACCCACGTCCCCTGCATTGGCAGGCGGACTCTCAACCACTGCGCCACCAGGGAAGCCCTCTTTTTCGTCTCTGATTGCTGTGGCTAAACCTTCCAAAACTATGTTGAATAATAGTAGTGAGAGTGGGCAACCTTGTTTTGTTCCTGATCTTAGTGGAAATGGTTTCAGTTTTTCACCATTGAGAACGATGTTTGCTGTGGGTTTGTCATATATGGCCTTTATTATGTTGAGGTAAGGTCCGTCTATGCCTACTTTCTGGAGAGTTTTTATTATAAATGGGTGTTGAATTTTGTCAAAAGCTTTTTCTGCATATACTGAGATGATCATATGGTTTTTCTACTTCAGTTTGTTAATATGGTGTATCAAATTGATTGATTTGCATATGTTGAAGAATCCTTGCATTCCTGGGACAAACCCCACTTGATGATGGTGTATGATCCTTTTAATGTGTTGTTGGATTCTGTTTGCTAGTATTTTGTTGAGGATGTTTGCATCTATGTTCATCAGTGATATTGGCCTGTAGTTTTCTTTCTTTGTGGCATCTTTGTCTGGTTTTGGTATCAGGGTGATGGTGGCCTTGTAGAATGAGTTTGGGAATCTTCCTCCCTCTGCTATATTTTACAAGAGTTTGAGAAGGATAGGTGTTAGCTCTTGTCTAAATGTTTGTTAGAATTCACCCGTGAATCCTTCTGGTCCTGGGCTTTTGTTTGTTGGAAGATTTTTAATCACAGTTTCAATTTCAGTGCTTGTGATTGGTCTGTTTATATTTTCTATTTCTTCCCTGGTTCAGTCTCAGAACTTTGTGCTCTTCTAAGAATTTGTCCATTTCTTTCAGGTTGTCCATTTTATTGGCATATACTTGCTTGTAGTAATCTCATGATCCTTTGTATTTCTGCAGTGTCAGTTGTTACTTCTCCTTTTTCATTTCTAATTCTGTTGATTTGAGTCTTCTCCCTTTTTTTCTTGATGAGTCTGGCTAATGGTGAACCAATTTTGTTTATCTTCTCAAAGAACCAGCTTTTATTTTTATTGATCTTTGCTATCGTTTCCTTCATTTCTTTTTCATTTATTTCTGGTCTGTTTTTTATGATTTCTTTCCTTCTGCTAACTTTGGAGTTTTTTTGTTCTTTCTCTAATTGCTTTAGGTGTAAGGTTAGGTTGTTTACTTGAGACTTTTCTTATTTCTTGAGGTAGGATTGTATTGCTATAAAGTTCCCTCTTAAAGTGTTTTTGCTGCATCCCCTAGGTTTTGGGCCATCGTGTTTTCACTGTCGTTTGTTTCTAGGTATTTTTTGATTTCCTCAGTGATCTGTTGATTATTTAGTGTTTGTATTTTTTACAGATTTTTTCCTGTAATTGATATCTAGCCTCATAGCATTGTGGTGAGAAAAAATACTTGATACGATCTCAATTTTCTTAAATTTACCAAGGCTTGATTTGTGACCCAAAGTATGGTCTATCCTGGAGAATGTTCCATGAGCACTTGAGAAGAAAATGTATTCTGTTGTCTTTGGATGGAATGTCCTATAAATATCAATTAAGTCCATCTTGTTTAATGTGTCATTTAAAGCTTATGTTCCCTTATTTATTTTCATTTTGGTTGATCTGTCCATTGGTGAAAGTGGGGTGTTAAGGTCCCCTACTATGATTGTGTTACTGTTGATTTCCCCTTTTATGACCATCAGCATTTGCCTTATGTATTGAGGTGCTCCTTTGTTGGGTGCATAAATATTTACAATTGTTATATCTTCTTCTTGGATTGATCCCTTGTTCATTATGTAGTGTCCTTCTTTGTCTCATGTAATCATCTTTGTTTTAAAGTCTATTTTATCTGATATGAGAATTGCTACTCCAGCTTTCTTTTGATTTACATTTGCATGGAATATCTTTTTCCATCCCCTCACTTTCAGTCTGTATGTGTCCCTAGTTCTGAAGTGGGTCTCTTGTAGACAGCATATATATGGGCCTTGTTTTTGTATCCATTCAGCCAGTCTCTATCTTTTGGTTGGAACATTTAATCCATTTACATTTAAGGTAATTATCGATATGTATGTTCCTATTACCATTTTCTTTTGGTTTGTTATTGTAGGTCTTTTCCTTCTCTTGTGTTTCCTGCCTTGAGAAGTTCCTTTAGCACTTCTTTTACGTAAAACTGGTTTGGTGGTACTGAATTCTCTTAGGTTTTGCTTTTCTGTAAAGGTTTTAATTTCTCATCATATCAGAATGAGGGAGATTGGTTCAAGATGTTGGAGTAGAAGGACGTGCGCTCACTCCGTCTTGGGAGAGCACCAGAATCACAAGTAACTGCTGAACAATCATTGACAACAAGACACTGGAACTCACCAAGAAAGATACCCCACATCCAAATACAGTGGAGAAGCCACAGTGAGACGGTAGGAGGGGCTCAATCACAGTAAAATCAAATCCCATAACTGCTGGGTGGGTGACTCACAAACTGGAGAACACTTATACCGCAGAAGCCCACCCATTGGAGTGAAGGTTCAGAGCCCCATGTCAGGCTTCCCAACCTGGGGGTCTGGCAACGGGAGCAGGAATTCCTAAAGAATCAGACTTTGAAGTTTAGTGGGATTTGATTGCAGGACTTCAACAGAACTGGGGGAAACAGAAACTCCACTCTTGGAGGACACACAAAAAGTAGTGTGCGCATCGGGACCCAGGGGAAGGAGCAGTGACCCCATAGGAGATTGAACCAGACCTACCTGCTAGTGTTGGAGGGTCTCCTGCAGAGGCAGGGGATGGCTGTGACTCACTGTGAGGACAAGGACACTGGAAGCAGAAGTTCTCGGAAGTGCTCCTTGGTGTGAGCCCTCCAAGGGCCCACCATTGGCCCCACCAGAGAGTCGGGTAAACTTGTGTTGGGTCGCCTCAGGCCAAACAACCAACAGGGAGGGAACCCAGTCCCACCCAACAACAGACAAGTGGATTAAAGTTTTACTGAGCTCTGCCCACCAGAGCAATACCCAACTCTACCCCAGTCCCTCCAGTCAGGAAGCTTGCACAAGCCTCTTAGATAGCCTCATCCACCAGAGGGCAGAGAGCAGAAGCAAGAAAAACTACAATCCTGCAGCCTGTGGAACAAAAACCACATTCACGGAAAGATAGACAAGATGAAAAGGCAGAGGCCTATGTACCAGATGAAGAAACAAGATAAAACCCAAGAAAAACAACTAAATGAAGTAGAGGTAGGAAACCTTTCAGAAAAATGATTCAGAATAATGATAGTGAAGATGATCCAGCCCTCGGAAAAAGAATGGAGACAAAGATTGAGAAGATGCAAGAAATGTTTAACAAAGACCTAGAAGAATTAAAGAACAAACACCTAGAAGAATTAAAGAACAAACAAACAGAGATGAACAATACAATAACTGAAATGAAAAATACACTAGAAAGAATCAATAGCAGAATAACTGAGGCAGAAGAATGGATAAGTGACCTGGAAGGCAGAATGGTGGAATTTACTGCCACGGAACAGAATAAAGAAAAAAGAATGAAAAGAAATGAAGACAGCCTAAGAGAACTCTGGGACAACATTAAGCGCAACATTCGCATTATAGGGGTCCCAAAAGGAGAAGAGAGAGAGAAAGGTCCTGAGAAAATATTTGAAGAGATTATAGTCGAAAACTTCCCTAACATGGGAAAGTAAATAGCCACCCAAGTCCAGGAAGCTCAGAGAGTACCAGGCAGGATAAACCCAAGGAGAAACATGCTGAGACAAATAGTAATCAAATTGACAAAAATTAAAGACAAAGAAAAATTACTGAAAGCAACAAGGGAAAAATTGATAAACCATTGGCAGACTCATCAAGAAAAAGAGGGAGAGGACTCAAATCAATAAAATTAGAAATGAAAAAGGAGAAGTTACAGCAGACACTGCAGAAATACAAAGCATCCTAAGAGACTACTACAAGCAACTCTATGCCAATAAAATGGACAACCTGGAAGAAATGGACAAGTTCTTAGAAAGGTATAACCTTCCAAGACTGAACCAGGAAGAAATAGAAAATATGAACAGACCAATCACAAGTAATGAAATTGAAACTGTGATTAAAGTTCTTCCAACAATAAAAGTCCAGGACCAGATGGCTTCACAGGTGAATTCTAACAAATATTTAAAGGAGAGCTAACACCGATCCTTCTCAAACTCTTCTTAAAAATTGCAGAGGAAGGAACACTCCCAAATTCATTCTATGAGGCCATCATCACCCTGATACCCAAACCAGACAAAGATACTACAAAAAAGAAAATTACCAACCAATATCACTGATAAATATAGATGTGAAAATCCTCAACAAAATACTAGGAAACAGAATCCAACAACATATTAAAAGAATCATACACCATGATCAAGTGGGATTTATCCCAGTGATGCAAGCGTTCTTCAATATATGCAAATCAATCAATGTGATACACATATTAACAAATTGAAGAATAAAAACCAGATGATCATCTCAATAGATGCAGAAAAAGCTTTTCACAAAATTCAACACCCATTTATGACAAAAACTCTCTAGAAAGTGGGCATAGAGGGAACCTACCTCACATAATAAAGGCCTTATACGTCAAACCCACAGCAAACATCATTCTCAATGGTGAAAAACTGAAACCATTTCCTCTTAGGTCAAGAACAACACATGGATGTCCACCCTTGCCACTATTATTCAACATAGTTTTGGAAGTGCTAGCCATGGCAATCAGAGAAGAAAAAGAAATAAAAGGAATCCAAATCGGAAAAGAAGTAAAACTTTCATTGTTTGCAAATGATATGATACTATACATAGAGAATCCTAAAGATGCTACCAGAAAACTACTAGAGCTAATCAATGAATTTGGTAAAGTTGCAGGATACAAAATTAATGCACAGAAATCTCTTGCATTCCTGTACACTAATGATGAAAAATCTGAAAGAGAAAGTAAGGAAACACTCCCATTTACCATTGCAACAACAAAAAAAATGAAATACCTAGGAATAAACCTACCTAAGGAGACAAAAGACCTGTATGCAGAAAACCATAAGACATTGATGAAAGAAATTAAAGACGATACCAACAGATGGAGAGATATAACATGTTCCTGGATTGGAAGAATCAATATTGTGAAAATGACTATACTACCCAAAGCAATCTACAGATTCAATGCAATCCCTTTAAAATTACCAATGGCCTTTTTTACAGAGCTAGAACAAAAAGTCTTAAAACTCCTATGGAGACGCAATGACCCTGAATAGCCAAAGCAGTCTTGAGGGAAAAAAACGATCTGGAGGAATCAGACTCCCTGATTTCAGACTATACTACAAAGCTACAGTAATCAAGACAGTATGGTACTTGCACAAAAACAGACATATAGATCAATAGAACAGGACAGAAAGCCCAGAGATAAACCCACGCACCTATGGTCAACTAATCTATGACAAAGGAAGCAAGGATATACAGTGGGGAAAGACATGTTCTTCAATAAGTGGTACTGGGAAAACTGGACAGCTACATGTAAAAGAATGAAATTAGAACACTCCCTAACATCATACACAAAAATAAACTCAAAATGGATTAGAGACCTAAATTTAAGACCGGACACTATAAAACTCTTAGAGGAAAACATAGGAAGAACACTCTTTGACATAAATCACAGCAAGATCTTTTTTGATCCACCTCCTAGAGTAATGGAAATAAAAACAAAAATAAACAAATGGGACCTAATGAAATTTAAAAGCTTTTGCGTGCAAAGGAAAACATAAACAAGACAAAAAGACAACCCTCAGAATGGGAGAAAATATTTGCAATAGAATCAATGGACAAAGGATTAATTTCCAAAATATATAAACAGCTCATGCAGCTCACTATTAAAAAAACAAACCCCATCCAAAAATGAGCAGAAGACCTAAATTGACATTTCTCCAAAGAAGACATACAGATGGCCAGGAAATACATGAAAAGCTGCTTAACATCACTAATTATTAGAGAAATGCAAATCAAAACTACAATGAGGTATCACCTCACCCCATTTAGAATGGGCATCATCAGAAAATCTACAAACAATAAATGCTGGAGAGGGTGTGGAGAAAAGGGAACCCTCTTGCACTGTTGGTGGGAATGTAAATTGATAGAGCCACTATGGAGAACAGTATGGAGGTTCCTTAAAAATCTAAAAATAAAATTACCATATGATCCATCAGTCCCACTACTGGGCATATACCCAGAGAAAAGCATAATTCAAAAAAGACACATGCACCCCAATGTTCATTGCAGCACTATTTACAATAGCTGGGTCATGGAAGCAACCTAAATGCCCATTGACAGATGAATGGGTAAAGAAGATGTGGTACATATATACGATGGAATATTATTCAGCCATAAAAAGGAATGAAATTAGGTTATTTGTGGAGACGTGGATGGATCTAGCGACTGTCATACATAGTGAAGTAAGTGCGAAAGAGAATAACAAATATCGTATATTAATGCATATATGTGGAACCTAGAAAAATGGTACAGATGAACTGGTTTCCAGGGGTGAAATAGAGACACACATGTAGAGAACAAACGTATGGATACCAAGGGGGAAAAGTAGCAGGGGGGTGGTTGGTGGTGTGATGAATTGGGAGATTGGGATTTACTAATATACAGTAATATGTATAAAATGGATAACTAATAAGAACCTGCTATATACAAAAGTAAAAAAAATAAAATTCCAAAGTTCCAAAAAAAAAAAAAAATCTGAATGAGATCCTTGCCAGGTAGAGTAATCTTGGTTGTAGGTTTTTCCCTTTCATCAGTTTCAATATGTCCTGCCACTGCCTTCTGGCTTGCATAGTTTCTGCTGAAAGATCAGCTCTTAACCTTATGGGGATTCTCTTGTATGTTATTTGTTGCTTTTCCCTTGCTGCTTTTAGTACTTTTTCTTTTCTTTGTACTTAATTTTTGATAGTTTGATTAATATGTGTCTTAGCGTGTTTCTCCTTGGATTTATCCTATATGGGGCTCTCTGTGCTTCCTGGACTTGATTGACTGTTTCCTTTCCCATATTAGGGAAGTTTTCAACTATAATCTCTTCAAATATTTTCTCAGTCCCTTTCTTTTTCTCTTCTTCTTCTGGGACCCCTATAATTTGAATGTTGGTGTGTTTAATGTTGTCCCAGAGGTCTCTGAGACTGTCCTCAATTCTTTTCACTCTTTTTTCTTTATTCTGCTCTGCAGTAGTTATTTCCACTATTTTATCTTCTAGGTAACTTATCCGTTCTTCTGCCTCAGTTATTCTGCTATTGGTTCTTTCTAGAGAACTTTTAATTTCATTTATCGTGTTCATCATTGTTTGTTTGCTCTTTAGTTCTTCTAGGTCCTTGTTAAATGTTTCTTGTATTTTCTCCATTCTATTTCCAAGATTTTGGATCATGTTTACTATCATTACTCTGAATTCTTTTTCAGGTAGACTGCCTATTTCCTCTTCATTTATTAGGTCTGGTGGGTTTTTACCTTGCTCCTTCATCTGCCGTGTATTTCTCTGTCTTCTCATTTTGCTTAACTTGTGTTTGGGAATCTTCTTTTTTGCAGGCTGTAGGTTCATAGTTCCCGTTGTTTTTGGTGTCTGCCCCCAGTGGCTAAGGTTGGTTCAGTGGGTTGTGTAGGCTTCCTGGTGGAGGGGACTGGTGCCTGTGTTCTCTTGGATGAGGCTGGATCTTGTCTTCCTGGTGGGCAGGACCGCATCTGGTGGTGTGTTTGCGGGTGTCTGTGAACTTATTATGATTTTAGGCAGCCTGCTATGCTACCATTTTGAAACTCAACTGGGGAAGGATCCACTTCCGTTTGGTTGTTGGCAAGAGTCAGTTCTTTGTGGGCTGCTGCTCTAAGGGTCTCAGTTTCTCATTGGTTGTTGGCTGGAGGGCACCTGTCCTGAGTTCCTTGCCAGGTGACCCTCTCCATGGGGAAGCTCACAGTGGGTGACATTGGAATCCATCAGAGTGATCAAGTGATTGGGCCCGAGAGAGGCTGCGAGCAAGAAAGGAGTCAGAGTCTTTTGTAACCTAATCTTGGAAGTGACGTTTCACCTCCTGCCATATCCTATTCATTAGAAGCAAGTTATTAGGTGCATCTCACGCTCAAGGGGAGGAAATTACCCAAGGGTGTGAATACCAAGGCGAAGGGATCTTTGGAAGCCATTTCAGAAGCTGTCTACCACACAAAACACAACTGAAGCCTAAATAAAAATAAACGTGACTTGAGGGCATAATGGAAGAATGACATGGAAGGAGGAGAAGAAACCACACCTCCAAGGGTATGATTCTTTGTAGGGTTTTATTGGTTTTTGCAGAGGATGAATGGTTGGTTGGCATCCAAATAGTACTGGGCAGACTTCTCCACCAAAGTATGAATAATAATAGAAGGTTAGAAATGTACCCATGAGTCCCAAGGCTGTCAGCTTGAAATGGAAAATGACCTTAAGTTTTATGCTTTGTTGCTAAAGTTCACATGAGTTGTGTATACTAGGCTATAATATATGGGTTTGTTTGAATATAAAAGTATAAGAACTACTTACTAGGAGCAGAGTTGATTTTCCAAGGCAAGGCACCATGTGGATTTAGTTTGAAGAGCCTGACTATGATCTCATAGCACCAGCTTCCTTTCCGTGGGTCATCTCTGCTGAGTCACAGAGGCCCATTTCCTCTGTGACATGGAGAAGCTAATTACTATCATCTGTTGATAGGAGAAACATGAGAGATTTTGCAGTGTCTGTTTATCTTCTCTTTTGTTAGGCATCCAGCCCCTCTGCTTGCTAATCCTTGTGTGGTCTACACACCAGCCATGTTAAACACCCACTTGCTCTTCCTTGAGTATCGCAGCTCTTTCTCACCTCAGGTTATGTGAACGTGTAATTCTCTCAGCCTGGACTGTCTTTTCCTGCCTTGTCTCCCTGTGTGATTCCTCCTTAGCTGTTTATATTCCCCTTAGGGAGTCAGGGGTGGTATTGGAGAAGCAGTGCCACTTCATCTGAGTTAAGGTCTACACCTGCCCTGCATTCCCAGAGCCATCCTTGTGCACCCTCATTAGATTGTTCAGACAAATAAATCTATAATGACCATCTAATATTCAACACTTCCTCCTCTTGATGTAAGCTGCTTAAGGACAGACTCTGACTTTTCTCCTTTATACCCCAGCTGTCGGTATAAAGTATCCCGTTTGACATATAGTAGATGTTTAAAAAAATGGCTGTAGACTAAATCAATGGTTCTCAAACCTTTTTGTCTTAAGACCTCTTTATACTCTTAAAATGTATTGAGATCTCTGAAAAGCTTTTGTTTATATGGATTATATCTATTGATATTTACCAAATTAGAAACTATAACTAAATAATAATATATATTAAAATTTTTATTAATTCATTTAAAAATAACCACAAACCTATTACATGTTAACTAAATTACAGAATTTTTTCCTGGCTCTTGTATTTTAAAAGCCTGGGCCTTTGGAGGAACCTCAATATCTCAAGGCAGCGATAAAAGATTTGGGAGAAAATGTTATGAGTGCAAAGCATCATTTTTCCTCCAGGAGAAGTTCTTCTTGTCCAGGAATAGTTGACCTGGGATTAGGGGGTGTGGGTTGAGAAGAAGTGAAAAGATTGTTGGTGTTGGTGGAGCCCTAGATAGGAGCTAAGCCCAGAGTTAGGAAAGAGTGGTTACACACACCAAAGAGAGTAAGCTCCATTCACTGGTACCATCTAAGAGAGTCCTCTGGACTCACCAAGAGAGAGGAGGACAGAGAGGCTATGTGTGATGGGTCTCACCAGGTGGCACCTTAGATGGCATACTCCAGTGCGCCTGGGAGCAGGAGAATGACTCCAGGCACCCAAATGTGTCAAGCAAGTTGTGGCGAGGGCCCCAGACAAGAGGGAAGGTTGCATCCGGTGTGGATCTGAGTTGCTGACTGCTGTGGCTACCAGCCTGGACTATGAAAAAGACCAAAGCATGGACATTTTTGTAGATTTCTTTATGGTTATATGGTAGGGGTGAGATAAGCCCTCCAGAGCGTAGCACTTTATAACCCCTTCAGAACCAGGTCACAACCACGGGGAAAAGGGCAGAAGACGTTGAGTTGATGGAGATAAATATCTGACGTTCAGATCCAAATGGAGCTCAAGATAAAAATTAAGCTGGGTTATAGAAAGTAAAATTATATTTCTTCATTATATGAATTTCTGGACAGAGATTTGTTCTCGCTACCACCATTTCACTGATGAGGAAACTGAAACTTCAAGACAGCAAGGCACTCGCCCAAGGATTAAAGCTAAGTGGCTTGGCTGGGATTCAAACACCAGAGTCCTGGTTCCTAAACATGCATTGTTTTGTCTCTCGGAGGACTAAACTGAAGGCTAGAGGTATTCAGTGTCCAAGACCACATGACCATTTGGGGTAAACTTAGACATGGAACCATATCTGTTGACTTCTCAGCCTGTGCCCTTTTCTAAGACAATAGGATTCTGTATTTCGAAGGAATGTGGTGAATTCCTACAGTGAGTTCTGTTATATGTGAATTTCTGTTGACTTCTCTAAAGGTCATGAGAAAAATCTGTTGATCAAGCCTGGGTATTTTAATCCTTTCTTTGCAGACTACTAACTTTGAAATCTTAGAAAAGTGATTTAACCTTTCAGCTACTTTTTTTTCTGTGAATGGGACTCACAGTATTTGTCTCCCCACTCCTTAAGTGTGTGCTGTGCATAGTGACTTGCTTCCAAAGATTACAGTATGGAAAGGGGAATTTTACAGTGGAGAAACTTCACAAATACTGCCTCATCCAGGTGATCAAAGTCAACGTCATCAGTGATAAGTCAAGCTGAGAAAGGAACCCTATGTTGTGCTGACTTGACTTCTGTGGTTTCTTCCCCCAAATTCATAGCCCCAGTATAATCATGATAAAAGCGCCAGAAAAATCTCAATTTTGGTCCATAGACTACCAGACCAGTTTTCCTCAGGGTCATCAAAAACAAGGAAAGTATGAGAAACTTTCATAGCCAAGAGGAGCCTAAGGAGAAATGATGACTAAAAGTAACATCTCTGGATGGGATCCTAGAACAAAAAAAGGACATTAGGGGAAAACTCAGGAAGTCTGAATAAAGTATGGATTTTAGTTGATAATAACATATGCGTACTAAGTCATTAACTATAATAAATGTACCGTACTGATGTAAGATGTCAATAATGAGAAATTGGGTGTGGGGCATATGGGAACTCTCTACTCTCTCTTTGCAACTTTCTGCAAAGCTAAAACTAATCTAAAATTTAAAAGGGTTGATGTAAAAAAAAGGAAAAAAGGTAGGATATTGTTAAATGAGAAAATAACATTGGCAGTAACACAGAGGTATCCTTGAATATGCTTTATTTTATTAAAAGGAAACTAATACTCAAACTGAATTTTTTATTGTGGTTAAAATACATGTAACATAGAATTTACCGTCTTAACCATTTTTAAGTGTACAGTTCAGTGGAATTAAATACATTCAAAATGTTTGGCAACCATCACCACCATCCATCTCCAGAACTCTTTTCATCTTTAAAGCTAAAACTCTACACTCATTAAACAGGAACTCCCCATTCCTTCCTCCTTCAGCTCCAGGCAACCACCATCCTACTTTCTGTCTCTATGATTTTGACTAGTCTAAGTATCTTATATAAATGTACTCATATGGTATTTGTCTTTTTAAATCTGATTTATTTCACTTAGTATAATAACAGTGCGCATAATGTACTCAAAGTTCATCCCTGTTGTAGTATATGTCAGAATTTCCTTCCTTTTTAAGGCTGAATAATACTCCATTGTATGTATAATTGCCCTCCATATCCACGTGTTTTGCATCCACACATTCAACTAACCATGGATCAAAAATAGTTAAGAAAAAATTCCAGAAATTTCCAAAAAACAAAGCTTAAATTGCTGCATGCTGACAACTACTTATGTAGCTTTTACATTGTATTAGGTATTATAGGTAATCTTGAGATGTCTTAAAGTATGTGGGAGGATGTGTGTAGGTTATATGCAAATATATTTTTGTATATTCAAGCTTATTTGTAATTATTTTTAGAAACAAAGCACTAGTGACATACCTGTGGGTCAAGAAACCTGAGTTTCAACTGCTGAGGTAGATGGTGTCTATAAAATGCTTTTTGGCAACTCAGGCTTCTTGATTCAGACCTTCAGATGGTGCCTGAGGTTCTTTCCTGAATTCGGTCATTATCTAGTACTCAGTGGGAGCTGTAGCTGGACTTAGCTGATCATTAGCACCACAGGAAAACATATAATTTTTTAAAATGTATTTTGATTAACCCAACATATCCAAACTATTATAATTTCAATATGTAACCAATAGAAAAATACTCATGAAGTCTTTTAATTTTTTTATATACTAAGTCTGAAATCGGTAGAAAGGGCACTATCACACACACACACACACACATGATCACGATCTCTGAATTTTTTAAAACGAAATTTAGGTGAATAAAGGAACGAATTACCTGTCCTTGTTTTCCTCGGCCTTCGTTGTGAACATCTTGGAGGACCATGCCAGTTCACAGACGCTGTTTCCCAATTAGACACTGTGGGGTGGGTTGAGTTGCACCATGGTGTCTGGGACAGCCGTGCCCCGACCTGAGTTGACGCCTTCCTTCATTGAGCAGATATCATTGAGGATCTACCTTGTGCTAAGCCCTGCTAGATACTGGGGATACAGTGGTGAGAGTAAAAACCAGATGGGTCCCCTGCAGCTTCCAGTCTACACAAATGAAATGTTAATTACAAAGGAGCTGAGTGCTCTGTGGTGTGTGGTAAGGGTGGGGCAGGTGCAGGCAATGAGGGTGTGTGTTGTCTGTAGAGAATTTAAAAACAGTAATAAAACTGATGGAAAGTTGGTGTGCTTTTTATTATCACCATGAGCCTGCAATTCTAAATGATATTAATGATAAAATGCTCCTCACAGGAAGACTCTTAAGCACCCAGATTCCCATGCCCCGCTCTAGCCACTAAATCAGGATTTCCAGGGGGTGGCTCAGGCCTCTGAATGGTGAAGGAGCTCCCCAGATGCTATGGATTGAATAATGTTCTCCCCAAGTCCATATGTTGAAGCCTTCATCCGCCCCCCAATGTGATGGTGTTTGGATATGGGACCTCTGAGTGAGAATTAGATTTAGATGAGGGCCTGAGTGTGAGGCCCTCATGATGAGATTAGTGCCCTTACAAGAAGGGGCACCAGAGAGCTTGCAAGATTGTAGCCACCTATGAGCTAAGAGGAGAAGCCTCAGAATGAAACCCACCTTGCTGTCACCTTGACCTTGGACTTCCCAGCCTCCAGGATTGTGAGGAAATAAACGTATGTTGTTTAAGCCCATTAGTCTATGGTATTTTGTCATGGCAGCCTGAGGTGAGGAAGACACCCGGTGAGTCTGAAGTTCATCCAGATTTGGGAGCTCTTAAACTAGACCAGGAATAACCAGTAGGGTTCTTCTGCCATGCTGTCTGGGAAGGACTTTGAGCCCTCAAAAGAAACAAGTCTTCTATCTCATTGAATAGTGATGTTTACCAAGGATGTCAAGGTGGTGACATGGAGTGAGGGGACTGGGGAAAGTATTTGCCCCAAGTGCCATGTATTTGCCATCCTCTAATTCTTTAAAGTTTTAACAGCGTCTTTTCTTATTTCCTTGAGTCCTCTTTTTTCCTTCCTGGCACTGTAGTTTTGATAACAATGTTAACGAATCCTCAAAGAACTTTACACCCTTCCCCTTGACTCACTCACGCTCCTTGGATTTCGAAAACAGATACTGAAGAGCCAAGAGTCACTGTCTACATTTGGGCTTTTCCTTTTGGTGTATCTTGTTTTTTGCCATTTCTTCTCTTCAGAGTTCTGGAATAAGCTTGGGAGTGATTCATCAGGCCAATGCTCTAACTTTAAGACAAAAGAATCTCTGGCATTAGAAATCAGACAATTAAAATGTAATATCGAATTCCTTATCTTTTTCATTCATTCAGCTATCATTTTTGAGCACCTTCTAGGAGTCGGTCTCCATGTTACGGAGCCTTTGCGAGACAGATAAATAGAAGATAAAATCTCTGCCCTAGGGAAGCTTCAAGTCAAACAGGGGAGCCAGATTCCATATCAAATAATTATAATGTGTTGGGGCTATAAATGGGAGGTCTAAGGGAGCGCAAAAGAGAGCCCATTTCTGTATGGAGGGGGTGACTAAGGGTTTTCTTGAGTGTTAATCATGCTTCTTCCCCCTGTGGATTCAGTAATTCATTAAACAAATAAATCCTGAGCCTCTTCTATGTGCCAAGCTCTGCTCCAGGCATTTAGGATACATAAGTAAACAAAACAAAGATTCTTGCTCTTATCAAGCTTATATTGTAACAGGGAGATCAGATAGATTGAGGCATCAGAAAGAGACCAGCATATCGACCCAGCAGTCCCACTACTGGGCATATATCCTGAGAAAACCATAATTCAAAAAGAGTCATGTACCAAAATGTTCATTGCAGCTCTATTTACAATAGCCAGGAGATGGAAGCAGCCTAAGTGTCCATCATCGGATGAATGGATAAAGAAGATGTGGCAATATATACAATGGAATATTAGCCATAAAAAGAAAGGAAATTGAGTTATTTGTAGTGAGGTGGATGGACCTAGAGTCTTGTCATACAGAGTGAAGTAAGTCAGAAAGAGAAAAACAAATACCGTATGCTAACACATATATATGGAATCTAAGAAGAAAAAAAAAAAAAGGTCATGAAGAACCTAGGGGTAAGATGAGAATAAAGACACAGACCTACTAGAGAATGGACTTGAGGATATGGGGAGGGGGAAGGGTAAGCTGTGACGAAGTGAGAGAGTGGCATGGACATATATACACTACCAAACGTAAAATAGATAGCTAGTGGGAAGCAGCCGCATAGCACAGGGAGATCACCTAAGTGCTTTGTGACCACCTAGAGGGGTGGGATAGGGAGGGAGGGAGGGAGGGAGACACAAGAGGGAAGAGATATGGGAACATATATATATATGTAACTGATTCACTTTGTTATAAAGCAGAAACTAACACACCATTGTAAAGCAATTATACTCCAATAAAGATGTTAAAAAAATTTATTAGCTGGTAAAACGGTATGGGAAATTGTGGTTTGGACTTGTGGCTGGAGTCAGTTGCTCCTCCTTTCTGCCCAAATTCCCTTCCTTCCCACCATCTTCAGGGGAGATAAAACCTGTCTCATCCTGCCCAGCCTCAGTACTGACCTTAAGAAGGGAAACCATGGGCCGTTACCCGATGTGCTTACTGCAGGGGTGGAGGAAGGGTCCGGTTAGCCTGAAAGAGAGGGTTTTTCCTAATCTTGGCATTCAGATGAACTACTCCTTCTCACTAGGAGAAGAGTGCAGGAATTGGTGGTGGTGGTGGTGGTGGTGATGGGGGTGGGATGGAGAGAAGGACAGAAGTTCCTGCTTTAGGAAGGAAGGCAAGGAGAGGAGAAGGGCGCCTCCTTTACTTTAGATCTGGAAAAAGTACAGAGACAAGGAATTTGATGATAAGGAATTGTTCACCAGGCAGATAAGAAAGAGGGGGTTTCAGTTCAAGGAACATAATATGCTGAAGCATAGGCTCTGTAAATAAAGCCCCTGTAATGTTGCTATTTTTACCTTCACGATATGGATGAGGAAATTGCATTGGACATCTCTTGTGCTCCTGGGCCCACCGTTTTTTCTAGCCATTGCTGCAGTGACCAGCTTGGCGGAAGGTATAACCTACCTGACTATACCTCATCTACGCCACACCACACTTTTCTTGTTTTCCGCTGTTGGAAGAAAAACTGTTCCTCTGCACCCTTAGGTACTGCGTAGGGTGGCCTGCGGATTAAATCAACAAAGACAGATTAATAAGAGAACAATTTTATTTGCCTGTGGAAGCTAACAAAAGAAGTAGCTAGCTTGTTAAATGTTTCAAGTTAGAGGCTTATATACCTAACTTATTAGGGGAAAGGGTAGGAGGAGAAACGGCTTCTATGGGAAGAACAAATAGACTTTAGGAAAGACACAGGAATTTTTAGGAGAACAAATGGGAGATAGGAAAGTTCGTGATAATGTTTGTTTATGCAGGTGTGGGTGGTCTTTTCATCTTTTTATGGCCATGAAACTCCCCTGAGAGGGAATTTATGGCAGCCTCAGTTCTCAGAAATTGCTGCTTTTAGTCAAATGAGGGAAACTCTGAGAAGCCTTCTTTCTGCATCTGTTGATTCTCAGTTGCTTTTAACTCAAAATAATCCTTATGCCAGAGTGGCCTATTTTAGGGTGGCAGATTCTGATCCCCACCACTGTCTCAGGACTCTCTGACACAGCTGCATGGGAAGTCTGCAGGAAACCATCTGGCATTCATGCAGGCGTGATCTGGGCGTGGATGATGGAGCCCACTGAGAACTGTCTCCTCTTTTGTCCCTTGGGCATTCCACATAGCCCCCAGAAGGTCCCTATATCGCTGGGCCCAGCTGCCCACAGGACGGGCTAACTCTAGAATACCCCTTGCAATGGCTTTTCCTCTTTTCCTGTTGTACTTCTGTCACTTCCCAATCCTTTCCTTAGGTCATTTCTCAAAAATACCTGCATAAAAGCCCTTGGCCAGGCTCCGCTTTCTGGGCGAACCGAACCCGATCTAAGATAGAAACTGCAGTTCAAAAAGGGTAGTGATGTTGCCAAGATGACACAGATAACATACGGTAGAAAAGGAATTCAAACCTGGGCTTCACTCAAAAACAAATCCTTTTTTCCTCCATCTCTGCATGTTTTCAGTTGCTAAACTCTACTTGCATTCACTGCTTGAGTCTCCTGGGCCAAAAGCTAAAATAAAGTAGGAGTGGAAAAGAATGATATTTTGTAAAGTTTGAAAACATGGAATTTACATCTGGCTTCTCTGGAATTTAGAGAGCCTTTGCCATCAACGGTTAAATTTGGAAAGTTTTTCAAAATACTGGTTTTGGAATGGTTTTCTTAAAATTATTTGATTTGAAATCTATTTCATGTGGTTTTCATAACATATAAGTGTTTTTTAAAGACAGTGTAAGCCTGTTGGGCTTCAAACTGGTTTTTGAAACCAGACCACTTAGGCAAAATATTTTTGTAACATTTTTATACTATTTAAAAATTAAAGAATTTTTAATCCAAACAATTTAAAACTCTTTAGAAACCTATTTATCTGAATACCAAGATTTCTGGAGAAGTTTCACACTATTGAACGTCAAAACATTTAGTCAAAATAGCCTGGATCTGAGACAGATTTCAAAGCTGTATACTTTCAAAATGGCTTATCTAGATAACATCCAACACTCTGTGGACCATTTTATTGTCTCAAAACATTGGTTTCCCATCATATAAATAGGAGCCTCAGTAATAACTTCACATTATTGCAAAAATCAGCTATATATTTTTTAAATTAAAACATCTGTGCAATGTGGAAGTGGATTGAAATGTTTTCTTTATCAATAATATGGAAACTATTTTGCAAAACTTTCATCCCTGTCCCCCTCTTTCCCTCCCATTGGGTTATAACCGTGGTTGTACATCACTCGATGGAACCAGCAATTTGTGGATTCACCTTGTGCTTCTTCTTTTACTAGTATTATTCCTTGTAATTCTCACAACAGTGCTGTGAGGTGTACACTATTATTATCCCTTTCACAAAAGAACACCCAGGGTCAAAAGGTTTCAAGTAACTTGCCTAAAGTCTTAAAGTTACTGAGGGCAGAACAAGTTTCAGGTCTCATTGGTTTGGTCCACGTCTCAAGCTCTTAACTGTGGTACTTCCTGCCTCATGCCCAGTATTCATAAATTTAACTTACTGAACCAGTCTATCTTGTCTGTATAGTTCCCCTCTTTCTAGTCTCTGTTCCGGTAGATCGCAACCGAAGAATTGCCATGTCCTTGCAATCAGTTGCCAGATATATTACAAGTAATCTACCATCAATAACAAATGCTAATTTGAGTAAATTATGATTTACAGTGAGACATTACAGTGGATTCAGGATGATCTATAAAGTAATATTGTTCCCACGCATTTCTATTCATATATGATTCTTGAGTGGGAACAAGGGGGAAATGGTAGAATTAGAGAAAGAAATGCCGTCATCCAGATGAGCGTAGCATCTTCAGCATCTTCCAGGATGCTGGAAGATCCAGGAAGATGCAACTTCAATGCTTGGTCGTCGGCCAAGAATTGAATGCTCTCTTTACACGTGGTTCCTCTAAGTTTAGGCTGGAGCCGACAGGAGGTAATGTAGAGGCTACCTGAGGGACAGAATGTGGAAGAGTGAGGGTTAGGAGTGGGGGAAAGGAAGTGACACTTCTGCGTAATAACAGAAAGGAGTACCTTCTTTTCTGTGAGAGATCGCCTCGTAAATAGAGAATTATAGGGAAAAATAAAATCTTTCTCCTGCCCCTGATAGGATGACTGTGCTGACTCTGAAACTGATGTTTGTTTTTGGAAATGTGAGTAGCTGTGTTTGATTTCAACAGTTAAGAGCTGAATGGTAAGGAGAATTATGAGGTGTGTTTCTCACTTACATTCGTAGACAAATGTCAAAAGATAGCAAAGACATTCTGGAATAACTTGTGGGCTTTAGGGTGGTGGAGGGCAATGTTGGAGCTTGCTGGGGCTCCCCCAAGCCCCGACCCGGACTAAGGCAGCTCAACTTGGGGATATTGACTGCTGGCAGAGGGATGCTCCTGGAACAAGACCAGTTTCTTTGGATGAGGGTAGGGTAGTGCCAAAGGTTGTTGGAGAAATTTATGGGAGAGACTGACAGGAGGTGCCTTGATAGATCTGAAGACCAGAAAGCGAGCCTGGGAATGGCGGTGTGCTCACGGGCTGCACCCCAAAAGCCTTAGAGACAGGCCACTTCCGAAAATTGTTCATTTTCTCTTGAATCCATTACATTTGGCCCTTGCAGATCAGAAAAAAACTGCCCTGGATCCCAAATTGGGCCCTAATTAAAATAATTTGTCATGGGCAGGTATATCCTAACTGCTGGTTAGGGCTCATGAACCAGAATTAAACCATTTTGCCTCTGACTTGGTATAAACCTGTTGAATTAAGTGAAGAATGAAGACAATTATAGAAATAATTTTTTTGTTTTGTTTTGCGGTACGCGGGCCTCTCACTGTTGTGGCCTCTCCCGTTGCGGAGCACAGGCTCCGGACGCGCAGGCTCAGTGGCCATGGCTCACGGGCCCAGCCGCTCCGCGGCATGTGGGATCATCCTGGACCGGGGCACGAACCCGCATCCCCTGCATCGGCAGGCGGACTCTCAACCACAGCGCCACCAGGGAAGCCCTAGAAATAATTTTGTCTTCAAATATAGTTTTTCCTGAAAAATTCATTTAATTAAAGCAAAGGATTGTTTTTATTTTTTTACTTGAATTTTCCCCAAACTCTTTTGAGGTTGTGTTAATAAAGCCACTGTCTGTGGGAGAGGTGCTACGGGGAGGGTGGGGTGGGGGGGGGAGGAGTGGGGGAAGGGCGATCGAGAGTCTGGTGTAGTGGGAAAAATTATAATTTAACAAATAAAATGGCTGGCTCCATGTCTGCATTCCAGGGCACAAGCTGATTGACTTTGTTTTCATTTTCACTATATTTATAATTAATTTCACCTTAGAAGTGGGTGAGTCTTTTGTGAAGGAAATCATCTTGATAAGCATTGATGAATCTTTTGGATTGAGAAAGGTAATACCACCCCCCCCCCACCGCTGCCCCGCCACGCACACACACCCCGTCCCTGGCTGAGTTTGGATGGGCAATCGAAAATTGCTCTAGAGATAAAGTCATAAGAATTAGGGTTTGGGAAGCTGACAGCTGGAGCAGAGTGGAGAAGATCTCCCGAGAGGGAAAGACCCAAAGATGAAGGAGACAGGAATCCATCCTAGAGGAATTTCCCACAGCAGAGAATGATCCATTTTAGGGGAGAAATGCCAAATATTAACTTTGGACAATGTATGATTGTATCAATATGTATTTTCATCTAGGAAATAGAACAAAGTCAAACAATATGAAAGGATCTAGGATAAATCTAAAATGTTGATTTGGGTCCAACCTTTCTTAGCAACATGGTCTTGGGCAGGTGAGTTCCTTACCCTTTCTGTGCTTCCACTTCCCCAACTACAAAAGCAGGGCAGTGATGATGCCCACTTCACAGAGTTGTTGAGAAAAGTAACTGAGTTCACATCTGCAAGGGGTTAGGAACAGTATTTGGCCTTTAATAAGTACTTTATAAGCCCCATATTTATATTATTATTATTAAGCACTTTAGAGGCACTTTGCTTTCTTGTTTTCTTTTTTTTAAATTTTACAGGAGAAAAGCATGCAAATTTTATTCGACGTTAATTTTTACATGACACGGGGGTGGGGGAGAAGTGGTTCCTAGAAAAGAGGACTCAGAGAAGTAGATAGTTCTGAGAGCTTATATACCATGTTTAGCAAAGAGAAATAAATTGTGGAGACATGACAAGACAAAGAAAAAGCATTCTTAGGCTTCCAGGAGCTGCAAACTGTGGGAAGGGAATACAGGTATCCCTCTCCCCACTTTTCAAAAGTTCGCTGTGCGCCACTAGAGGCACTTCTCTTAACTCCATGTTTTCCACCAGCTACTGCTCCATTTCTTTGATCCCTTTTGCAGCAAAATTTGTTACAGCATTATTTATCTTCTGTCCCTAATTCCTTTCCTCACGCTGTCTCTTGAACCAGTGTTTCTTAAACTTTCTTTTCCATTATTGTCGCCCTAAGGAATCTCTTTGGCCTTTCTAAAAAAATCGCCTCCTCCAACACTTGACACTTAATACCACAGATGAACTATAGAGTTGTTTACGTTTTATACATAAAAAGAGCAAGATTTTTTCATCCCCCAAGCATCCATTTCTCCTCCCTTGGGAATGCTATCACCCTCACTGAGAATGCATGTCTTAAATCTACTCCAGCCCTTCTTCGCCTCCACTACACAATGGTTCTTGTTCAAGGTCAAATCACTGACCTCTGTGTTGCTAAATCTGTGGTCAATTCTCAGTCCTCATCTTACGAGACTTCCCACCAGCATTTGCCATGGTTGGTCACTCCCTCTTACTTGATACACTTTCTTCAGTGGCTTCTGGCACACCCCATTCTCTTGGTTTTTCTCCTAGTCACTGGTTGCTCCTCCTCAGTTCCTTGCTGGTTCCTCTCTTCTTGTCTTCCTCTTAATGTTGAAGGACCCCAGGGCTTAGTCCTTGATCCTCTTCCTTACCTATACTCACTCCCTGTGTGATCTCATCAGATATCCTGGCTTTATGATCACCTATGTACCCATGATTCCTTACTTTATGCCTCCACCAAAAGTCTCTCCAGTACTCCAGGCTCATATAATAACTGCTTACTTGATTCCTCCACTCGGGTGTTTAATGGACCTCCCCCTACTAACATATGCAATATTTAACTTTTGAAATTCTTCCCCCAAACTGCTCTATCCGAGTTCTTCTTCTCTATTTTTCTCACACCCCACCAATCCATTAGCAAATTCTGATGTCAAAATAAATCCAGAATGCTCCTTGATATTTACCCAAATGAACTGAAATAAACTTACATCCACACAAAAACCGGCACAGGAATGCTTATAGCAGGTTTATTCACAATTTCCAAAACTTGGAAGCATCCAAGATCTCCTTCAGTAGGTGAATGGATAAATAAACTGTGGTACATCCAGACAATGGAACATTATTCAGCACTAAAAATAAGTGAGCTATTAAACCATGAAAAGATATGGAAGAAGCATAAAGGAATATTACTAAGTGAGAGAAGCCAGCCTGAAAAGGCTACAGACTATATGATTCCAACTATATGACATTCTGGAAAAGGCAAAACTATGGAGACAATGGAAAGATCACTGCTTGCCAGTGGTTGCAGGGAGAGAGGGATGAATAGGCAGAGAACAGAGCACAGAGGATTTTTAGGGCAGTGAAATTACCATGTATGATATTACAATGGTGGATACTTGTCATATATTTGTCAAAACCCATGAAATTTACAACACCAAGAGTAAACTCTAATGTAACCTATGGACTTTGGGTGATTATGATGGGTCAGTGAAAGTTCATGATTGTAACAAATGTACCCCTGGGGTGCAGGACATTGACAGAGGGGGGACGCTATACATGTTGGGGAAGGGAGTATATGGGAATTCTCTGTGCTTGCTGCCTAATTTTGCTGTGAACCTAAAATTACTCTAAAAAAATAAAGCCTATAAAAAAAAATTCAGAATCTGCTAGCAGCTTGGTGAGAGCCACATCTTACTCTCTCTCCTGAATGACAATAATCACCTTCTAACTGGGCTCCCTGCTATGACCTGTTTCACTATAATCTATGCTTTTCCTAGCAGCTGAAGGTTCCTACTAGAACACAAGTCAGATCATATTACTTCTCTGCTCAGCACCCTCTAGTGACTCCCCATCTGACTCAGAGAAAAACCCAAAGTCCTGACTGTGGCTTTCCAGGCCCTCCTTTCTGACCCCCATTCTTTTAGTCTCCCACTTGTTCACTCTGCTCCAGCCACACTGGTCTCCTTGCTGTTCCTCAGACACACCAGACACACTCCTGCCTCATGGCCTTTGCACCAGCTGTTCCCTTCCTGGAAGCCTCTTCTTCCCTGTATCCTTGGGACTCCCTCGCTCACCTCCGCAAGCCTTTGCTTAAATGCCGCCTTCTCAATGGGGCTTTCTTGTCTACCTATTTAAAACTGTAACTCTTCCATCCCCTGCATTCTGAGCTCTTTTATCTGCTCTATTTTATTCATAGCACATCATTATTTAGCATACTGTATTGTTTACTTACTTTCTAATTTGTTGTGTGGACAAAGAATGTCCACTGCCATGTCAGTAAACAAAAGATGTGGTGGCCATCAAGCCCTCAGCCACTGCAGCCACCCGTAACTGTGTACCCTGAGGGATTCAGGATGGAGAAAAAAAGATACTGGCCCTAGATAGCTAAGGTGCATATCAAAGGAATAATTTCAGGAAGCCCGTCCTGAAATTATACTCTGTATCTTCCTCCACATAGGAAAGCACTAAATTCATCCACTTCGGATGTCTGATTTTTCTTTAATTAGCAGTAATCTTTTGATGTTTGACTACCTGTTTTGTTTGCAAAAGCTCTTCTATATCCTGACTCCTTTAACTCTTTGGAACAGTCCCTCAGAGCTATCTGAGAGGCTGCATCCTAGGCTTAAGTCCTCAGTAAGTCTGCTGGATAAAACAGAATTTTCAGCTTTTACGTTATGCATTTGTTTTTCCGTGGACAGTTTTTTTTATTTGGTCTCCCCTTGACAAAATAAAAGGTCCATGAAGACAATGATGTGTGTCTGTTTTGCTCTCTGCTCTATCCGAAGTCACTAGAACAGTGCTTGACATGTATTATGTGCTCAGTCAAAAGTTATGGATAAATGAGAGTCTCCCTACTGCCTCTGCTTCGAGGTCCTTCTGCAGTGTATGCTTCCAGGGATGTTCTGGCACATACGAGCAAATGATTATAGTTTAAGGCAGTTCTCGTATTTTGCTGTGCTGTAATTCTGTTGCTTACAACCTTCAGTAAAAGTCTGCTGCATACAACTTTAACAGTACTTGGAAGGGCTGAAGTGATGGGGTGTTCAGCGTGTGGCAAGTGGGATGGAGAGAAGACAAGAACAAAAGGAGGTGAGTCAGGGAATGCAGAGAAATAATTCCACAGAAGCACAAACTCAGTAAAGAGGTGACAAGAAGAAACATATGGCCCCAAAGAACCCTTGGCGTCATTTGAATAATGGTACATATTCTTATTGCCTGCTCATTCACTATGCTAGTTGAATGAAAACTGAAAGAGCCACCATCCCACTAAGGCTGGAAGACTTGGTGATATCTAGACAGCAGACGTCTTGATAAGAATTGAAGAATTGCCCCGATTCTTCATTTTATTATGCTGATGTAACTATAACAAGGGACAAGCTCTCAAATAACGATTCTTCAGGCTTCTGTTTTCTTCTTTTTCCTGTTGCTTTTATTAGACGATCTCAGTTCTGGTGGCTGGGACCAAAGGTGTTGGGGGAGGAGGATGGGCCATTGTGGAACTGGCTAAAATTCTTCAGGATCCAGTCCTGCTGGTCCAGAGACGGGCTCCACTCTCCTCCCCTCGCTGATGCAGTGATTGGAAACACTAGGACCCAGACTTCAAGGCAGGGCTGGCCTTCTCAGTTGATTTTACAGCAGGGCAGTATGTCTCCTTCTGGCTGAAATGCCTGGGATTGAAGGTCTGGAACATGTATTAGTGGAGTAATGTCTCGGGAGAAAAAGACAATAACATGGAAATACTGACTGCTATGGCAACAGCTGGAATAATAAACAACATTTTTTCCCCCTAGGAAAACCACAGTTTGGCCTTGTGACAACTTTAGGAAGGGAAATAAGTAATACCCCAAGTTAGATCTTGTGTTTGGCTTGATTTTTCCCCCCTGGGTTGAAGAAATTTGCTAAGTGCCTTATTGGGCAAATAGAGGATGTTATGTGTCATTCAAAACTCATGTCTTTCTAGAAAATCTTTTAAACAAAAGGAACTCAGAATGTATGAATTGAAAAGTCAAAATCCCTCCTCCCCCTTCTCATTCTTTCTCTTCTGGGGTAACCACTACACAAGGAATTGTTATAAAATTTCTATATACATACAAATGTATTACTAACTGGTTTCGTTTTTTTGGTTTGTTTGTTATTAAGTGGGTGAGACTTGATAGGGTACATTCAGCAATTAGTGTAATCCTCCCCTCGATTTCTTGCTTCAAACATACTCTAATGATTTCCTTTCTTGGCATCTCAGATGGTCTCATAGCTTTCCAACCACTAGCAAGTATTCAAAAGTCCAGCCCAGTATAAATTAAAACTTTAATTTCTCATCTAATTCAAAGTTTCTTTCCTCACCACCCTACCAGGACGCCTGACCCCAGCTAAGTGCTGACCTTATGGGGAAGGAGGTGTGGCTGTGATATGATCCATTCTTTCCAACTTCTTGCACCATGATGTCCTTTGTGACCTTTGTCTCCTCCAGCGTGGGGAAGAGGGAATTAGAAAAGCAAAGGCACAGTCTTATTTGACTGACATTGTTGTAATCTGTAATACAGATGCCCAAACACTGGCTCTTCAGAGACCCCATGACCCTTACGCACAGGGAAATCAATCTCTTTTATACCGTTTGATGAATTTATAGCTCCCCAAACTTGCACCCTACCGTAGCCAGCTTCCCTGGTTATTATGGAAATGTATCTGTCAATGTAGGATGATAAAACATGTTTTATTTAGCTTGATTCATGCTTTAAAAATATTTAGACATAGGGTATGTGAGCCTTCCTTTGTGCTCTTGGTCTGGGTCCTGGAAATATTAGGGGTGGTCCTGATTCAGCCCGCAGGGAAACTCATGCCTCCATGACATGCTCAACCTTGGAAGTACAGGCAGGTTCTGCTGCTGTCCTCTCTCCTCTCTCCAGCATCCCAGGGAGCTTCATCCAGCCTCCCACCTTTCCGCTTCTTCAGGCTAGAGGTAGGCATTTCTCTCTCCCTTTCCATACCCCCCAAACTCGGAGGGCTACCTTTCAGGTTCTTTCAGAACCTTTTGCCCTCTACTTTAGGTAGCAGCACCTGGTGGTGAGTTTGTGAGTTGTTCCCAGGACACATTAAGCTGAAGGATGGGATGTAGCTGCTCCTCCTGGCAGTCAAACTCAGACTCCATGAGTGGTTCTCTTGGGGAGCATCTCCCTCAGTCTGAAGGGGAAGGGAGGAAAAACATGACTGTGCTCTCTACTCCTATGGATTCCCTTCAGACGATTTTCTCTACTGGATCTCAACCTTTTCTTCTATGACCTGGAGGTGGGTGAGCGGGACCCATAGTGAAGGGCCCCTCTGGGTACCTCCTGGTAAGACCTGCGTGGGTGTGTCTAGAACTTCTCTTTAGAATGTGTGTGTACTCCTCACCCAGTTGTTTTCACCTTTGGGCTTTAGCAGAATTCAAAGGCAATGGGAAAACTCCCACCTAGTAATCTGCGACACATACACATCTACTCATTTATTAATTATTTATTAAGCCCTAAACTTGCCTTTTTCATTTGGATGACTGTTTATATATTTCTTTAATAGCTACATAACATTTCATATGGTACATGTGGCTGTACCATAACTTATTTAACCATTCTCATATTGATAGTTATTTAGGTGGGTTTTTGATATAACAAGGAAGGCTGCAATGAATAATCCTTTAACATATATCCTTGTGCCCTTATGTAAATATCCTTAGAAGTGTGATTGCTAATCCAAAGGGTCCACAGATTTTACATTTTGTTAGGAATCACATTTTGTTTAATAGGTGGAGCCAAATTACCCTTCAAAAAAACTTTAGCAATTTACACTCTTACTCAAGTGTCTCTCCCTAAACCCTTGCCTACACTGAATATTGTCAAGCTAATCTAATCAGTGACAAATTCTATCTCTTTGCTATTTTAATTTGCTTTTCCCAGATCACTAATGAGGTTGAACACCTTTTCATACATTTACTAGCCATTTGTAATTCTGTGAATCATGTTTGTATCTTTTGATGACTTTTAAATGTTTAGAACTCTGTGTTTTAGTCATAACTGCTTGACTATAAAATATGTGGCAAATATCTTTTCTCTGTCTGTTATCCTCAAGATGCTTTAATCATAAATAGAGTCTTGAGACCAAAGGATTATTCTGTTGACTTAAGTTAGTATCTCCAGAAAACAGAGTAATGAATTACATATTAGTCAACAAATTGGCTATAACAAATTATCCTCAAATTTCTGTAGCTTCATTCAATAAAAAGTTTATTTTCCATTCTTTTTTTAAAAAATTATTAATTTAATTAATTTATTTTTGGCTGTGTTGGGTCTTCATTGCTGTGCGCAGGCTTTCTCTAGTTGCGGTGAGCAGGGGCTACTCTTCGTTGCGGTGGCGGTCTTCTTCTTGCGGTGGCTTCTCTTGTTGCGGAGCACGGGCTCTAGGTGCCCGGGCTTCGGTAGTTGTGGCACACAGGCTCAGTAGTTGTGGCTTGCGGACTCTAGAGCGCAGGCTCAGTAGTTGTGGCACACGGACTTAGTTGCTCCGCGGCATGGGGGATCTTCCCGGACCAGGGCTTGAACCCGTGTCCCCTGCATTGGCAGGCGGATTCTTAACCACTGCGCCACCAGGGAAGCCCTATTTTTCATTCTTGCAACACTCCAACATGGGTGTTCCTGTTCAGCTCTTTCCAAAGTGACTCATGGTTCCAGGATCCTTCTACTTTGTGGCTCTGCTCTCCTCTAGATTCTTGAAGTTTTCTCCACTCAGCTAGCAGATGGGGAAGGAGAGAGCAGAGGATTTCACAGGATGTTTTACAGACCAGGTTTGGGAGTGGCATACATCACTTGCCCTCTTATTCCTTTGGCCAGAGCATAATCATATCATAAAGAAGACTAGAAATGAGATCTAGCTATGAGCCTACAGAAGTCTCTGCTACAATAAGTGGAGCACACCGACATCTCAGCAAATAAACTTCTCCAAATCTCACTGTGTTATTGAAGGAAGTCTAGTGACTCTTGAATAGAGCATAGGATGATCCCTACCAAAGAGTTTTCAACACACAGAGTGCTGTTTGAATGTCAAGGATCATGATGCCATTGAAGTCTTATAACTCTTCCTTATGGAACAAAATTCAAAGTCTCTTCAAAGGGACAAGGGATTCTTCTGAATTCTTTTACAAGAGGAAAAGATAATCTCTCTCTCAATCTGAAAACATTTCTGGAGGTTTCCTTGCCCTTGTTAGACTCAGAGGCTTTGCGTGGGGTGTTTGGGTGGAGGGGCCGGGATCAGGCAGCTCCGGCGAGGGCGGGTTCAGGGGTCATGAGATGGGGAGGCGGTTGGCTGAGAGCTCACAAGCCAAGCTAGAGCTGGGGTGGAGGTGAAATAAATGTTCCAGTGTTGGGGAATCACTGTGGAGGCTGGTGAGGGGTGAGCTTTGGGAATGTAGTTCTTGTAAGGGGTGACCTTAATAACAGACAGATTAGGGCAGAGGGAGGAGAAAGTTAAGAACAGCCTGGAACATGGATTTCTGACCCATGTTTAAAATGGGAAGGAGAGGGGCAAATGCTAAGGCTGGTATGGAAACAGCATTCGGAATTGCTTCCTAAAAGTGCCATGTGAATTTCCAGACAAATAAAACATTTTATAATCTTCAGCAGCCTTGACCCTAGCACAGCTCTCCCACACCTTGGCCATTGTGATGTTCTCCCAACCCAAGACTTTATGTCATTAGGAAGTAGTGCTTCACCACCTGGACGGCCAACCACCTGCAGGGGTTATCCTGGGGCTGCTGTTTGGTGCAGGGGCACTGAAAATATTTGGCTACTCAGAGAAGTGATATATAGACATTCATAACTAGAATGGCAGTGAATGACCTCTGGCCTTGTGACCAATGTTCACATTCCATTAGACGGGCTGTTGAAGTCAGCAAGAGTCATGCCCTCTTCTTTTATAAGGGGTAGTTAGTCCCAGGATCAAGCGAAAGAAGACAGCAACTTCTCGCCAAACTCCTCAGGCTCCAGTGATGTTCCTGACCTCAGGCAAGTTACCTTCTCTCCCTAGGACTGTTTTACCATCTGAAAAAATAGGGTAGAGTCTGTGGGGGTGACTTACTCTTCCAGCTGTGACTTTCTAGGAACCTAAATACAATGTGTGAAAACCAGAGTTTTCAGGAGAAGGTAGGTTCTGCCCCAATGTGATCAGGGTGGTCTTCCCATTGCTGAGCTCACGTATAACCCAGTAGTCTTTATGATACCCTAGACTACTCAGGGGCCTTAAAGTCTTCCTTATCACTCACATTGGAAGACAAAGATGTCCCAGGGGGATGCTTACTGCTCTGTTCTGGTGGCTTCACTCCCTGGTACCCCCCCACATCCCAATCCCAACACATCACTGATTTCCCTCCTGTGGCTTCTCCCTGTTTGAGTCATCCTTTCAAATAAATCCATGTTGGCGGTGCCCTGGCTTTAAATTTTGGCTTCTCTCTACATCATGGGGTCCCCCGTTCTCTCTGAAACTACACACCAAAGTTCATGGTTAAGTCCTAACCAGTCTTGCAAAGGCTCAGGGTCCCAGGTGTCCCCACGGAGAGAGAAACTGGACAGCTGTGCATCACAGCACTTGTTCTGGTTTTTCTGTTTGACCAAACTTCAGAGGGTGGCAGATGGTGGTCAAATGACCTTTAGCTCTGAGGGGCCAAGAACCAGCTCTGTGAGAAGGTGTATTTTTAAAAAATCTATTATTTGTTTGGTTGTGCTGCACGGTATGTGGGATCTTAGTTCCTTGACCAGGGTTTGAACCCGCACCCCCTGCAGTGGAAGCGTGGAGTCTTAACCACTGGACCACCAGGGAAGTCCCAAAGTTATCATAATATTTTCAGGTCTAGGATATTCCTATCATTACAAAAAAAAAAAAAAATCAGGATGCACTGTTTGGGGCCTTATATGGGGCTGGGAGTAATCAGGATGATGAACACTGAGCGTATTTTTTCCTTATGCCACCCAGCCCCTTCTAATTCAATAATCAGGAAAGGCTAGTATTATGGAGGGAAGTGTTACATTTGTTAATTAACTTCTTCAGCATGGCTGGCACATGCTGACACGACTCTCCACTCTGACCAGATCTTCATTTCCTCCACTTTGTAAAGGCACATCTGGGAAAGAAAAATGAACCTACCAACCCAGAGAGACAATTGTGGGAGAGAAGCTCCTTTGTGGCAAGAGAGAATTTTCTAGAAGAACCTTCTCATTCAGGGAACCCACCCTGGGCTGTGGGCTCGATGAGGGCAGGGTCCATGTCTTAGTCACCATTGTTTCTGGTGCACTTTGGGTGTCAGCATCTGGAATGAACAGGCGAATCCAGGCCTGCCCCACAATGTCCATGACGGACACTCCCAGGGCTGAGATGCCCTCTTTGATAAGTAAAGCCCCACAGTGTTTGCCCTACAATTTGGCTCTTACTGTCCTATTCTGTTGTGTTCTAAATCACACCCTGTTTCTTACTGTTGGCACTGAACATGGTTTTTGAGATCCAGCCTTATTCCTAGATGTAAGTTATGGTTTCTGACTGCTGTGTAAGATTTCGTTATATATTATGCAAAACTCTCTAGAGATGGATATCTAGGTCGCCTCTGACAACTAACTCTAGTTCCCAGCCATCCCTACGCTCAAAGTATTTCCTCATACTTGTCTTCTTCCGAAATGCAATCTGACTTTGTTTAGTGTTTACTTGAATGGTTTCAATCGCAAATTCATTGCTTTCTTAGTGTGTAAGTTCCCTTTGAGCAGATAATCATAGTCTCTACCTCTTAGGGTGGTTGGTATAGATGAGGTTATGTGAGTGAAGTGCTTAGCACATTATCTGGCAAGCAGAAGATCCTCAGTAGATGGTATAATCCTTCCAGAGCCTAGAACACATTAGGACTTTAATAAATAGCAATTACAAGAATGAATGTTTAATTACCTCTGGTGATTTGGGGTCTCCTTCCCCATAAAGCTCGGTCCCAGAACACTTGAAACATTAGGTATTCATTCAGGAGATAGTAATTACGATAGTCACCATTAATCCTCCCAAATTGTTCCCCTTTTACAGATGATAAAACTGAAGCTCAGAGAGGTTTTGCATCTTGCTTATGATCATTCAGCATAGTTAGTGGCAGAATTGGGGCTTAAACTGTGGTCTAACTCCAAAGCTTCTATTTCTAAGCACCCTGCTGTATCACCACCCCTGGGGAAGTGTGCTCAGATTATTACTATTTCAGCAGCAATAGCTTTTATTTTCTCTGTGTGCGGATAACAAAGAATTTAAGATTCAATTAATATTTACTGAGACCTCACATGTGCCAGGCCCTGCCAGGGCCATGTTTAAGGGACATTTGTGTAAATTACCGAAAGATGCTCCCTGGATGGATTCAGCAGTGGGCACATGGCTTGGTGAGTAGAAGCCGGGCTGGATTCTGGCCTCTGCTTGTCCCCTACCCTGGGCACCTGTGTGCAGTACACAAACTGCCCAAGTGTATGCCGTACCCCTGGGGACATGCTGCTTGTTTCCTCCGTGCCATGCCACTGAATCTTCCTCTCCACAACAGTCCTATGGGGCAAATACAATTCTGCTGGACAGATGAAGAGACTGAGGTTCAGAGTTGTGACATTTCAAGGTGACGTGGTCTCAAGGCGCAGATCCAATGTTCAAATGGGAGTTCTTTGGCTTCAAATCCAGAGACTGGCTAAATATAAAGCAGAGTGATCGAATGGGGTCCCATGTAGGAAAGGAAAAGAGATTCAGGAATCACTGGGAAGAACCTGCCAAGTTTGACAACTACTGCTGGGATGATCCTCATGCTTTGATGGAGCTGCCTCCCTGGTGAGTGATGGATGTGGTCCCCCATCAGAACTCCAGAGGAGACGAAGTTCCAGGCAGACTGAAACCACTGTCTGGTGAGCTTAGGGCTGTGGAATGTGAGTGCTTGAAGGCTGTTATGAGCTCCTGGAATAGGCTTCAGGTTTCAGGGCACACACTGCTTCTTCTGCACGAGGGATTAGTAAATATACCTGCAGGTACAGAGTAGCACATGCTCAGCCGAGGGCCAAGAGATCCTGCCAGTGGCTCAGTGGAGAGGGACAGGCTGTTGGGTAGTGAGGTGAAGATGAGGCCCCTGGAGAAAGCCAGACTGGGCTTGCCCTCCGACTTGGCACTTACGAGCCAACCTCTCAGAGCTTTGGTGTCCTCATCTCCTCCCTTATTCCTCTGTGACTTTTCTAGTCCTTTGGAGATTGAGTTTATGATCTCCCTGAAGATACACCCATGCCCCAGAGTCAAATCAGGACCTCTGATTTTAGAATGTTCTACAAAATCATTATCTCAAAGAGGTATCTGCCCCCCCACCATGTTCATAGGAGCATTATTCACAATAGCCAGGATATGGAAACAACCTAAGTGTCCATTGATGGCTGAATGGATAAAGAAAATTTGAGATATATAAATAAGAAAGTAAAGTGTATATAAATGTGGTATATATATATGAATATTTACTATTCAGCCTTTAAAGAGGAGAAAATTCTGTCATTTGCAGGAACATGGATGAACCTGGAGTGCATTAAGCTAAGTGAAATAAGCCAGACAAGGAAAGATAAATAACTCATAATATCACTGATATGTGGAATCTTAAAAAAAATTGCCAAACTCATAGAAATAGAGGGTAGAGAGGGGCTGGGGATGGGGGCACTAGGGAGGGGTTGGTTAACGAGTACAAACTTTCAGTTACAAGATGAATAAGGTCTGAGGATCTAATGTATAAGATGGTGACTAGAGTTGATAACACTGTATTGTATGATTGAAAAGTGCTAAGGGAATCGAACTTAGATGTTTTCTCTCACACACACAAAAGATAAATGCATGAGGTGCTGGGTGTGCTAATTAACTCTATGGCAGGAATCCTTTGACAATGTATACGTGTATCAAATCATCACGTTGTATACTTTAAATATCTTACAATTTTGTCAATTATATCTTGGTAAAGCTGGGGGGAAAATAATGTTGTTCTAAACCACTGGGGACTTTTCTGCCAGTGAAGGAGATGTGTATTTGGATGGGCTATTCTCAAGTTACTCTGTAGGTATCCTTCCCTCTGAAGTTGGGGACTCCCTGCCCCCCAAACTGTGTTACGTGCTGGAAATATTGTCGTAACCATTCCTACTTCGAGGAAGTTTACATCTAAAGGGAGGCAGACTAATAAATAAGCATTTATAATCCAGCATAATAAGAGCTAAAATAGGCACTGCAACACTGGGGGTAATCAGAGAAGACTTCCTGGAAGAAGTGATATCTAACCTGAGTCCTGAAGGATGAGTAAAAAGCAGAATGGGAAGAGAGTTCTAGGTGGAAGGCACAGTCCGTGCAAAGATCCAGAGCAAGTCAAAGCCAGCTTGTTTGAGGAACAGAAAGATTGGGAAACAAAAGACCCCACAGGGTTCGTTTGTCTGTTTGGCTACATTCATGCTTTTGGACTTTATTCTGGGGGCCACAGGAGGCCTGGAAGGAATTTGAACAGGGATCAACCTGCTCTGAAGTTGAGAAAGACCACTTTGGCCTGATGCAGAAGACAGCGGGAGTGGGGCAGAGACTGCACGCCGGGAGATTTGTTAGAAGGCTGTTCAGATGTGGGATTATTTAAGGAAACCTAAAAATCCAAGTCTAACTGTGCTCCTCAGGAGAAAAGCCTTCCTCCTCCCACCCCAGAGTAGTCACCTCTGGAATCTTTGGAATCTCTATGATCTTGGAGGCCAGTGAGAGCCCATAGTTCTCCTGGCTCCCAGGCCAGTGCTGTGCTCCAAACCTTCCCCATCCGTTTCCCTTCCAAGAATCAGTCCTTTCCCCCAGCAGCTAATCTTTCCTTCCAGCATCCCCACGGCCTCCAGACCGATCGCGTGTATTTCTTCCTATGCCCTTTAGTTTCCCTTCTGACTCTCCTCTGATTTTCTCTTGACCTCCCCGGGGCAGACACAGAGATAAATCTGTTGGCTTCTTGGTGGGAGAGTTTAGTCTCGTTTCCAGCTCTGGCAGAGGCAGCAGCTTCACTCTGGCCTGGGACCGCGCCGAGGGGGCAGTGAAGGAGCTCTGGCTGCCGGAAGTTCTTGCTATGGATTTGAAGATGGAAAGAGAAACTGATTGTGGTCCCTTCTGTCAGTAACGTGGTACCCTGTCTCATGGTTCTCAACCCAGACTGCAGAATAGAATCACCTTCTGTGGACTTAAAAAAAAATTGCCTGGTTCCTCAGAGATTCTGATTTAATTATCACAGGAAGAATCCAAGTATCTAGTTTTCAAAGCTGCCTGGCTAATTCTAATATGTAGGCAGGATGGAGAACCACAGCAGTCTTAGCATCACATTTCAGAGATAAGATGACACTTAGGTGGATTGTAGGCTCTGGCTTTTTTTTTTTTTTTTTTTTTTTTGTGCTGGGCTTACCTTGGGCAAAGCATAGCCTCTCTGAGCCTCATCTATTCCCTCCTCTGGACAGGGAGGTTAATAGCACCTATCTCTTAAGATGGTTGTGAACCTGCCGAGTCAAGCGTTTGCATTGCCTGGTACAACTTTTTTTTCTCATGCCCAGCTACTTTAGTGTGAGTTGGATGAGCAGATTTTTAAGACTCAACTGTGAGAGAAGATGTACTATATGAGGGAGAAAGGTACAGGGTTAAAATTTTTGCAAAGTGATTAAATAGAATAAGTTTGTCTCCAAGGTCCCCACCCCCATTTCCACTCCCTGTGCCCTAAGGCTTTTAGACAGGATTTGAGGCCACTGGAGGTCCCTCAGTACCAAGCATGCATCCCCAAGGAGGATGGAGAGAGGATTCTTCTGTAAAATTTTCCTTTAATAAGTGGTTTCAACGCCATTATAAAATAAGACTTTCCATCGCTTTCCTGCCAAATGTGTTTCATTGGTCCCTAGATGTAGCCTGTGTGGTCTTTTCCTATGGGTGGGCTCTCAGAGTCCCTGCCCATTCTATCTTCTGTGATGAAGGGGGGTAATGCTACATAGCATGGCAGGGGCAAGAGTGAGTCCTCCCAGGCACAGTTAGCTCGGCAAAGAACTCTGTCTCCTTACTCCCATTGTCACAAATGTGTTTTCCTGGGCACAGCAGAAATGTCAGTGGAAGAGGGAAAGGTCAGTGCAAACTCATCACCACTCCAGGAAAAATAGCTCGCAACACGCTCTTCATAATGAGAAGAGGGATGTGTCTCTCTCAAGACATTTGAGATTCAGATTGGGAGAGGTGCTCTGGAACAGCTGAAACTGAGTTCCGAAGAGGTGCTCAGAGATCCAAGTGACAGCTGATGGGAGAAGCCCACGCCTTCACAGTGGTTGTGATAGAATTCTAACTCAAAGGATATTGCCTTTCCATAGAGACCTTCATTAAGATGGAAAATAAACAATGCTTTCAAATCTGAGCCCTTAATGGGTTAAGCTAAAGAGTCCAGCAGCAGTTCAGTTTCTGAAGGTCAAGCTATTTTAAGAAGCAATATATTATCCCAAAGAATTTTTCGATGCTATGACAGAACCTGGATGTCCTATGCACTGACTCACTTCATAATTCAATAAACATTTACTGTTCCAATGAGCATTTGTTTCTTCTCCTTTACCACAAATACATCGCAGGAGCAGATCTTTCAAATTTCAGGCATTGACTGGTGATGAAACTGCTTCTCACACAGGCAACTCAACGTAGCATGATCCAGGGCGAGTAGCTACACGAATTTAATTGTGTGTCTTGGAAATTGAATGACCAATTCACTGTGTAAAAAGCTTTATTGCAAAATTTAAAACTATCATAGCTTGGTATTAATTATTAACAATTATAAAAACTTAATGCTGACATATAATAATTTTTACTTATAAAATTATTATGACGTCAGCATTAATTTTTATCATTTTCATAAAACTTTATTTAATAATGGTTAATCGCTTTTACTGAGCCAATCTGGCAAAATAGTTAATGAGATAAAATATGTCAAGCGCTTAGCACACAACATTTAAATAAGCAGGCAAGAAATGATGGTTCTCATTCTATCATGGGAAAATTATAATTTTTTCAAAAGATAAAGGCATTTTGAAAAAAACTTGAATTTTTCAGAAGAGGAATAAAAGTGGTGCAAGTCTAATGGCTAGTCTGATTATCTAGGAATCACAGTATCCATGAAATTCAGGTCTAGATATTCACTGACACTGTCATTTTGCCCTTTCTTGAATGACTAATAGTATTAGCAACAACTACTGCAACTATTATTATTCTAAATATTAATATTAGTAGTAGTAGTGGTCATAACTGTAGTTGGTGTTATTTATTTCTGCTTGCCCAGTATCCCAGCCCCCTGATTTTGGAAGTATCTAGATTATCCTTTGGATAATTACCCTTCCCCATTGGCTTTGGTCTTCGTTGTGATGTCAAAGTGTACACCTTCCTTTGGAAGGTGACTCAAAGATGGTGGAGCTGTTTCATCCTTACAGCAACACGTTGAAGATACCCTCCAATGATTCCTGTGACTTACCTGGGGGCTCTTCTGTCTCCTGCTTCCTAGTTCCTTCCAAAGCTTGGCCATTCAATTTATCCTTTGATTCTGTCAACTATCTCAGAGCTACTCAATATATTTTCTTTTTTTTTTAAGTTAGCCAGAGATGATTTGCTTTGCTTAATAATCAAAAAACCCCAAATAATAAGGTAATATTAGTAATAGTAGCTCTGATTGTCATTGTCATTATTTTCAAAGTCATAGTAGTAACAGCTACCATTTACTTGCTATGCATTATGTTCTAGGGACTATTCAAAGCATTATCGTATTGCATCCTCATAACAATTCAGTGGATATACACTGTTATTTCCTTTTGCATATGAGAAAACTGTAGGTCGGAGAGATTAAGTAATTTGCCCATAGCTAGCAAGCTGTGCTAGCAAATGTGGCATCTCCAACTCTGGCACCAACACCCTCAATCACTATGCTACTTTTCTATTACATGACTCAGGTGGGATGTGCCTGGCAATATGCTAATCACTTTACATCAATTACCTCTTATTTTTCACAGAAACAATCATGTCTCAGTATGGGTTCTGATTGCAGCCATACAGATGAGGAAACAGGGGCTCAGATGAGTTAAATGCTTTGTGCAAGGTCACTCAGCTACTAACATTCCAGCGCAAAGCTATCCAGCAAGAAAGGTCTGAGCCTGTCGGCAGAGGGATGAAGAAACAGGCCAGGTCTGTCCAGACTTAACCTCACTTGCTGTTAACAGAACAAAAGAACCTTTAAAAGATGCTGAGAACCAGGCTGCCTTCTGAGGAGCCCCAGAAGGCTTACAGCGGAAAGGGAAAACTTCCTTGTACTGAGATAACTTTGAAACCCTCATTTCTTGGCCAGTTTTGTTTTGTTTTTTTCTCTTTTCTTCTTTGAAATTCCAGGCCTGATTAGATCATGCTCTGGACTTGAGTCGGCCAAGGGGCATGCTTTAAATCACTGTGATCCTGATGACCTTACAAGAACATCTTAAAAGGATAAATCTATTTGTTTTACACTGAGATAATGGAAAATAAAGCAACCTCTGCCCTCTCCAGGAGACCTTGCTTGCTAAGTTGGTTTTTATAACATACTTTTACAGTTGATTTATCTGCTCTGAAAAATGAGATTTAAAAACCAAAAAATAAAGAAGCCCTCAGTGGTGCTTGTGCTAAAACCACTGGTGAAAGCCAAGAACATCATCGTAGACCCTGTTACCAGAATCGGCAGGTTGATGTGTTTCCATACATGGGAACAAAGGCCTCAAATTCCACTGAGTCTGGAGAGACTTTCAGGGGCTGTATTTTCAGGCCTGTGTCAGGAAATGAATGATGTAGAAGGCACTCGTGTGGCTGCTGTTTGGCCTCCACCACCAACACCAAATCCCACCAGCATTTATGGCCCTCGCCCCCAGACTTCTAGGTCCGCGGGTTGGAAATTCAAAGTTTGTGCCCCGAAAGTGGATAAGGCCATTTTAACAGAATTATCTGGCTGGGATGATTTTCTAGAGGATGCTGATGGGGATGGCGTGGGGAGTCATAAAAGTGATGACAGAAGAACACGTCATTTCTTCTTTGCCTTTTGTAGCAGTTATTTCTAGACCAAACCAACTTTTTCATAAATTTCAGAAGCATGGAAGGATGAGATTGTCATTGGACTACACAAGGGCACGCCTGCCAGCTGGTGGAGGTCATTGGGCACCATCTTGGAAACTGGCTACCACTTAAGACTGGCTACTCTATAAGCCTTAAGGACAAAAGCCCTTAACATGGTCCACAGGGACCAGCTTGCCTCACCAGCCTCCACTCCTTGATGCTCTCTGGGCTCCATTTCACACTGGTCTTTTTTCAGTTCCTTGCATGTAACATGTTCCACCCCAGTCTGCCTTTGCAAGTGTTGCTCCCTCACCTGGAATGTTAATGTGTCACTCTGTGTCATCACTACCTCTTCATCCTTTAAAGCTCAGCTCCACCAACGCATCCCCCAGGAAGCCGTCCCTGATCCCCTAGACTAGGTCTGGTCTTCTGGTCCCGTGCACTATATTGCTAATAACTGAGTCATCGATTAATTGATTAATCATTAATTAATACAGGAATGTATGGTCTGACTTGTGCTCTCTGGGTCACCAGCAGGGAGCACAGATCATAAAGTCAGACCCAGATTCCAGGTTTCTTCACTCAGAATGCTGGGGTCGTACTCTTCATAACCACTTTTTTTTTTTTTTCTATACGCGGGCCTCTCACTGTTGTGGCCTCTCCCGTTGCGGAGCACAGGCTCCGGACGCGCAGGCTCAGCGGCCATGGCTCACGGGCCCAGCCGCTCCGCGGCATGTGGGACCTTCCCGGACCGGGACACGAACCCGTGTCCCCTGCATCGGCAGGCGGACTCTCAACCACTGCGCCACCAGGGAAGCCCCATAACCACTTTTTAATCCCTATTCCTGGGGGGAGAAAAATGACCATTATTGTACCCTGTCCTTATACAAGGCTCTTTTCATTAGTTCTAAAAATAGAATCATGCTGATTTTCCAGACTAAGCATCTAGCCTATACTTTTGCTTCCATGTCCCCTACATTAACCACAAGAAAGCACTTTCATTAAAGTACGTTGTTTTATTCCCTTATCAATTTGATTCCTATTTGTCAGGAAGTACAGAGTTTTAAAAGTTACCAGCAACACTGTTTGTTACAGGTTTTCTTTGGACATCAAGCCCTACTGCTAGAATCCATTGCAGGGAAGAGTTGCAGAAAAGAATTCTCTATTTTTCCCGAGTACGGTGGTTTGGCATACTGGATGAGCCACTTGGAGCAGAGCTCTTAGTCCTCTGCTTTTTTTTCACTCGACTCACACACACACACATACACACACACTCACTCCTTTGATTTATTTGCTAGGATGATGTAAACGGAAATTACAGAATCATATATGCGTGTGTGTGCACACGCGTGCTGGTGGGGGAAGTAGGGATGTCTGAGCTGAGCCTAAAATGGAATTCAAATATGTCTGTAGAAGTGGTGGGAGGACCACTTGGAGGTGATTCGCAGGAAGGCTTTCCCACCCCTCACTGGGAAGGAAGGGGGATGAATCAGACATGGCCTGTGTCTTACTCCTGTGGAAAGGAGGCTCCTAAGGGAAAGAAAGAGGAACTGTTTGTATTATACAACAGACTCCATGACCCTCGAGGGCACAAGCAGGGCCTTTTGGAGGTCTGGGTGACCCTGTGTGGCTCTGAGTGAGGAGGGGGGTCATAGCCTCACTTCGGAGTGGACTGAACTTGGAAGCCCAGCAGCTTGGGGTAGTGGCAGGTAGCACCTTTGTGTGGACATTGGCATTGAACTAGTGTCAGCAGCGTTCAGAGGCTACATGGTGAGCTCTCAGGGGGCTCTAGATGCAGGCGGCATAGGTGGGGAAGAGAAAAACCCAGTGGCTGCAACTGGATGTGTTGTGTCTGCGGTGGCTGACTGATTTGTGATCACCAGGGAGACACCCCCAGGGGACACCAGGACACAAGAGGCTGAGATCTCATGGGGGCTGATGAGCTCTAAGATCTTATGGAAGAAAGAGCCAGTGGGAGTTTGGAGGAACTAGGTAGATCACTGATAGTTCCCTAAGACCACTGAGACTTGGCGGTGGCCTGATGCTAAGAGACAAGCAGGCCTTAGGTTGGGTGGCTCCATGTCGTGTGGCTGGAGGGACAGAAGAAAGCCAGCATGCCCAAAATGTCTCCCCTGATGGCACACCCTGGACTCAGAAATGCCCTCCTTCAAGGTCATTCCTTTGGTTTGAAGGCTTGTGCTTAGCAAAGATGCTTTACTGGGAGAGTTGGACGCCATGAGTAAGCATGGGAGGAGTTGGAGAAGGGAACAGCGGAGCTGGCAGGCCTGGGTGAGGCCTGGGAGGGGAGGTCCACGGAGATGCAAGAGAGGTGAGCAGATGCTAAAATGGGGAATGGGTGGAAACGAAGGACCATGACAAAAAATGGGCCACTTCTCGTTTTAACTGGGCCCTGAGCCCATTTCCCATGCTCCCTCCAGGCAGGTTTCAAGCGGTCCGCTGTGCACCAGTCATGTGCTGGAAAATCCCCTTGCCCTACTTAAGTGGCGCCCTAGCCTGACCTCATGCTTAGGTTCTTGAGCCTTGCTTCACTGAAAAGAGAGAGGGAGAGGAGAGGAGAGAGGAAAGCAAAAGAAAGAGGGAATAGAGAATGAGAGCAGAGAGAGGCAGAGAGCAGAGGAGGGGGAGATGTACTGAGACACACAGAGAAAGAGCAGACATGGGCCATAAATTGCTTCCAGGGTGTAAGGAATGACAGACGCCCACTTTGAAGACCTTCTGGGGTCACTGTTTAAAAGCATCCAGCCATCTGGCCGCAGGTGGGCCTCTCACCTGACCCCTATTAGAGCTCCTTGCCTCTGGAAACTGGCATGATTTATGGGTCCCTGTGGACTCATGGCCAGACAGCCACCCCTCACCTATCACATCCTCCCTGACCCTGAGTTGCCCTTCTTCTTGCACGTGGTGCAGCAGGTGGATTTGAATTTCTAATGACTGCAGACACCTGTGTTTCCCTGAGGCTCTTGCTGTGGTGATGGAGAACAGACCCAGGTTGTACCCAGGAGGGAGAGCTCAGTGGAGGAAATATGAGAGACAGGCTTGATGGAGGCATGACAGGTCACCGAAAGTGTGCACCCTGTTAGATTTCATTAACTGTCTACACTTCCCTGGCTGCATTCCACTGGTCACCTGCCCAGAAACACAATTGGAAACACAAATCTTAAAGGAGATCAATTTTCCAATGACATATGATAGGAAAAAATGGGTCCGGAGCCAAATCACAGATAAGTGGGCCCAATCCACCAGAGGGACATTCATGAGGATCCCGGTGTCAGTGCAGCTCTGGTCCAGCCTGACTTATGGCTGGGAGCCCCACTGTGAAGGAGAAGGGGGTAAAGCAGGTTTGCAGAGCCCAAGAGGGGCATGCGCCGACTTGGATTAATGGGGGGCCCCCGCCAGATCCCTCCTACCCTCTAAATCCTTTGGAGAATAGCATGCTTTCCCTGATGACAGCTCTGTTGCAGTTCATAGAAACTCAAGATTGAAAGTTTAAGGCCCATGGTCAAGCCAGCAGTGCAGAGGGAACAGAAGACTTTGTTACGAGTCCTAAATCCCTCCAGATGCAACGCAAGTCACGCTGCTCCTCTCCAAGCTGCTTAGCAGAGAGTAACCCCTTCATTCCCAGGGAACATGGTTTGAAAACCCTCTCAGTCAAGTCAAGCTAAGTCCTTGGTGCCAGCTTTCATGGGTCAGCAGTTCCCTGCTGCTGTTGCCGCTTAAGGGGAAGTAGTCCTTGCTAGAACCTTCATGACTCTCCTTTAGAGCCTGCTGGTCTATCACTAGTCTAGCCTGTGACCTTAGAGGTGGTAATTTCTGCATTTTTACAGCCTTACTTCTCTAATTGCAGTGCATAGACCAGCGTCAATGGCATTGTTGGGATCAGTGGCATCATTTGAGTCCTTGTTAGAAATGCAAAATCTCATGTCCCTGTCCCAATCCTGCTGGATCAGAATAGTGCCATGTCAGGGGCTCAGCATTGGGCCTGGTTGCCTGCAAGCTGGATATTCAGAGGTGGCAGTAGTTGGATTGGCTTTGGTAAGCAGCAGTCCAGGCTGTTGTATCGTGTAACCTCTATCTCTACTACTTTGAACACTCATGTGCCCATCATGTCAGGTGATGACAAATACTGGCTAACGTCATTTTTGTCTACTTGGCTATTCAATGCCTTTCCCATGGTAGATGCTTTCTTTCTACCGTGATTACATTTTCTAGTCATCCTTGGTGCTCACTCCCATATGCCCATCCACATGCCTCCAATCATTCAGTCCTTTTCATTTCAGGCTCCTGATCAGCCAGTGAGGCCATTTGCTACTGTCCATGAGACTTGATATATTCTCACTTCTGGCCACTTTTTCTTCCACACAGAGCAGAGGACTGGGTGCACCACTCAAAGCTCCACCCACTGGAAAGATTTCCCCTCAGCTCTGTCATTCGCGTCCACTCCATGATGCCTGGAAGACACCCACCGTTCATTTTCAACTTGTACTCACATTCCAAGATGTCCCACCTGTAAACCAACCATGAGATTTTTCTCCTTCAGCTAGTTGTTTTGGGAACCTTCCTAACCATCTGGCCGTAGGTACAAGCTGAGAGAGTGGTACTGGGCAGTCATGGAAGGTAGCATGGGAGTCTGGGGTTCACGCCCATGAACACTTATTGTGCCATCTGGTCCTGCTTGGGATCCATTTGGGGTGTACAATTTCCATCTTAGAATGGCCTGCTATGGGCCTGTGTGATTTCATGACTTGGAGGGTCTGGTAGAACTCAGCTCATGATTACTTGACATTCCAGGGTCAAATGTCCCACGTCCACCAGGGCCCAGAAATACTCTAGGATATGTTCCTCAAAAAGCACATCCTGCAACTGACATGGCCTTCATCCAGACCCCAGAGCCTCTGTTGTAATTCTCCCACTGGGGTTTGTTATAAGATCCTTACTGTATCTTTTTCCACCACTGACACTTCCGACACCAGATTGTCTGCCAGATCATATACTCCAAGTGGCAGAGCTACTCGTACCATAGCCTGAACTGACTACAGATTGCTTTCTTGCTCCAGGCCCACACAAAGTTGGCTACCTTTCAGATTTCCCGGTATATGCGCTGGAGTAGTATTGCTAGATGTGAGATGTGCAGCCTCCAGAACCCAACCCAAAAGGGAATGACAGACATTATACCTCATTCTAAGGGATAAAAAATGCAGCAATTTGTCTTGTACTTTGGACAGTATTTCTCAGCATAATCTTTGGACCCCTGAAAACTTCACCAATGTGCCATGCCCCTCCATCTTCCTAGGGTTTATCTCCCACCATCTGAAGTGAGCTGTTTCACCAAGGCCCCCAGTGTGCTAGGCAGCTCTTACTCTCCCGGCTCTGCCGTTGATAGAACGGATCAGTGTGGTATTCTGAAGGATGTGCAGATGGTCCAGATTTCTTCTGACTATATTGTGACAGCAGAAGAATTAACATAGACCTAGGACAATACTGTAAATACATATTATTGTCCATTCCATGTGAATGTAAATTGCTCCTGATTCTCTTCTCTGATTGGGATAGAAAAGAACTCATTGGCTGCATACCATTTGCCCAAGTCCATAATAATCTACTGTGGCAAAGGTACCATGAATGGCAAGACAGCCACTATTGGAACTACTTCTCGGCTGAGTATGTGATAATTGACAGTCATTCTAGAGTATCCGTCTGGTTTCTGCAGGGCCCTGACTGGTGAATTAAGTTGAGATGTGGAGATATGAAGAAGACCACCATGACGGCATCAGTAAGATCCTTACGGGTGGCACTAATCTCCAACTTCCCCAGGAATGTGATATTGTTTTTGATTCACTATTTGGGGGAACTGAAGTTTCAGAGGGGAAGGCAATTTCAGAGGCTTTTACTCAGGCTTTGCATTATGATAAACCAAGGATCTCACGTAAGAATTTAAGAGTTGAGTATATCAATCCCAATTATATATTTGGAGACCAGAAAAATCATCACTGGATGGGTGACCCGTGGACCCACTGGGCCCACTGTAAGTTGGCCCTTGGCCAGAACTCAATATATTAACTTGCTGCCATACGCCCCAGACAGGTGGCCATTGTGACATTTCAGGTCTCCAGACATTGATGTCATCTCAGACTCTGTCCAATAACCCTCAAAATGTATGGGTATTTCTCTTGCCTCAGTCATCTGAGTAAATGGTTGTAGGTATTTTAAGGGAAATATTACGGGAATCATTAGTATATACTTGCCATGGTGTTGCTGTGTACTTCCTTTTGGGGACCCATCCACCTCTGTAGCCAACAGAGTCTGGAGATGAAAACTGGCTCAGGTCCAGGGATTGAGCAAAGTTCATGACTTCTGTTGAGGTGACCACCTCCAGCCTCCTGCTCATTCATTCTTGCCTTTTTTGATTGTATATATTAAGCAGCACCCTCTTTGTCTGCCTGTGTCTTTTGTCCCTAGGGGATCCCATGTTCTACTAACCATATCCACAATTTCTTGTGGGTCAAGCCCCCTTGGCTGCCCCTCCAATCTTGTTGGTTGTGACAGTAACTGTGGGGCCCCCTCATTTCTGGTGATTACTAACCATCATCTGGACTCTTTTGCTTTGAGGCCTTATCATTCCCATTGCTATTAGTAAGCCAAGTTCTGTGACATATTCCCTATAGTCAATCGTAGCCTGTAGAGGAAAGCCACCACTTAATGTCTTAGTGATGCTAATATTCATCCCATCAGCATGTTCTTGATGGCCTTCATGAATAGCACGTTCTCTAGGTCCTTCCATGGAACAAAATTTCTGATGTGTCTTCTGTCCTCATGTAATATATCCAATTCAGCATGCCTAGTTCCCTGAGCCATTTAATCCCACTAGTTTCCATGGTACCTTAGGCATTACCACTTGGTCAGTATGGGCTATTTTTTTTTTTTTTTGATGTATTTCGGCTGTACTGGGTCTTAGTTGTGGCACGTGGGATCTTCATTGTGGCTTGTGGGATCTTTTTTTTTTTTAGCTGCAGCATGCGGACTTCTTAGTTGTGGCATGTGGACTCTTAGTTGTGGCATGCGTGCAGGATCTAGTTCCCCAACCAGGGATCGAACCTGGGCCCCCTGCATTTGGAGCTTGGAGTGTTACCCACTGGACTGCCAGGGAAGTCCCAGAATGGGCTGTTTTTTTCTCCATGTCTTTAAGAGTTACCTACTAGCAAATTTGCCCATACCCTAGGGTTCTTGCCAAGGCGTTAAATCCATGTTCCTGAAGAGTACTCCAAAGTAAATGAACTTTTGCTTGTCCATTCTTATGTCCTGTATTCCTTAATCAAGCACCCTCAAAATCCAATCCCATGGGTACTCCCCTGGCTCATGCTGGTATGTGCTACCTAATTCTTGCAGCTCCATTGGGATTTGTCTCTTTCCTTATGTTCTAAACTGGGAATATGCTGGAATTTAACCCTATTTTCTGGCCTGACAGCCAGGACAGGTCTGGGAGAAAGTCCTGAGGAGGACACCTGTTTTCTTGCAATGGGGAGGCCCATGTTGTATCTTCCCACAGGAAGGAGTTCTAGCTCTTAATAGGGACAGATGAGCCGTCTCTGAAGGCTCAGAGGATTCAGGGAAGTCAATGGAACCACAATCTTTGGGGGCATCCATCCAGATGACTCAATCTCACGTTCAGGAGTTCAGGTTTTCCCAGGCAGGGCACTGATCTTTGCATAGTAGACTGGCCGTGACAAAGCATTCCACTCTCTTTGAACCCTGGTGACTATAGACATCAGAACCTGAGTCTGTTCCTCAGTCCACTCTCCTACTGCAGGAACTACAAAAGAGGACCACTGGCTTTCACACTTAGTATTTAAATTTGTTAATTGCCCATAGTTTCTCATTATCCCTCTGTAGGCATCAAATCAACTCAGTTAGTAACCAGCTGTTTCTACTGTCCTTAAATGTGCTATTCTTCCATAATGTGCAAAAACCTGAATCTTCATACCAGCCCAGGCATTCCCCTCCACCAGGAGGTCCTTCCAAGTAATCACCTGTGAAATTTTTAGCAATTGGGTTGCCACCTTGTGCCAGGATTATCTATACCTCAGGTACCGTTTGGGATGGGGCCTTCCTTGCCAGCTGTGTGGCAAGTGATCTAGAACACAAACTCCCTCTTATCACCTCTTGTTGTTTTTTGTTTTGTTGTTTTTTTTTTTTGCGGTACGCGGGCCTCTCACTGTTGTGGCCTCTCCCGTTGCGGAGCACAGGCTCCGGACGCGCAGGCTCAGCGGCCATGGCTCACGGGCCCAGCCGCTCCGCGGCATGTGGGATCTTCCCAGACCGGGGCACGAACCCGTGTCCCCTGCATCGGCAGGCGGACTCTCAACCACTGCGCCACCAGGGAAGCCCCACCTCTTGTTTTTGATTAGTCCCAGTATCAGTTGTGTTGGTTGGTCCCTTTAAGAAGCAGACACCAAGCTATGTTAGAAGTGCAAGACAGAATTCTTGGTTGTAGAGCCTGTGAAAAATAAAGGGGAGAGAGGCAAGAGTAGGCAGGGAGAGCCTTCAAACTGCTGTGCGGGTCTGACATGGTGAAAAGCCAGGGGAAACACAGGAGGATGGGGTAGGAGACCCTCAGACTGGAACGGCATTCAGGATTTCTTGGTCAGCGTGGTAGGGAACTCTAGTGCAAATATTACCTATGGAGAAGTCCTGCATTGGGTAGAAATGGCCAGGCGCCCATACCCTCACCAACTGGGAATAATGTGGCTTGAGTTCAAATGCTGCAATTAGGTCATTTCTGGGTAGGCTTCAGAGGGTCCACGCATATCCTGAAATTGTAAGCAAAAATCAATATGTGTGTATGTTTCTAGAATCCATAGCTTTTCACTAAATTTTCAAAGAGTTCCCTGATGCCCAGAAGGTAGCGTGACAGTGGTGTGAATTCACTTGGTCATCCCAGCATGTTCTCCTGGCCCCTTTCATGTTCCCTCTTTTCTCAAGAGCTGTGTGCCAGCTACACTGGCCTCCTTTGTGTTCCTCAAGCACTCTAAGCTCATTCCCAACTCAGGGCCTTTGTCTTAGCTGTTCCCTCTGCCTGGGGTGCCCTTTCCTCAGATGCATTCAGCTTAAATGTCAGCTTCTCAGAGAGGCCTGCTTGGATTCTGCAAACGAAGGTACCTTCCTCCATCACCCCTAGCATACTTCTCTGTTTCATTTCTAGCACTGAGCCCTTCCATATGATCTCCTCTTTGTTATTTGTTTGTGATATATCTCTGCCCAGTAGGATGCAAGCTCCATGAAAACAAGTCATTCTCTCTTGTTCACCATGCTTTCCCCATAGCCTAGAATGTTCTTGACATATAGGACACACTCAAAATGTTTTCTTTTTTTTATTGAAGTACAGTTGATTTGCAGTGTTGTGTTCATTTCTGCTGTACAGCAGTGATTCTGTTATATATACATGTATATATACATTATATATACATATATATACATACATATATACATTCTTTTTCACATTCTTTTCCATTATGGTTTATCACAGGATATTGAATATAGTTCCCTGTGCTATACAGGAGGACCTTGTTGCTTATCCATCCTATATATAAGAGTTTGCATCTGCTAATCCCCAAATCCCAATTCATCCCTCCCCCCACCCCTTGGCAAGCACAAGTCTGTTCTCTATGTCTGTGAGTCTTTCTGTTTTGTAGATAAGTTCATTTGTGTCATATTTTAGATTCCACATATAAGTGATATCATGTGGTATGTCTTTCTCTTTCTGACTTACTTCAGGTAGCATGATAATCTCTAGGTCCATCCATGTTGCTGCAGATGGCATTATTTCATTCTTTCAAAATGTTTTCTTAAGAATAAATGCTTGTCTTCTCTGTCCAGTAAAATATTTTCCAATGTGTCCCCTTCTTACATTTTTTGTAGCTACTTTATAGAACTATAAATATAGATATAATTATTAATAATCCAGACATGCAAAAAAATTCCAGACAATAGCAGATCCCTATGCACTAGCCTCAGAGATAGACAGATGTTAACGTTTGGCTTCAATTGCCTCAATTTCTCCTTCATTCGTTTTATTTTTTAGCTAAAATTTCATAGCTCACATTTTGTGACGCGCTTCCCTTTCAGTGGTAACTCCTGCCTTGAAGGTAGTGTATGTCATTTCTAACTATGTTTTAGTAGTTTAATGATATGTGTTTCTATTCACAAACAACATATGCTAATTTTTTTATTGAAGTATAGTTGATTTACAATATTGTGTTAGTTTCAGGTGTATAGCAAAGTGATTTGGTTATGTGTATACATAACTGAATAGATATATATATATATATATATACACACATTCTTTTTTTCCAATTTTTTTCCATTATAGGTTATTACAAGGTATTAAATATAGTTCCCTGTGCTATACAGTAAATCCTTGTTGTTTATCTGTTTTATATAGGTAATATGTATCTGTTAATCCCATACTCTTAATTTATCCCTCCCCCCCCTTCCCCTTTGGTAACCATAAGTTTGTTTTCTATGTCTTGAGTCTGTTTCTGTTTTGTAAATAAGTTCATTTGTACTGTTTTTTAGATTCCACATGTAAGTGATATCATTTAATATTTGTCTTCCTCTCTCTGACTTATTTCACTTGGTATGATAATCTCCATCCATGTTGCTGCAAATGGCATTATTTCATTCTTTTTATGGCTGAGTAATATTCCATTGTATATATGTGCCACATCTTCTTTATCCATTCATCCGATGATGGGCGCTTAGGTTGTTTCCATCTCCGGGCTATTGTAAATAGAGCTGCAATGAACATTTTGGTACATGACTCTTTTTGAATTTTGGTTTTCTCAGGGTATATGCCCAGTAGTGGGATTGCTGGGTCATATGGTAGTTCTATTTGTAGTTTTTTAAGGAACCTCCATACTGTTCTCCATAGTGGCTGAACCAATTCACATTCCCACCAGCAGTGCAAGAGTGTTCCCTTTTCTCCACACCCTCTCCAGCATTTATTGTTTGTAGATGTTTTTATGATGGCCATTCTGACAGGTATGAAGTGATACCTCGTAGTTTTGATTTGCATTTCTCTAATAATTAGTGATGTTTAGCATCTTTTCATGTGGCTGTTGGCCATCTGTATAACACATGCTATTTTTATATGTCCCAAGATTTTATATAAATGTGTGCACACTGTATGTATCTGTTGGTAATTTGGACCTATTTAAGTGTTTAACACTATTGTTGAGCCACAGAATTAACTCTGGAGCTGTCCTATCTGTGGACTTATTGTTATACATGATAATACAATTCCTTATTGTTTAAGCCACATGAATTGGGTTTGTTGTTATGCACAACTGAAAGCTTCTTCCCTGTGATAGGCTCATTGTATTAACATTTCTCACTGTTGAGTCCTTAAGCTGTGGCTGCCCAGAAGTTTTCATTTGGCTGCAGGTTTACCAAGTGTATAGAAAGTTTTTGTTTCTCCTCTACCCCCGGTTGCCCAATTCAGAAATCTTTTGTAGTAGTAATTTATTGCCGTGTAACAAATTTAGCAGTGCAAAACAACACAATTTATTATCTTGCCTAGTTTCTGAGCGTCAGGGATCTGGGAGCAGCTTAGCTGGGTGGCTCTGGCTAAGGGGACTCTTCTGAGGTCGCAGGCAAGTTGTTGGCTGGGGCTGCAGCCATCGGAGGGGCTGGAGAACTGGCTCCCAAGATCCTTCACGGGACTGTTGTCAGGAAGCTTCGGTTCCTTTCTGTGTGAGACTCTCCATAGTTGACTTCTCCCAGAGTGAATGATCTGAGAGAGAGAGAGAGAGTCCTACACAGCGCACCACCATGCACCCACCCACATCTACGCGGTTATCAACTGCTCCCTCACTTTTCTCCTCAATATACACCATGATCACTGATCCCATCCTTTTTACCTCCTTGGTGCCTCTCAGATCAAGCCACTTCTCTCCATCCTGTTGCATACTGGATGTAGGTGCAGAGAGCTGAGTCTGGGGCACAAGTCTGATCCAGTCACTGGCCCTCAAGTTGTTTTCAGTGACCCTCAGAATCAAGTTCATGGTTTTGAAGGCCTGCCTGTACCTCTAGCTTCCTTATTACCCGGGCTTCCTCATCTCTTGTCCTCTACTCTCCCTTCTCTCTGTGTTTCTTTAGGTCTGAAGTTCAGTGTCACGTTCTCAGGGAAATTTTTCTGACCTTCAGACCAGACTGGATCCCCCGGTCACATGCTTTTGGAATGTTCCAGCTTCAGTCATGCTGCTCATCACAGTTGCCCAATGTCTCATTGCTATCTGATCTGCGAATCTGCAAGGTGAGGGACCACACAGGTTTTGTTCACGGCTGTCCTCCAAGGACCGGAGATGATGTCTGGCACATAGCAGACGTGCAATACATTGCGCTGAATAAGTGAATGGATGATTTTTCACCTGGTATTTGTGCTTTCTCCTTTCCTTCCTTCCATGGAAGGAGACAGGTTACTTTATATGCAAATCCTATTTATCCCAATGAACAATGTGGTAAGATTGAACCAGACATTCAAAGCAAGGACCTTTCAGGGGATTTTGTGGGTCCTGTGTGACAAAGACTTGCTCCTTAAGCAAGCTGTAGTCAGTCTTGTGTAAGCCTTTTCTTGACTAGGCCCCTCCTTGAGCCTTGTCCTCAAGAGAAAGAATCCTGCCAAGTCAGTTTAGTGAGAACCTCCCGTCACTGATATCTGATCACCCTTGATGTCTGATTCAGTTCCTCATCCCCCACCATCTCCTGGCTGATATCTGATCACCCTGACGTGCTTTCAGGAAGAATCCTGTTAAATCAGATTAGCCAGTATCCCCCCTTATTCCTAATGTTTCCTCTTAGTACTTTTCCATCCGCTGACCCCACACCCTGCTCCTTGGTGATAAATCCTCACTTTTGCTTGTTTTGTTCAGAGTTGAGCCCGATCTCCCCTGCTTCCTGCAGACACCCATTGCTGCAGTCCCTTGAATAAAATCTTCCTTACAGTCTTTAACGAACATCAGAATAAGTTTTTCTTCAGCACTTGGACTGGGTCTACTCAGGACAGGCCTCTCGATTTGTCTTTGAACAAATGCACGCTCTACCCCTAGGCTTCCAACTGGAAGCATAAACATACAAGACAATATATTCTTCACACATGCATTGGCTGCAAATCAATACAGGAACATAACCTAACTTATATCACCAGACCTGTGGAAAATGGTACCTACTTAGTTTCATTTTGAAATGCAACTCTAAAAGTAAATGTTCACGCATAGTTATAACAACAGTCAACCTTGACTGAGCTACCATTATGTATGCCAGCCTCATTTTAATCTCACCAGAATTATAAGGTAGCTATTACCTCCCTTTTATAGATGAGGAAACTGAGTCTCAGAGGGGCCGATGAACTTACCCAAGTTCATACAGCTGGTAGGTAGTAGAGCCTTGATCCACTCTGGGGCCTGTTGCCCTTTTTTTTTTTTTTTTTTTTTTTTTTGCGGTACACGGGCCTCTCACTGCTGTGGCCTCTCCCATTGCGGAGCACAGGCTCTGCATGCGCAGGCTCAGCGGCCATGGCTCACGGGCCCAGCCGCTCCGCGGCATGTGGGATCTTCCCGGACCGGGGCACGAACCTGTGTCCCCTGCATCGGCAGGCGGACTCTCAACCACTGCGCCACCAGGGAAGCCCCCTGTTGCCTTTTTTATGCCACTGTACCCTGCTGCCTCTCCTTGGAGTTATTCTATTTTTTGGTCCCTTCCTCATCTTAAATGGCTCAAATGCATGTAATTGTTGAGTTAGCCACTTGGATTGGGGTCACAGTTTTTGCCAGTGTTCTTCGTAAAGCTTTGCAGTTCCGTGGCATGGCAGACATTTTGCTTTAATTTGAAGTTTATAAATACACATATAAAAGTCAAGAATAGGTTTCCCCAAGTGATTCAGGAGCACAGTGGCTATGAAGGAGGGAAGTGTGCCCACTTCCAGCAATTTCCACGATGAATGACACAGAGCAAGAAGAATGTGGTTAAAGAAAGAACGACAGACTCGCCTACCCCTTTGCCTGGTTCCCAATGGAAAGGGAGCGGAGCCGAGCCAGCCCTGGAGGTGGAACATTGGGGCTCGTTGTGTAGGTGAACAGCCGGGATTCATTAGGGCTGGAGACTTCCATGGTGTGGCCAGTTAGAGCAGGCTCTGGTGGAAGGACCCTTTGTCTTTTCCACAGACCTCCCCTTCTCCATCTCTGGCCTTGGTTGACTTGAACTTTGTGTTTCGTACGCTGATGAAAACCACACTTACTGACCACACTACTGACCAGTGCTCTGGGATGCCTCTCTCAGGCTTGCAGGCCTGTAGCACCCCAGCTCTTTACTCTGGCTTGCCCTCTCTATGGTTGCTGCTCAGGTGCTGATCTGAAAAAGGTATAGTTTGGAGACTGGGGAGCTGTTGGCATTCACAGGACAGCCTTCTCTGCGGTTTCTTTCTGTGTATTCACATGCAATCAGCCTCCCACGGCATTGAAAAAGGTTCAGGTTTTTTAGAGTGCCTCATCCTTTCATGTGAAAATTAGAGGGGATTGTGATTTGTAATTAAATGGGTGGCCCCACTCCATCTACTACAGCCAATTGTTGATTTCTGAGTGTTGATTATAAGTAGATAATTCTTTTTTTTTTTTGCGGTATGCGGGCCTCTCACTGTTGTGGCCTCTCCCGTTGCGGAACACAGGCTCCAGACACGCAGGCTCAGCGGCCATGGCTAACGGGCCCAGCCGCTCCGCGGCATGTGGGATCTTCCCGGACCGCGGCACGAACCCGCGTCCCCTGCATCGGCAGGCGGACTCTCAACCACCGCGCCACCAGGGAAGCCCTATAAGTAGATAATTCTTAATTCCAGGTATTGTTCCCTACTTCCCAGCATGGCACTTTGCCTCTTTCACCCATAGCCTTTGTAATGATTGAATCCTCCCAGAAGTGGGTGTAGAAAGTGAGGGCAGGAGGGGGAGAGAATCATAATAAAAATAGCTAATGTTTCCTGAGTACTTAGTATATTTTAGGCACTGTTCTGAGCTCTTTACTCCAACCCTATGGGGACAGGTACCATTATTCTCTCTACTTAACAGGTGAGAAAACTACAGCCATCATAGGTGAAATAACCTGCCCAGGTGTACATATGTAGTAAGTGGTCCAGTTGGATTCAACACTAGGCAATATGATCCAGAGCAAGAGCTCTTAAGGCAGAAATAGGAAAAGAGGGAGGGAGGGTCCTACAAATACCCATTGTGCAGCTTATAGCCTAGATTCAACAATTGTCTGTCCCAAATCACTTTCCCCTAACCCAACAGATACTTGGTGAATTTTTCAGTGTTAACTTATGATGATCAGTGATTCTTAAAAAGTTGGGACTTTGCAGATCCCTTTGAGATTTTGAAGAAGGCCATGGCTCCCTCTTACTCCAAAAACTGCATGCAAAATTTTGCATATCATTTCCAGAGGTTCAAAGGCCATGTGAAACTCTCCTCCCAATAGACCCCATGGAACCAGGGTCAAGAATCCTGACTTAGAATAATACTAAACTCTATCAATATGAAAAACTGATTTGACCATAATGGAAAGAGAGGAAGCTAAATTTGGGTAGGAAAATGGAAATTTGTGTAGAGTTGTATGACCTCAGACAAATTACTGACCTTTTTTGTATCATAGTCATAGCTTCCCTCTTCCTCTACCAGCCCATGTTTATTGTCAAGTTCAACAAGGTAATATCTGATCACTGCTTTCAGTTCCCCAGAAGAATGTGTCCTGCTCCTTTCTGAGAATTCCTTTCCAGGTTCCATAGCCCTAGGAAGTTTGCAAACCCAAATTAGTGACAACAAACTAGTAGGGCCCAATTACTCCTGTGGGCATTCCAAAGATAGATGTAAGGGCCTGTTTCCAGCCCCCTAAGCCTGGAGAAGCAAAGACCTGGCACCAGGGACTTCCTTAGGGAGCTGCCAGTCATGTTCAGCACCTGGGGCTCCACCCTAGTGGGGTAAATTGCTTTAGGGAGAGGCTGCTGGGTATGACTCCGGGAGGGTGTGTTTGTGTGTGTAGTTGAGGGGAGACAAGGGAAGAAGGAAGTAGCATTGTCAGCTGATGGGAGAAACAGATTCCTGAGAGGCTCTAATACCTACAGTTATTTGGAAACTAAGTCACCACCTCTCCACTCCCATTACCGAAGGACTAGAGCTGGTTGACCAGCAACAAAGTAAACCTCTCCTCTTCTAACTTCTTCCCTCTACCCCCTAGGTGTGCTGCCCTTTGGCATTTTCCCCCCTTTTAAGGTTATTTTTGGTGCTTGTTTTAAACAAATTTCACCTGGATAGAGAAGTTGAGGGTGAGGGAGAAGGCCCATACCACGGGATGTTCTTGGGATCAGTCTCAGACTGATAATACAGACAATGATTTATATTTATGAAGCATTGAGAATGAGCTAGACCCCGTGCTAAGGGCTTTATGTATATAATCTCATTAAATTCTCCAAACAGTCTACAAAGTAGATTTGATTATTATTTCCATGTGACAGATGAGAAAATTGAGATTCAGAGAGTTAGTGGTGAATCAAGGATTTGACTGCTGTTCCCAATCTTTCGGCTGCAATGGGCTCCAGAAGCAGGGCTGGGACTTAGGAATTTCTCCCTGAGAGGAGCACCTGTGTCAGGGCTCCTGCCCATTTAGTCTGTCCTGAGTCCTGGAATTCTACCTTCGCCAAGTTTCTCCCATCATTTTCCCCTTCAACTTCCACGGCTGGCTCCTTAGTCCAGGCATTACTCCATAGTTCCAGCTGTTCTCTCTAGGCGGGCCTTGGCCTCCTCCATCCCTCAGTCTGGACACCAGGGTGACTTTTCTTCCTGGGACTTGGCTTTGGGCCCAGCACCCCCTTCTCCTACTGGCTCTGCCACTTACTGCCTGACCTTGGATGAGCTATTGAACTCTCAATGACTCAGTTTCCCTATCTGTAAGATGGGGATGATAGGTTTATTTATTTTTTAATTAATTAATTTATTTTTGGCTATGCCTCGTGGCAGGTGGGATCCTAGTTCCCCAACCAGGGATCGAACCTGCACCCCCTGCAGTGGAAGTGGGGAGTCTTAACCACTGGACTGCCAGGGAAGTCCCAGAGATGATAGGTTTATTGTGAGGAATAAATGAGTTAATACATGTAAGGTATTTAGATGCCTGGCACAGAGAAATTGATTTAAAAAATGTCAGCTATTATCCTGTAAAGCATCCTTCCTCCTCACTTCAACATGTCATTTGCTATCTCTGTACCTAGACTGAACGTCCTCAGAACGGAGGCAATATCCTGTATGTTCTTTGATCCCTGAGCCCAATACCCTGCCTAGCATGTGTGCAGGGGCTTTTATGCTGCTGAACTTACCATAATGGGCACCATGGGAAGATGAAGAATTTTCCCAGAAGCCTGTAGAGGCAAAGGCTAAGATTTCCAAACTGTGATCACCTGGGGCAAATGCTCCAGGTAGGAAGGAGACTTGGGGATACAGGTGGAGGGGGAGGCAGGTTGGCTGCTTTTCTCCTCGCATCACCAGTGCGCCCCCTCCCCCTCGAAGGCAGGCTTTTAATCTAGCAGACTCAGTGTGCGCAGTGAAGGCAGGCAGTGGACCTCCCATCCCAGGCTCGGGGTGTGGGTGAGGGTGTTGGGGGCAGGTGCTTCAGGCTTCCCGGCCCCCAGCCCCGTCTACCTCCGCTCCCATTCAGGGTACTGCGGGCTGCTCCCCACCCCTCACCGCGCTGAGGGAGCCCAGCCTGACCTGGGCTGGCCTCCGTGCCCCGCAGCTTCCCTTCCAGCCACAGCCTGGGGCCTCTCCGCGCGGCCACACCTCCCCGGGCCCCGCAAGGGTTAAGGCAGCCGCGGAGAGGAGAGGTTTGGGCTGACGTCGCTCTGGCTGAAGGTGGTTCCCCTCGGATGAGGATGGGAGAGCCTGGCGAGCTGAAACCCGAGCTCCCGCTCGGCTGGGGCTTGGGGAGGTCCGTGTAAGAGCCGCCTGCCCGCCGGCCTCCCTCGGTCCCTCCCCGGCAGTCGCTCCGGGCACCACCGCGGAACGATGGAGCTGGGCTGGTGGCCGCAGCTGGGGCTCACTTTCCTGCAGCTGCTTCTCATCTCCTCCTTGCCAAGAGGTACTGTGGGTAGCATCAGGACCCCCAGGAGGGGACTTTTCCCTCTTGGGGTTTGGTAGGGGGCAGGACTGGGGGGTCCCAGGAGACGGTGCTTGTATGTGGGTGGTGGCTGGGAGTGGGGGGGGGCTTCTTCTCAGTGATAATCTTGGGGGCTTGGCTGGTGATGCTGGAGTGTCTGTCTTTCTCCCTGAGAACGGGACACTCTTTTCTGTCATCCCAACTTGTGGGACTGAACTGCCTCATGAGGGGTACCAGCTACAGTTTTATTTGCTGGGTTTTTATTTTAGCTTTTGAAAGCACAAAATCACCTCCGGGAATCTACCCAGTGTCAGGTACGCCCCCTGACATGCAAAAGCTAAATTTCCCACTGGAAGAAGCCCCCTCAGAGGTGAGCTGGAAGGAAAGAGGAGGATGAGCTAAATTTCCCACTGGAAGAAGCCCCCTCAGAGGTGAGCTGGAAGGAAAGAGGAGGATGAGAGCAGGGCTTGCAGTGAGGGTGTCCCTCTGGGGCATCTTGCTTGACGAAATCTTACAGTTACAACCCTTCAGAACAGATTTCCAGCAAGGGAGATGTACTCGCTCAGCATATATACACTTCCTTTCTGATAAGAATGAGAAGGAAGAAGGAAAAGCCGAGGTGAAGAGTGCAAGTCGTTTCTGGGGAAGCACAGTGTTTGTTTAGAAAGAGCTGTGGCTTCTGTGTTTTTCACATGTCATTTTCTGTGCCACAAAACCCATGTCAAATGGGCTCCTGGGGCAAGTGAGGCAGAAACAAGACACAGAGGTCTTGGGAGCCTCTTGACCCAGCAGAAGCAAGGAGAGGGCAGGCTTGTCCTCTGATTGCTTCCGGGCAAGCAGGGAAGGAGGACTTCTTAGGATCATCTGTCCTATGGCTGGAGAGGCCAGGTGTCAGGAGGTAGGGTGAGACCTCGGGAGATAAGGACCAGTTGAAATGTACACACATGATAAAATAGGGCAACTTTGCAGCGGAGCAGGGAGTGTGTGAGCTTTTGCTACTCTCCTTCTCTGGGGGTTACCTGTCACCTGTGCTGGTTACCTGTCACCTGTGCTCTACTTGAGAGGTGGATGCTCCATTGCTGCACATAGCTGGCAAGTGCCTGAGAGTGAAACAGAGTAAGTGGGAGCGGTGAGGGTGTAAAATGCAATCACCTACTGTAGAAGGGGAGCTGGACCATGGGGCATATCCCTTCATGATGAACAAAAAGCCAAGATATAAAAAAAGAAAAACGCATTTTGGTGAATACTTCCCATCTACCTGTGGCCTGCCAGCCCCAGGTGAAATCTTCCTTGGTGATTTACTCTCAAGCTGGAGAGAGTGTTTCATTTGAATTTTGCCTCATTGGCATCTGGAACAGCCCAAAGACAATAATGTAGGAAGAAGGAGCCCAGGAGGGGGAAGTCTGATAATCCATAAACGCAGACACTTGCCCCAGCGGGTAAGTTGGTGAATTTTCCTTAAGGCTCGTTCCTGTTCCACCTCTGCCTTTTGGAGCCGAACTTCCAGGGCATGGTGGCCCGAGCCCAACTCCAGAGGAACCTGGTTCCTTCTGGAGCACCGGGGCTCCGAGGTCTAGTTTGCTCATCCCTGCATCAGCACGCCCCTGCTTCTTTTTTTTCTAACGTGGCAGGTAAGATGGCTGAAACCCAGAAAAGTTAAAAAGCAAAGCTCAGCTGCCCCTTTTTTCTTGCCCAGGATCTGAAAAACTCATTTTTTCCTGAACTGAGAATCTCTTTTACCTTGTGCTCTGGAAAAGCTTCAGGGAGGGTACGCGGCGTCTGGGCAGCCGAGCTGCTGACTGAACCAGAGAGCAACTTCACGAGTCTAGCAAGCGTATTTCATTGTTGAGCATTCGCATTTAGAGGGAACACGGAGGGATGGAGTGGAGACGGAAAATATTTCTTCAAGTCGTGAGTGAATGAGTCCACTCCCCGCTGCAGTTCTGAATCTGGCCCTGTCAAGGAACGCTTAGCAGCATATTTCCTCTAATTACTTTTCTAAAAAGAGCATCTGATGAAATGTAAACATCCACGGGGATGGCACAGCAGACGGTTGTTGCTCATCGACTTGGGACACATGTCTGAGGATGAAAATCCAAACATCGGGCCAAGTGATAACCCAAAATAAACAGCATGTGAGGGGAGAAACCCAACTCCACTGACTTCACCAAATAGCAGGAGCTCTGCCAGCAGGATTCTGCCTAAAAGGAACAACTCGTTTAAAAGATGCGACTCTGGGGAGTGAAACCTTAATATGAATAACTTCACAAGTGTTGCTTCCAACAGACATTAGCTGGTGGGGAATTAGCATCAAGGCAGCTGGGGAAGATAATCTGAAGCACAGATATGCAGTGGGCAGGAGAAGCCAACCGAGAAAGGGAATGTGGAAAGAAAGCAAGGGGGAAGGAGTGGCAAGAAAAATTAGATGTTGGTTTATAATGGGATGTGTTAGCAAATTCCAAGGAGAGAGCTATGAAAATTGGGCCTTCTCGGCAGGGCTAGATTTTTGTGGGGACCATGAAGAGGGTGTTCCCCAGATATATATTCTGAGAACTCCTGGCTTCTCCAACAGGGAAATAATTTGAGGGTGGGATCATTGGTTTAGGGAGCTGGGAGTAACTGTAGAGATCATTTAGTTTGAGCACCTCAAATGCAGAGGACAAGGAGAGTAAATATCTGTGAGCATTTATGATGTGCCCAGTGTTTGAGGCAAAGCAGGGTAGGTGCTGTTTCCAGATGAAGTTTAGAGAGGGTCTGTAACCTGTCCAAAGATATACAGGCACAGTTCTGAAAAAGGTAAACGTTTGATCTAGCAATTCCACTTCTGGGTATATACACAAAATGAGTCAAAGCTGGAACTCCAGCAGGTATTTGTACACCAGTGTCCACTGCAGCATTATTCCCAATAGCCAAAAGGTGGGAAAAACCCACGTGTCCATCAGTGGATAAACAAAATGTGGTAGGTACATATAGTGGAATATTATTCAGACTTCAAAAGGAGTGAAGTTCGGACACAGCCTACAACATGGATGAACCTTGAAAACATTATGCTAAGTGAAAGAAGCCAGACACAAAAGGACAAATCCTGTATGATTCCATTTATATGAAGTACCTAGAGAAGTCAAATTCGTAGAGGCAGAAAGTAGAACAGTGGTTACCAGGGGCTGTGGGGAGGAAAGATTGAGGAGTTAGTGTTTAATGGGTGTAGAGGATCAGTGAGGGATGATGGAAACATTCTGGAGATGTATAGCGGTGATGGTTACCCAAGCCACTGAACTGTACACTTAAAAGTGATTAAAATGGTAAATTTATGTTATTTACATTTTTCTGTAATAATGATAAAAAGAAAACGCAAGCAGATTAGCGGAGCCTGGCGTGAGCCCAGACTGTCGAATTTCTGAGCTCAAGCTCATGTGGTACCTGGCTGACTTAAACTCAAGGACCTAACAGCATCATATACTGATGCACATGTGATCATGGCATGGCTTCAGGACACACGTGGCGGGGGGAGGGTTCTTGCTAGCTCCAGTTTGGGTGGCACTGCTGCTCTTTTGGGGGTGACTTTGGCAATGAGGGAGACTGTAGCACCGAAGGATTGGCAGCCTTCGGGTCAAAGGTCTGCAGAAGTAGCTAGTAGGATATGATGCTTAAAAATGTTTTGAACCTGAATGCTTTGAGGTAGGCTGGGTCCCCTCTCTGGCCTGACACCCTGCCTTCTCAATTCACACGTATGTTCTCTGCTAGTCTCTACTGGCATTTGCATTTTTGACCTCCATTCCTGGGAGGGATGGGGCAGAAATGGAGAGTGAAAGAGAGAAGGTGGAAGGCTGTGTACTGAATGGGGGGAAGCACAAGTGAGAATTTCGTAGCAGACAGGACTTTTAAAAGAAGGAACGTAAATATATTTTAACTTGTGTGTTTTGTGGAATGTAATCGCAACTCTATGACCACCAACTCTTTGGTAAAATGTTCTATTCTCAGGAATGCCCTTGAGAGTGAGCTTTTGGTGGAAACTGAGGGTGAGGCTTGGTGTTATGTTTGGGTCAGTAAGCTAGGGACAAAGCACCTCTGGACCCAGAGGCAGATGTGACCTGGAGCATGTAAGTCCCTTAGAAATATCCAGAAGCCTTAGGTAGGGCTTTGGAATGCTCCTGGCAGGGACCATGGGTCTGCATCTGGGTTACCCTGGCTAGACAGCAATGGCTGAGATAATGGCGTCTCATGACGTCTGGAGGTCCTAATGACTGGCCTTAAGTCAGAAAATTATTTCCATCTGTCCTACTAGGGGTGGCCAATCCCGATGCATGAGAAAACCTCTCTACCTGCCTCCCCTGAGCCCAGCTCTAGACACTGCAATTGATCTGGGGTATGTGCAAATTGGGAAAAGTGCCATTTCAGTGATAAATGAGAGAAGGTGGTACCCTGCTCCTCCCACATGTGGGAGAACCTGTCACCCTCACTTTGTGGATACTTGAAAGTCATAGGAGCCCAGATCCCTTTCCTTTTATTTTATTTTAAAGGGGAGGGGAAAGCAATGTTTACATTTTCTAATTCCTGAATTCCATGGCAGAAGACCCAGAGGGCAGCTGGAGCTTTGAAAGCTACCAGATCAGTGGCAGAAAGTCTATCAGAGTCCAAGCCTGGTCTATGTTTAAGGAGTTCTGTTCATCAGTCATCATGAGATCTGGGCCAAAGCATTAGGTTTATAATGGAGAGAAAGAAGTAAAATGCAGGAAAAAAATCAAACCTCATATCTATAAACAAAACCACTCACAGAAGGCAGAGAAGTAGTGTTGGCTGCAGATATTCCACTCTCTTAACCAGTGGGACTTTCTACTACTCCCCCCGCACTGCCCAACCCACCAACAATGACTCCTTTCATTGTTCTCAGTTGTTATTTGTGATACAGACACAGAGCCCATGTGCGCTGAGAGTGGAGTAGGTAGGGCTGCGCATCAGATTCTTCACCGGGTGATGGTGGAAACACCAATGGTGGAAGCCTCCATACCTAAGGGACCAGATCCCAGATAATCTACTGAGTTTGTGGTAAATACCAGGCACTCTCCTATATGCTTTACTTGTGTTTATTTAATCCTCACAACACATCTAGAAGCTAATCACTAGTGTTATTATCCCTAGTTTACATAGGAGGGAACTGAGAGGTACAGTACTTGCCCAGGTCACAGAGCTGGACGTCCATGATTTGAACCCAGAGAGCCTGACCCCATTATGCATGCACTGAAACACTACACAACACTGCCACGGTCAGCAGGGGGTCCAACTATGGTAGATCTCCTGGCCGAATCATAAAGACCATGGCGTTAGTAAAGAATTCTGGTTATCCCTTGGATATTCCAGGAGCTGAGAATGGCCTCAGCGAGGTCATGTGCTCACCACTGTGGGGGCAGAGTGGATGTGAGAGACGAGGGAGAGACCTCAGCAGCCCCAGTGGGACCACATGGAAACCAAGAGCAGCCATTTTCTAAAGGAAACAGGAGTATTAAGCAGATTGCAAATCCCGCTAATTTCTGGGGTAGCTGTCCACAGGCTCATGCATCTCATTCTGATTAGATGTGGGAAGTGAGAATTTCTTTGTCCCATGGTCAGCCTTCATAATCAAAATCATGTGTCTGCTTGTGGAGGGACAGAATTAAGGATGAGACATGCTTCAAGCCTGGCCCTGACGCTGTGTAGCGCTTCTCTTTATGGATTTATTCTGTCGAGATCGTCAATGTGTAAACTCTTAGGCTATGGAACAGGAGCAGCGGGCGTGGCATGAGTAAAGCGAAGCGTTTTTTCTTCTTTTTTTTCGGCATAACACAGTTGATGGATATTGCAGGGGATGGAAATGTAGACTCCCTCCATTAGTACTCAGGTGGGTTTTGAATGAGGATCAGCTGTCTACTAGACACTAATGTCTTGGGTCCTTTGTCAAATGGTTAAGAGAAGTGCCCCCCTCGGCTGAGCAGCAAATAAAGACACAGGTTTCTGTCACCCTTCTGCCTCTGGAGTTGGGGAAATGCCTTTGTTCCTGAAGTGTAGGCATCTTTATCACTGCCCTCTCCGAGGCTCTGGCTGTCTCAGAGGGCTGAGTTAGTGCTTTGGCAGCCAGTGTCAATGTAAGTAGAAGTCTGGTCAGTTGGTTCGGAGATTGGAAACCCAGGGCTGCTGCTGCCAGAACAGAGTGGGGAACACATTCAGGCAACTTTAGCTCATGGGAAGATGTAGCAGTTGTCCTCATCATCTGAATTTATGATTGGTTACAATAAATTTCCAACCAGTTTTTAATGGAAAACCGCTGGGCGAAGGAGGCGTGTTGGCCTGCTTTGCTTCAAGTCAAACCATTTGAGGACTCTGAGGGACCAAGGTGTCAATGTTTTTCAAACCCGGTTCCATGTCCGCTTACTTCATAGGACTCCTTTGAAGATGATCAATTAATCCCCTGCATCATGGGATCCCACCTCGGAAGTCAACAGTGATGGTAGAGAACACCTGAGATATCCCAGGACAAGTTGCCTGAGCTTAGCTTCCATCTGGTAGCATCTACTATATTTTTCAATATACCACTTGGCTCACCTGGATGCAAGCCAGGGAGGGGAGGGCTTGCCTGGTGTAAAGAATCTTTATTCTTGGTCTGGCTTTCTGCCTCCCAGGGGGTGACTGACTGCCTGCTTCTAAGTGATGTCCCGCCTCCTTTCTGTACAAGCCTGGTTCCCCCGGCCAATCAATGGTAGAAAAGAACAAGTGAGCAGCGCAAGCCTTTATGGAAATGAGATGCAAACTGCAGTACACAAAGAGCGAAAAATGTTCAGCAGTAATGGACCCAATGGATTCCTTCTACTGTAAAATCGATATACCACTTCATCAAGCACCTACCAGGTGCCAGGTGTGATCCTAGGTGCTGGAGACAGGATGATGAATAAAAGGCCTTTTCCTTAAGGCACTTTCTTTTTTTTTTTTTTTTAACATATTTATTGGAGTAAAATTGCTTTACAATGGTGTGTTAATTTCTGCTTTATAACAAAGTGAATCAGCTATACATATACATATATCCCCATATCTCTTCCCTCTTGCGTCTCCCTTCCACCCTCCCTATCCCACCCCTCTAGGTGGAGGCAAAGCACCGAGCTTATCTCCCTGTGCTATGCAGCTGCTTCCCACTAGTTATCTATTTTACATCTGGTAGTGTATATATATATATGTCCGTGCCACTCTTTCACTTCGTCCCAGCTTACCCTTCCCCCTCCCCGTGTCCTCAAGTCCATTCTCTATGTCTGCATCTTTATTCCTGCCCTGCCCCTAGGTTCTTCAGAACCTTTTTGTTTTTTTAGATTCCATATATATGTGTTAGCATACTGTATTTGTTTTTCTATTTCTGAATTACTTCACTCTGTATGACAGTCTCTAGGTCCATCCACCTCACTCTAAATAACTTAATTTCATTTCTTTTTATGGCTAAGTAGTATTCCATTGTATATATGTAAGGCACTTTCTTTAAGGTTGAGAGAGCTTATGGCCCAGCCTGGTATTTTCCAAAGTAGGTTTCATGGAATACTAATCCTAAAGGATATTCAGCAGAAGTAAACAAAACCTAGGACGTCATGATGGAATTAGTTTGGAGGATATGGGAATTAACTGTGTGCAAAGAATATTATAGACTTGGCAAAGCCCTACAATAAAGAAAGCTGCTATTAGCATTTACAAAGTTGTTTGGCCACAGAACCTTTATTCACATAATACCTTATACCATCCAGTGGAATTTGTGCTCCATCATTTGGAAAACTCAGGTCTCTTGCCCATAATGAATAAAACATTGAAGAATATCTTCACCGTTATAGAGGATGGGGTAAGAAGGGAATTTGAAAATCTACAAAACATGAGCTTTTCTTCAGACTTCTGCTGAGAGATGGACAGGAAGTCTGATGTCCTAGTCCCTTTGCACTTGCTGAGATGTTGAAAGAACTGTGGAGGTGACCCCGACCACACTGCTGTAAGAAAAGTCCTCACCAGCGTCGACCTGCATAGTTCACCAAGAAAACTCATTTCTTGTCTATAAGTTGTTTAAAGTAATGTGGTTGCCCTGGGATCACTGATCAAACTGAGGTGTGGGTCTGATTAACGCACACCTATGATGATGTGGCAGTTCTGGGGAGCGATAAGAGCTGTGACTTGACTTCCCGACTACATTGTATCCTTGGTGACAGTCACACTGTCTCCTCTTCAAAAATAAGGAGAATATGGGACTTTCCCAGTGGCGCAGTGCTTGAGAATTCACCTGCCAATGCAGGGGACAGGGTTCGAGCCCTGGTCTGGGAAGATCCCACGTGCCGCGGAGCAACTAAGCCCGTGTGTCACAACCACTGAGCCTGCACTCTAGAGCACACAAGCCGCAACTACTGAAGCGTGCGCGCCTAGAGCCCGTGCACCGCAACGAAGAGTAGCCCCTGCTCACCGCAACTAGAGAAAGCCTGCGTGCAGCAACGAAGACCCAACGCAGCCAAAAATAAAAATAAATTAAATTAAAAAAAAATAAGGAGAATATTTAGGTATCCTTCTAGTCCCTGGGAGCACTGAGTCCAAGGTCTGTTCATTACCAATTAACCTCTCCCTTCCCCCCTCTAACACACGCGGGTTTGTCTCCAGTGTTTTTTTATTTACCCCCCTGTCTGCCAGTTCTAGTATAGCTACCATGACCCTGATTTGCACAACCTGGAAGTGGTCTGGGCTGTTTACACTGGGGCTGTATCCCATAGAGACAGAATGTGAGTTTGAGCTGTTCATCAACCCCTTGTTTGCTGTTTCTGGGAACAGCTTTATTCCTGCCTTTCCTAAATGTTATTCTTGTTGTCACGCGACACGGCTTCTCCCTTGCCCCTAGCATTGCCTGCGTCCTCTCTCTGCCCAGACTTGCTTCAGAACAGTGGCAATGGATAAGGAATAAAACCAGCTGTTCCTTTTAAGGGCTTCCTGCCTAAGCAGACTTGAGTAACCATATCCTTCTCAGCAAAGATTCAGCCCTTGCTTGCCATATTTATGGATTTCATTTTTTGATATAGACATCTTAGTATGGATATGTTCAAGTTTGAATACACATGTACACAGAAAAATAAAAGTGTAGATATGGTTATGTATATACTTATGTGTGCATATGTATGGATATGTATAAACATAGGGTGTAGAGTATTACGGTTTAAAAATATGGGCCAGGTTTGAATCTTGCCTCCGTCATTTATGGCTGGTTTTCTTGGCAAGTTACTTAACCTCTTTAATGTGGCTGTACCACCTCTTAGCCTGTACACTGAGGATAATAGTGTCTTTTTTTTTTTTTTTTTTTTTTTGCGGTACGCGGGCCTCTCCCTGTTGTGGCCTCGCCAGTTGTGGAGCACAGGCTCCGGACACACAGGCTCAGCGGCCATGGCTCACGGGCCCAGCCACTTCGTGGCATGTGGGATCTTCCCGGACCGGGGCACGAACCCGTGTCCCCTGCATCAGCAGGCGGACTCTCAACCACTGCGCCACCAGGGAAGCCCCTGTAATAATAGTGTCTTTATATAGGTTTATTGCAGGTGTTAAATGAGATGACCTATTTATTTATTTACTTATTTATTTATTTTTAAATTTTTATTGGGGTATAGTTGATTTATAATGTTGTGTTAGTTTCACGTGTACAGCAAAGTGAATCTGTTATACATATATCAACTCTTTTTTAGATTCTTTTCCCAAATAGGCCATTACAGAGTATTGAGTAGAGTTCCCTGTGCTATACGGTAGGTTCTTATTAGTTATCTGTTTTATACATAGTAGTGTGTATATGTCAATCCCAATCTTCCAATTTATCCCTCCCCCTCTTTACCCCCGATAACCATAAGTTTATTTTCTACATCTATAAGTCTCTTCCTGTTTTGTAGGTAAGCTCATTTGTAGCCTTTTTTTTTTTTTTTTTTAGATTCCACTTATAAGTGATCTCATATGATATGTCTTTCTCTGTCTGACTTACTTCACTCAGTATGACAATCTCTAGGTGATCCAGTGGTTAAGACTCCACGCTTTCACTGCAGGGGCACAGGTTCGATCCCTGGTCGGGGAACTAAGATCCTGTATGCTGCGTGGCATGGCCAAAAAAAAAAAAGTAACCTATTAAAAATAGTATAATGCTTTGCAAAAAGGGAGCACTCAGGAAATTAAAGTCATCTTCTACTCCTCTCCTTTCTGCTATTTTTCCCACTAGCACACATTTCCCAAGGGATTAAGAAGGAGAAATATTGGGTGTTCTATCTATAGTAGGATGGAAGTTACATGGTCCTCTTGAGGCCCACTCCACCTTGGTCCACAGTCCTATCCTATTCATCTGTTACTCTGTGTCAGGGAAAAAATATTCCTAAAGATTCACCATATGTTTATTTCTTTGAGACTTGCTTTCTCCCCTTGCTTTTATCATGCATCTGCCTTCCAGCCTTAGGGTGAAATCCCTTCCACATGCTGTGCCTAAGTTTGTCCATGTTTGAAATATGGCTGGTGGTAGATTCTTGCAGGGGGTTGAGGGGATGGTGTCTTTCAGAGTAGGTGATTCTGGGCCAATGATGTTGTCTCCCAAACATGAGATGTTGCTCACAACCATCTGTTGTGATTCAAGGGTAGAGCCAGCCAGGAATCCTCAGGCAAAAAGAAGTTCCCCTTCATCTTGTTCTAGCTTGCAGAACTGGAGAAGGCAATTCTAATGAGGGCTAGCCTGCATGAAGCTGCCACCAGCTTAGGGCTTAGTGAACCATAGGACATGCCATTGTAAGTGCATCACTCTCGCGCAAACTAACATCTGCTCTTGGCCATCTGCCTTTGGTAGAAGGAAAATCTGGCTTCTGCCTGGCATCAGTGAACCTGGATGTGAAGACAGTAACACTTACTCTGGAAGCTCTTGGCAAAGGGGCGGGTGTGGTTGACCAAGACCCCCTTATAGCCCTGACACACTCTGACTCAGAAAGAAGGTTTAAAAAGTGTTGAGGATTGAGGAGCAGGTGGGATCGTTTGTAGAATTCTTAGGTCTGGGGAAATCCAGATTGGATTTTTAGGGTATAGCTTAAGTTTTATTGTTTTTAACTTAGACATTCTAATACTTTGATATAATATTTGCTGAGTTCTATTGCCAAGTACATTTAGATGCATTGTTAAATTATATTTTTAGTACCCAATGCTAATAAAAAAATAAGATCTATTCAGCTCATATTCCAGTGTTTGAAATAACCCAGAAGCAGCTGTCCTTCAAGGGTTTCCAGCACAGTTGTTGAGGATAATGGCAACTTGGGGCTTTTCCAAGATGCTAGAGTTTGGGTTTTGTTCCCTTTGCCTATAGATGTAGAATTTCTATTTCTGGAAGACAAGCAGCAGGAGGTAAGGTATGTCCTAGTGAAAAAGGTGTCTGAAGAGGAGGTATTAGAAAAAAGAGATCAGGAAAACTAGAAGCAAGGGGGAGGAACCCAGAAGGCCATGATATAAGCAAGAACGGACTGCTTAAAATTCCATGTATGTGTGGGCCTCTGGAGGAGACATTATTACTCACCCCCTTTGCTCCCTTAGCCATCTGTATTTTAGCTACACGTGATGGTTTTTAAAAAATTTTTATTGGAGTATAGTTGATTTACAATGTTGTGTTAGTTTCAGGTGTATAGCAAAGGGAATCAGATATATAATCTATCTATCTATATCTATCTATCTATCTATATATAATCTCCATTCTTTGTCAGATTCTTTTCCCATATAGGTTATTACAGAATGTTGAGTATAGTTCCCTGTGCTGTACAGTAGGTCCTTGTTAGTTATCTATCTTATACATAGTAGTGTGTATATGTTAAGCCCAAACTCCTAATTTATCTCCATCCCACCACCTCCTGCTATCCCTGTTGGTAATCATAAATTTGTTTTCTATGTCTGTGAGTCTATTTATGTTTTGCAAATAAGTTCATTTGTATCATTTTTTAGAGTCCACATATAAGTGATATCATATGAGATTTGTCTTTGACTTACTTCACTTAGTTTGATAATCTCTAGGTCCATCCATGTTGCTGCAAATGGCATTACTTCATTCCTTTTTATGGATGAGTAGTATTCCATTTTATATATGTACCACATCTTCTTTATCCATTGATGGTGTTTTATTCTACAGAGAATAATGGTAATATCTCAACAAACACGCGATTTTTCTTCGAAAGCGCTTTATGCTCATTGCCTCTTTAACTGCAGTGACATTAACAACCCTATCAATCTACATCCATTCTCTTGGGGTTTAGGGGAAATGCCACAGCAAGGTGTCTTGTCTATGATTGTCCAGCAGCATACAAGAGGGACAGATCTGGTATTAAAATGTGGGTGGTCTGATTACCAAGTGTGTTCATTTCACCAATGCTGCATTCTTAATCTGTAAAGTCAAAGTTGTGAACTCTCTAGAATCAAAATACTGTGTTGGAAAGAATAAGACTTTGGCCCCAGAAAGAGCTGGCTTCTAATCTTTCTTCTTTCACCTGAAAGCTGTGCCACCTGGGACAATTTATTTACGCTCTCTGTTCCTCAGTTTCCTCATCTGTGAAATGAAAAAAATGATACTTCCTTTGAAGGGTGGCTCTGAGGATTCAGTGAGCTGGTATGTTTGAAAGGTTCAGCTCCGTTTCCGTGGGGGCTGGGACCCAGGGAGAGAGGAGAATGCACGAGGAGTGACAGTGTGGGGCAGAGTGAAGAGGGGAAGGAAGTGAAAAACTGATTTTTGCTTCCCTACCCCTCCCCAATGTACTAGTGTCAACAAACCAGATTTCTAGGGAATCCATTGTAAGTTTTATCACTGCTGAACCCAAAAGGGGGTGATGGAGGCGTTGACTTTCCAGCTATCGTTACCTCATTAACAAGAGGAGCTGTGAGCAGGGAAAGACCAAGGTCACTGAAGTTGGGAATCCAGTCAGGCTGGGACTGAGGGTCATGGTGATGGGATGGTTCTCAAAGGCTCAGGAGGAGATATTGAGTCACCAAGGGCCCCAGTAACCGTTCCATCACCCCTGACTCACAGCATTTCTGTCTGGGATTTGCCTGGCGTCTGTCATTGGCCGCATGGAGTGGGTGGTCAGACCTTCAGGTGGTTAGGAATGTTGTGTGTTAGAAATCAATTCAGGGAGTTGAGATAGCACGAGAGGAGGCGGGGGAATGAGTGGGGATGAGAGTGGAGCCCAAAGTGCCTAGCTGCAGGACTCTCTGATTCCTACATCTTTTTTCTCCCTTTGCTCTTAGATGGTTTATAACATGCAGGACAGTAAAACACTCAGTAGAAATTTTCATTAAATGTGGTTAGAGGGGAGGGCTGTGGGGTTTTTGGTGGGTGCAAAGGCAGACCCTAACATCACGGAGGAGCGGGCGCGTGATGAAAACGCCTTTCTTTGCCACCTGCTGGGGTGGCCTGTGGTTTGACAACTGACATTTCCACCGTATATGGAACAGTCTGACTCATGTTTTCATCAAGAATTCTCTGACCTTTTTCAGATTTACCTTAACAACTATCATGTCAACATATTTCCTTAAAACCTAGTGTTGAAAGCGTGCCACTTGGAGATGATGCTAAGGAGACACAATTGCTCCCTCTGCCATTCTGTGAAGTTAAACCCCTGCTGTTTGAGGGGTTAAGTGTTCTCCATCTTGTCAGCAGTAGAAATACTCAGTGTTGGAGAGCCTTAAAGCAAGCTCCTGGCTGATGAGGGGCTGTGAAAATAATGCTGACGGCCACGATGGCAGCCAACTCTCTCTCACTCATTTGTTCATTTGTTCACCACATCTATGAAAGCCAAACCTGTGCCAATCGGTCAGCATTGTTTTCATTGCCGTGGTATTTGCATGGATAAAACACGACTGAGCAGTTAAGTGTCTTAGGTTTTCCAACGTGAATTCAGGAAAAACCAGAGCTGGACCAATATAACTCAACTCTTTTGCGGGCCTCTCACTGTTGTGGCCTCTCCCACCGCGGAGCACAGGCTCCAGACACGCAGGCCCAGCGGCCACGGCTCACGGGCCCAGCTGATCCGCGGCATGCGGGATCCTCCCGGACCGGGGCACGAACCCGCCTCCCCTGCATCGGCAGGCGGACTCTCAACCGCAGCGCCACCAGGGAAGCCCCAACTCTTTACTCTGGATAGGAGATACCAGGATGGCTGCCCCAAACGTGGCAGCTGAGGAATGGCTTGGGCAAAGCCTATGATACCAAAGTACTCTGCATCTCTTTTTTTATTTGTTTACCCTGATTTTAAAAAGAGGGGAGAGAAGCAGTTGCACATATAGGATAATGATGCAGCAGTTTAAAATCACTTTTGAAGATTACTTAAGGTCAAGAGAAAATGTGAGTAAAGTAAAGAAGAAGAGCAGTTTCTTTTCTTTTAAAAAATATTTATTTATTTATTTGGCTGCACCGGGTCTTAATTGCATCACGTGGGATCTTCGTTGCCACGTGTGGGATCTTTAGTTGGGACCTGTGGAATCTACTTCCCTGAGCAGGGGTTGAACCCAGACTCCCTGAATTGGGAGTGCGGAGTCTTAACGGCTGGACCACCAGGGAAGTCCCGAAGCAGCACAGTTTCTTTTCTTTTCTTTTTTTTTAACATCTTTATTGGAGCATAATTGCTTTACAATGTTGTGTTAGTTTCTGCTGTATGACAAAGTGAATCAGCTATACATATACATATATCCCCATATCCCCTCCCTCTTGCATCTCCCTCCCACCCTCCCTATCCCACCCCTCTAGGGTCACAAAGCACCGAGCTGATAAAAAAAAATAATAATAATAGGTTACCAGCTTTGAGAGGCAAGAAGATAATCTACACATCTAGCATTTTCTACATGTGGATATGTATGTCCACTGAAAGAAAACAATTGAAAGATAGACAATATAATATTAAGGTTATTTCTGAGTACTTCTTACTCCTTTATGTATGATCTTATTGTTTGAAGCTTTCACAAGGAATCTTTTACATTAAAATATGGAGTGTTTTATATAGAAAAAAATAAATATTTTGTCCAATGGAAGAGTTAGAGATGAATGAATGCATATGGTGCCTAGAGCTTTGTAAGTTCAATTTTGCTATGTGATTATGGGCATGTGCTTGACCTTTTGGCGCCTTGGTTGATCCCAAAGTGGTGCTCTGTGTGTTCTTGGTGCTCAGTTTGCGCTTATTTCCTGGGAAGCGCTGACAGGATAAAACTCATTTGCAGCTTAATAACTCTTTGTTCTCAAACATGGAAGGCAAAGTAACAGTTGCTCAACTACAGCAGCCCCTGAAACTAGAGGTTGTCCTGGACTGTTTCCAGGCTAAGGAAGCAACAGGCTGTTCACCCCCTCCCTAAACCTGGAATTCTGTGAGCCTCCCTTCCCACTCAGAATTCCCTAAAAAACGTCTTTGGCATTTCTCTTTGCTTCTTCCCTACTTAGCTCTTTTCATCACTGGTAAAGTGAAGAGGTTAGAGTAGCTTATTTTAGATTACAAGAAAATGTATTACCTACCTCACTGGGTCATCTTGAAAATTAAATTGCATAAACAATATAAAAGCCCTTTAGCTAAACAAATGCTAACGTGATTTAGCATGCATATAGGAAAACATTCAGTAGCTTCTCCTGCTGTTGGTATTTCTTTAAATCCTAGTTTCTGGAACTGACCTTTAGCATCATATTGAAATCTCCTGAAATTTGTACAGCTGAAGCCAAATGACCAATGTGCCCTTTGTCCATTTAATTCTGATAAATGGAGAAGGAAAAGTCCAGGAGATCACTTTTGTCTGCTTATTGTATTTTCAAACCTCTTCAGCTGATCAACTTTAAATAATTCTCATAGAATATTTCACTTACCTGTTTGTTTCTTACATGTATGTTTTATTTGTTTTTGTTTTTGTTTTGCGGTACGCGGGCCTCTCACTGTTGTGGCCTCTCCCGTTGCAGAGCACAGGCTCCGGACGCACAGGCTCAGCAGCCATGGCTCACGGGCCCAGCCGCTCTGCGGCAAGTGGGATCTTCCCGGAGGACACGAACCCATGTCCCCTGCATCGGCAGGCGGACTCCCAACCACTGCGCCACCAGGGAAGCCCACATGTATGTTTTGGGGGCACTTTCCTGTCTCTGTTCCAGCGAGGGGAGAAGGAAGGGTGATGGACTTACCAGACCAGAGGAGCCAAGTCAACAAAAGCATTAAAACCGTCCCCTCCTCCATCACTTCCGTATTCCTGAGAAGTGGTCTTATCTTGGCAAATAGATTTTTATTTGTGATTTTACTTAAACTCCCTTAACCCTGCGAGTCCTGTAGATTTGGTGCTAATGCCCCTGCATGACCATCCACTTGTTCTCATAGCATCCTACATGTCCTCATCACAATGAGTGATCGTGTGTTTGTGGGATCCTTTATCCAATGTCTACTCCTCTACAAAACTGTGAGTTCCATGGGGCTGGTAATGGTGTCTGTTCTCTCCACTGTATCCCAGTACCCAGCCTCCTACCTGGGATGTAGCAGACACTCAATAAATACTTGTGGGGTGAAACAATGAATTCATCAGTTCACCCACACCCTTAGCACTGTGCTCAGTGAGGAAGCTGAGGACCAGAGTGGTTAAATGACTGGCTGTGGGTTAGCCTTTCTTTTGAGAAGACACAGTTCGTTAATTCCCTGTGGATACTGTAACGTATTACTACAGACTTAGTGACTTAAAACAGCGCAAGTGTATTTTCGTACCATTCTGGAGCTCAGGGGTCTGAAACGAGTCTTAGGAAGCCAAAATCTAGGTGATGGCAGGCCTGTGTTCCTTCAGGATGCTCTAAGGGAGAATCTGTTTCCTTGCCTCATTCAGCTTCTAGAGGCTGCCTGCGTTCTTTGGATGGTGGTCCCTTCTTCCGTCTTGAAAACACATCACTCCTGTCTGTCCAGTGCTTCTGTCCTCATGCCTCTGTTTCTGACTCTGACCCTCCTGCCTCCCTCTTATAAGGATCCTTGGGATTACATTGGTCCCACTTGGACAAGCCAGCATTCTCTACCCATTTCAAGAACCTTAAATTAGTCACATCTGCAAAATTCCTTTTGTCCTGTAAGGTAACATTTTCATGGGTCCTGGAGGTTAGGATATGGACATCTTTGGGGCTACCACACAGAGTCCTTGGAAAGGAGCCAGCTGGCTGACTTGGCAGACGGCATAGAAATGGGTTTCCCTGGAATCATTCCCTTTGGCTAAGATGATACAATACTCTGGACCTTACCTATAAAATTATTGTAACACGTTAGGGAGGGCAGAGGTGGGCTTGCTCATTGAGATAAAGAGAAATGCCATTTTAGGGAACTAATTTCCCAGGTAAAGGGAGGCCCGCAGTATTCCATGGCTGGGCCAGACGTGGACTAGCCACCTGCTTAGGGAAAACAGGCTTTGCCCTCTACTGGAGTAGAGCAGACCTTACTTGGCCTCCCATATTTTATTACAAGGCTTATAAAAGCTGCAAACAACGTTTATTCTGTCAGTGTCCCCCAAGAGTCATTAGTACTTGTAAATTCTTAGAAAACCTAGAAGGATGGAGTGCTTGCCCTCGGGTGGGCAGGGGGAGGGGTAAGACATGAGCCACACCCCGCAGGCATATTAGATGTTCAGAGAGTGGAGAAATCATACAGCTGGACAAGGCAGGGGCTGGTGCCAAGGAATTGAGACCCAAGTTGGGTAACCTGGACTAACTGTTCTAGACCCTTCACCTTGGGAGGGAAAGTGCCTGGTTCTGATATCAGCAAATTATGGGGCGGAGCCAGCTCTCCTGGCTCAGCTCCGAGCTGGACCACTGGACGGGAATATTTGACTGTTGAAGGGAGGGTAGCTCTAGAGTGGAGGCTGGTTCTTTCAACAAGTATTTATCCAGCACCTCTTGCATTCCAGGCCCTTCCCTAGCTGCGGTGAACAAGTTAGGTATTGTTCCTACCAGCTTATGGTCACGTAAGGGAGACAGATGATATGCAAGTAAATGGAAACATAGAAAGGGATTATAAATTGTGTAAGGGCGATGAAAGGAAACAATTGGGATACCGTGATAGAGAATACTATGGAAGGAGGGGCAGAGGCACAAACTTCAGATGAGAAATTCAGCGAGGACCGTTCTGAACGCGTGTTATTTACACTAAGGCCCAATGTTTTGACAGAGGCAGTGGAGAAAGCAAATGTGAAGGCCCTGGGATGAGCAAGACCTTGATGGTTTTCAGAAATAAAAGGTGGGAAATAGTGCCAAGGAAAGGTTGCAGGGCTCAGGAGAGAGCAGCTCTCAAAGGCCTTGGGGGCCATAGCAGAGCATTTAGGGTTTGCTCCAAATGCAGTGGGGAAACAACCTAAGCATTTAATTAATTTATTTATTTTTTATTTATTTGGTTGCACCAGGTCTTAGTTTTGTCAAGCAGGCTCCTTAGTTGCAGCTTGCAGGCTCCTTAGTTACAGCTCCCTGGCTCCTTGGTTGCGGCATGTGAACTCTTAGTTGCAGCGTGCATGTGGGATCTAATTCCCCGACCAGGGATCGAACCCAGTTCCCCTGCATTGGGAGTGTGGAGTCTTCTTAACCACTGTGCCACCAGGAAAGTCCCAACATGAATATTTTATGTAAGGAGTTGATATGTGGTACATTCAGAAACTTAGATCCTTGAGAAATATGGATGTCAATAGTGTTTTTCTTCTTAAGCTACTAGTTATCGAATGTTCATTATATACTGGGCACTGTGTTAAGCTCTTTATATACATAATCTTATCTAGTCCTTTCAGCTGGCTTCTGAGTTAGATAAAATGTACTCATTTCGTTGGATAATAAACTGAGACTGAGTGAGTAAAATAACTTAGCCAAGGTCATATATATACCCAGTAAGTAGCAAAGGTGGGATTCCAAACCCAGGTCTGTCTGATTCCAATGCTTAAGGCTTTAAACACTTTTTTTCCTCTCACTAGTTTTTTAATATTAAAAAAATATGATAAAAATAACAAAAATTTCTACATTAGACATTGTAAGTATACAGTTCAGTGGCACAATATTTGTCCTTCTGTGTCTGGCTTCTTTTACTTAGCATGTTTGCAAGGTTCATCCATATTGTAATTTGTATCAGCATCTCGTTCTTTTTCATGGCTGAATAATATTCCACATTCAGAATAATATTTTATGCTTATACCATGTTCTGCTTATTCACTCATCCCTTGATGGACATTTGGGTTGTTTCTACCTTTTGGCTTCTGTGAATAATGCTGCAGT